>NC_025996.2:110813270-110934078 GCF_000442705.2 Elaeis guineensis
TGGCTGAGGAAATTCATCATCGAGCTCAGAGTAGCACCCTACCTTGTTGGTCCAGTTCTGCTCTACTGTTACAGCTCTGGAGTCATTACTCAGGCAAAGGAACCAAAGGCACACCAGCAGATGAAGCATATTCTGCACCGCTACCATTTCATCTAAAAAATTATGGATCGAGGTGACGTCGATCTTCAAAAGATCGATGGGAAGGAGAACCTGGCCGACCCATTCACTAAAGCCATTGCGGTGAAGGAGTTCGACAACTACAAGTCGAAGATGGGTATTAGATACTACATCGATTGGCTTTAGGCCAAGTGGGAGATTGTTGGGAATAGTGTCCCAAAGCCAATCGTCAGCCTATTGACAGTTGTGCTTATTTTTGTATATGTATATAAATTATGAATTAATAAAAATTATTTTGACATTTTTCATCACAAAATATTTCATCTTCTAATGAACTCCTATGTTGTGGTGAAGTCCTTAGGACTATTTAGACTCGATAAAGGAGGATTTGTCGTTTAGTCCTTAAATCTGTTCGCGACCAAATGATACGTTGTTACCAAGGACAACAACATTTATCAAGCATAGGTTGTTGTGTGTCATATAGGTTGGTTGTCCTCTTAAACAATGAGTGTGGAGACACTGGTATGGCATACAGGTGAGATGTAAGGGTACATCTGCACTGAACGTGACCGAATCTGGAGCTATTTCTGCTATCAAGATTTGCTCCGATGGAATATGGGTATAAATATCCCTTCGACCTGAGACCGCCATGGTGACTTGCAGGCAACTCACTGCACTTAGGCACTGGACTACCTGAATTTTTAATTCAGTGATGGAAGGCTGCTGGGTGTAGTCAAGTACTTGACTTGTCGGTGCATGTGTCAAGATGGGATTGACCACTCCAGTTTAGGAGCTGTGTACAGTCATGTTTCAATTTAGCAAAATCTTGGCCAGGATAGTCCTTGTGAGGAGTCACAGGACTATTTGAGTTGAGCACGATTCGGATGATCTGATCAGGGTTGACAGTTTAACCTTGAATCATCCTAAATATAGGGGTCAAAAGGATGAATTATATAGTAACCATATTCATGTAGGTTCTGAGTGTTGCGATTGTGACTCTTCAATCTATCCGAATGTCGGGTACCATTGCTAGATGGTCACTTCGATTAGTATAGGAATTGGTTCTTGTGCTACCGGCTTATGTTCGAATCTGTGGGGTCACACACATTAGAGGTTCCTATCTGATCTGATGGCTGATGTAGAATCCTACATGTTTGAGACTCAGTGATTGAGAATCAGGATTCTCTGATCACGAGTTCCACACATTATGGGTACCGGGGTCAAGAGTCCCACTGGTTGGGACTTTTCGATTAGGGTTACATATCGATGAATTCTGATGCCGATTGCCCATCAGATTTGGACTCAGTATTTATGAGAAGTTTAATTAGTGATTTGATCACTAATTAACTCAATTTGATTGAGTAATTATTTTTGGATCAAGTCCAATTGAATTGGATTCAGTTGGGTTTGACCCGATTAGGTTAAGAGTTGACCTAATCGTCGAGATGGTTTGGTCCCTGATTTGATCAGGGGTTGGGCTTAGTCAATTTTTGATTTGATTAAGATTTTATTGAGCTTAATTAAGTCTAATTAAGTTGGGTTTAAATTAGTCTAATTGGACCTAACTTATTTGGTTCAATTAGGTTGGTTTAAATAATTAAACCACCTTGTCCCAATCTCCATGCGCCACCTCACTTCCATTGCACCCATTTGAATTCATGAGAAGGAACTTCTCATGAATTTTTTTTCTCATGCCAAGGCCTTCTCCATGCCCCACTTTAATGTGCCATATGAATGGATAAGAATGATTGGTTGGCCATTCAAATTCAAAATAAAATTTGAATTTGAATGGGCAATCAATCTTTGCACCTTATTCCTTTTTTTACGCCCCATTTATTACATGAAAAAAGATTTCTCATGAAATCACTCCATGCACAATTTAAGCCATGCCTCACGCCTTTAGTGGATAAAGGATGAGTTGGTGTCCATTTGAATTCAAATGTGCAATTACTCATCTTTATCCTTTTCTTTTGGATAAGACGTTTGACGTGGTTATAAAAGGAGGAGAAGAGTGGGGCGTGCAAGAAGAAGATTTTTGAAGAAAAATTCTGGGGTGTGAGAAGTCTTGTGCGTGAGAAGGAAGTCCATATCCTTCTAAAAGAAAAAGAAAGAAAAAAAAAAGTGGGTGCAAGGTTTTCGATGAGTTCCCTAGAGTTTTAGCCTGGGGTTCGAAAAGTGAGAAAGTAAGCTATGAGTGTCATGAGCCCATAAAATTTCAGAGAGATCTTCAACATCCTCTCAAGCACGTCTGTTGATGATCTGAAGCATCCAAAGAATCGACAGACATCGATCGAAGGAGTTCGATCAGCATCGGCCATCAAAAGGGCTCTACAACGAGCTAGCACTCGTGAGGAGTCGATCAGATCGGGAGCTTCGTATGGACGATCCATAGAGGCAGACACACTGTGTGGCTGCATCATGATGATCAGACTCTTTCGACGATGATCAGATTACAGTGATCTACTACCTGCACAAAGGTATTGTGTTCTGAATACATTACAGTAAAGTGTTTACTGTTTGAATTTGAAATTCAAATTTAAATGAATGCATGCTATATATCATATTTAAATTCTAGTGTAGTATAAATTTATATTAATTAATTAGATTAATTAATATTTTTTCACTGTAAAATCTTAATTTTGAAAAAGTTTTAAAATTACCATTTTACCCCTGCACTAAATTTTTCTCACATTATCCTGGTCAAAATTTTGCTAAATTGAAATACAGCGACTCATTTTTCTCCAACTCTTTGTATGGTCAATCCCATCTTGATCATACTCTGACTTTGTAAGTACTTGACTATGCCCAGAAGCCTTCCATCACTAAATTAGAAATTCAGTTAGTCCAGTACCAAAGTACAATGAGTTGCTTGCAAGTCACTGAGGCGATCTCAGGTCTAAAGGATACTTATACCTATATCCCATCAGAGACATTCTCGTCAGCAGAATGCTCTAGAGTTGGTCATGTTTAATGATGATGTACCCTTACATCTTATCTGTATGCCATACCAGTGTCTCCATACTCCTTGGTTAAGAGGACTACCAACCCATTTGGCCTACAGCGACCTATGCTCGTTAGAAGCTATCATCCTTATTAACATCCCATCATTTAGTCATGAATAGTTTTAAGGACTAATCGATAAATCCTCTCTTTATCGAATCTAAATAATCCTAAGGACTTCATCATAACAACGGAGTTCATTAGAAGATGAAAACTTGTGATGAAAATACCAAAAATATATTTTATTTATTAACAAATCAATTACAATACAAGTTTGCTCAACCGTCAACAGGTTGATGATTGACTTTTGAGATATATTTCCCAACAAGGACAAGTATATCAGTGGTCCTAATCCTCTAACCCCTAAAGGATAGCTTGGTCATTAATCCTCAAAGAGATGATTCATAGACTAGATATGACTGAACAGTCAATGAGCCCAAAGATCTATTTTCTCCAGTTGGCAAATTATTTTTTTTCATATATGACCTAGCCAAAAGAACCATCTATATACTTCAGATTATCTGGTTCTAAATCTCTCAGACACAATTGCATTCACTATTTTGCTCAAATAATTTTTACAAATGCATCACTCCATGCAAATGATAAAAATTAAATCCAAATGGTAATCATCGAGATTAGGTGCTCACAGCCTCAGTGTAACTTTTGCACAATTACTGACTCAAAAGAGTCACTTCACCTTCCCTCAGTCCTCTTTCTTTCTTAGACCTTATATTAAAGTGTGTAATATGCACTAGAGTCTAATAAAAAATAAAAAATTATAAGATTAATTTTGAGCAATTCGACATACTTTCCAAAAGTGTGTTAATACTTTTTTAGGTTCTCCAAGTATGTACCTCTAAACTTTTCAAGATCTCTTAGTTACCAGCATATCGACTAATTCAATGAAGGTGCTATAATATTTATTCATATAATACTTTCATAAACTATTTATATGAATCAGAAATTGTAGGATCAAATCTATTAGAAATTTTTTATGCATGGTCATGTTGAGCTTTTCAAGCTCTTTGATGTCCTTGATCATCGATTATAGACAAACTGCCCATCACGCATCTCATACATTGTGCGACTCTGATCATCTCACAACTATTATAGATGAATCAATATGTCATTGGTAGTCTACATGTCCTTATGCACATATTGGATCTCATCGATTATGGAATCTAATTTATAGCACCTAACCTATTTGTCAATGTCTAACCATTTGTCAAGTATATCTCGTTGACTATAGATTGGATAAGCTGATGACATTGGATTAACCTGGTCAAGAACATGGTTTAATTTCTAAAAGTTAAGAACTATTCTTAGATTTTGAGCCAGAATATGTAATTAATTTTGATTAAATAGTAGATATCTAAGATTCAAGCTAGAGTATTGGAAGCTGAAAGAATTGATCACAGAGTGTAAAGATTTAATTAGATGATTATACTTGTAATAGTTTATTTTAAAAACTTTAAAAATAAACAAAAAGGCTTCCACTAATTTTTTGAGGCTCTCACACTTCTCAGGTGGAGAAATGAAAATCCTAACATGATAATAGGTTCTAGTGGGTGCTGCGGTCCCATCGATATACGGCACCTCACCTAACAGTTATTGATAATACGTATATCAATGCGTGGACAACTCTTTATCCAGATGCTACTCCAAGCATGTTGCAGCGACTTGGTCTCTAAGTCCTGTGGCCTCACCTAATAGTTATTGGCACATTCTTTAGTTAAGTTCAACCCACCGTTCACCAGTGAGTGCAAAACCGTCATTGGGTTCCTCACCTAACAGTTATTGGGCCCAACCCCATTTTTACCTTGGGGCATCTGATGCCAATAGATTGGTTGTGCCTTTCCAATGCAACCAAACCACTGTAACCAACTGAGAATGATCAACGTCAGAAAAGGCACCCACATCTCTACAATGG
Source organism: Elaeis guineensis (assembly GCF_000442705.2). Taxonomy (NCBI): domain Eukaryota; kingdom Viridiplantae; phylum Streptophyta; class Magnoliopsida; order Arecales; family Arecaceae; genus Elaeis; species Elaeis guineensis. The sequence continues at coordinate 110,818,318 of NC_025996.2, forward strand.
TGGAAGACCAGTGATGCGTAGTCGTTGATAGCACCAAAAATAACTCTACTCACTACGTAGGTAGGATGAGTCGAGATCGTATCCTCAGAGACCTTGGGCTAAGTTGAGATTGCAAAATAAAAGAAAGAAGCATTGTTTTGAATTAGAAAATAAATTATCTTAAAATTGATGTAATTAGAAAATAAAGAGCTCGAGAGTTTTGAATTAATTTGCACTAGCAGAGTTGTATCTCTTTTTTAATAGATGTGATTAATCTTAAAAAAAATACCTATCTTTCCTCGGCACACCCCGTATCCGTAGATCACAGCATGTCTCCGAAAAGTACTAGATAAACAACTCTTCTTTCCTCGGCACGTCCCGTATCCGTAGATTACGGTGCATCTCCGGAAAGTAAAAGTTATTCCTAATATTAATCTTAACAGAAAAGCATAAATAAAAGCATATGAAAGAGAGCAAATAAAGAACTCACGACGATTTAAATAAAAAGCATAATATTTATTGCATATAAAGAAAAACAAGAAAGTTTAGAACAATAAACCATCTCTGTGTCGTTACAAAATTTCTTCTCCACTCCCGAGACTGCTAGCCTAGCTGCTCATGAAGTAGTCCCTTTCTATTCCTCTATGCAAGGCTCTAGAAGAATTTTTGGGCTCCCCCTCCAATGGGAGTACAAAATCTTTTTTATAGGTGTTAGGAGGGAGGAGTTTTACATGGTTTTTCGATGTGGGACTAAAGAAAATACTAAGGACTAAAAAAATAGATAGATGAGATAGAAAGATCACAAACAGATAAATAAAATACAAATTTTTCCTCTTGAAGTATTTTCAAATATGTATATTTTTTCCTTCCATTTGTTCATCTGTCCCCACGAACCCCGCGCCCGCATCGCCTGCCGTGCCGCGCCTGCCTTGTGCTCGCACTCGCACCCACGCCCGCGTCCATGCCGCGTGAACCATATGTGAACACTCCCTTCTTTTTTTTATTCCAAAAAGAAACTTTTGTTTCTTTACAATGACGCTTATATCCTTTTTGGATTCCTTGCATAGTATCTTCATTTTCTATAATACCGTATGCATCATTCTTTTATTTAAATTTTATTTTAAGTCTAATTTTCTTCAAACTTGAGTCTTTTTGATTTGCAAATTAGACTCTTTGTATCGACGATCATCTTTCCTGTAAAACATAAAAAGAAGCATCAAATTCTTAAGAAATAAAATAAATTAAATATGATTTTCTGCTTTAAATGACTTAAATTAAGTATTTATCACACCCTCCAACTTGAATTTTGTTCGTCCTCGAGTAAAATAGATATATCAGTATTGTGTACCAACTCGATCTTGAATAAAAAGTTAGGTTAGGCATCCCAAAAGGTAGATGATACCTAATCAGACCATTAAAGAGATACTTCATTGGATTATCAATTTGACCCAATTAGTGGTTGAGTATTAACTAAAGAAATTTCAAGAGCTTTTCTTTCACCAACTTCCCACTTTACTCTTTAAATCCTCTAACTTAATGTGAGATAGGTTTATTATCTTCTTGCAATTTAGTCCCCTTATTATCCACTATATTTTTTTTAATATTGCCCACTTTTTTATGCGAACTACAATGCTTACTTAGGCGAAAGGGCCCGGTTACTCAATAGGAAACCAATGTTTTTTTTTTTTTAAGTAAATTTTAAGGAGAATTTTTGCATACCTCGACCTTTCCACCCAATCTCTCATGAAGTAGATTCTTTATTGAGATTAGTAAGAAGAGGGTTGTAGAATCACTCCTAAATTTTGATCTAGTCTAAACTCTACCATTCATTGGGTTTTCTTAATAATTTATTCTTCAATATTTTTAAAATTATCTTGACCGTTAATCATTCATTGTTTAGGATGCCTAATTGACTTTTAATCAAAATAAAATTCGGATATACAAAACTAATTATTTCTGACCATACTCGAGGATTTGATTAATTTTCTCCCCCCCAAACTTAATCTACATTGTCCTCGATGGAGTAGGAAAGCAAAGAAAATAAAAGGAGAGAGTGCACCTGGGATAATTTTGCTTCGGAAGTTGAAGATAGCTTTATTGATTAATAGGCTCTTGTTCTAAATTCCTGCAGCTGCAGTAAAGTAAAAAAAAATATGAAATTATTGGGTTGCCTCCCAAAAAGCGCTAAATTTAACATCTTCAGCTAGACGCTAAAAGAGTATCTATCCTATTCCTGCTCGAATCTTAACATGAGTGTCAATCCCTCTTTCAGAAATAATATATCCTAATACAATTTCTTTCTACACCATGAAATGGTTCTTTTCCCAACTTAGGACAAGATTTATCTCCATACACTGTTTAAGAACTTTGGAAAGATTATGGAGACAATCCTCAAAGGTAGTTCCAAACACAAAAAAATCATCCATAAAAACTTCAAGATATTTATCCACCATATCAGAAAAGATGGCCAGTATGCAGCATTGAAATGTAGTGGGTGCATTGTAGAGCCCGAATGGCATACGCCGAAAAGCGAAGGTGCCGTAGGGGCAGGTGAAGGTAGTCTTTTCTTGATCATCCAAAAATATAGGTACTTGATTGTACCCTAAATAACCATCAAAAAATAGAAGAAACTTTGTTCTGCTAGCCGTTCTAAAATTTGGTCAATAAAAGGCAAAGAAAAATGATCTTTTCAAGTAATGGCATTCAGCTCTCGGTAGTCCACACATACTCGCCAACCAGTTGTTGCACGAGTAGGAATTAACTCACCCTCATCATTCTCTATTACGGTAATACCTGACTTCTTAAGTACTACTTGGGTTAGACTAACCCACTGGCTATCTGAAATTGAGTAGATAATTCCAGCATCTAGCCATTTCACTACTTCCTTTTTCGCGACTTCCCGCATATTCGGATTCAATCTTCGTTGCATGTCCCTATGTGGTTTTGCCTCAACCTCGTAGTGAATATGATGCATGCAAACAGAAGGATCTATACCCTTCAAATCGACAATTGACCACCCTATAGCCTCTTTATGCTTTTTGAGTACCCCGACAAGTTTGTCTTCCTGGTCGTTGGTTAGGTCAGACGCAATGATCACTGGAAGGGTATCATTGATCCAAGAAATAAATATTTCAGCATGGCAGGAAGAGGCTTTAGCTCTAGAGTAGGTGGTGCTTCTAAGGATGGTACTAGAGGGCTTGATTGAATTGGTAATTGCTCGTACTTTACAGTCCAAGGGGGATTGTTGCTAAAATTGGGAGGTTCTAGCAAAGCATGTATTTCTTCAGTGTATCCATCAATATCAAAATTATCCATTCCAAAATGTGTTAGGCATGCCTGTAAAGGATCTGAGTTGAGCAAGGCAGGAGCTTTATCTTCTATAACTTCCTCTAACAAGTTGATCTCATTTTGGTCGTACACAGGTGGTCCCAAAGATGCATTGAAAATATTCAATCTTAGCTTCTTATTTTCGAAAGTTACATCCATAACTCCGGTCCTACAATTTATACAAGCATTAGCGGTTGCTAAGAAGGGTCTACCTAGGATGATTGGTATTTGGTTGGGGTTGCTACCAGATTCCATATCCAGCACAAGAAAGTCAACAGGAAAGTAAAATTCATCTACTTTCACCAATACGTCTTCTAGCATTCCACGGGGTACCTTAATAGATCGGTCTACTAGTTGTAAGGTTACTGTCATGGGTTTTAACTCTTCAAATCCAAATAGGTCATATACAGAGCTCGGAGAAGGTTGACACTTGCACCCAAATCTAATAATGCCTTCTTAATCGTAAGGTTCCCTATGACACAAGAAATAATTGGGGTACCTGGATCTTTCTGTTTGGGTGGGGTAATGTGCTGGAAAACTGAGCTGGCCTACTCAGTTAGGTGGATTTTTCTTGGTATTTGTGCTTTTGATTTTTGTTTCTGTGTACATAGGTCCTTTAGAAATTTAGCATAGGTCGGAACTTGCTTAATGGCATCGAGAGAGGTAAGTTTATCTGGACCTATTTAAACAGTTCCAACATTTCATTCATTTTTATACCCTTCTTATCAAGAGGCAGAGAGGATTCTAAAACATTGGGAAATGGAGCTTTAGGTGCAGGTGCTGGGTTAACAGGTTCTTTCCTCTCTTCAGATTTCTTCTTTTCTGTTGTAGCTGGAATTGGTTGCTCTTGTTGTTGGATTACTTCAGGTTGATTTAAGATTTTTCCACTTCTAAGGGTCATGATCGATTTGGCATGTTCGAAAAAAGTTTCAAGACCAATGGAGCTTTCAACCATGTACTGACCTTTTGGGTTATTAATAGGCTGACTAGGTAATTTGCCTTCTTCCCTCCTACTGAAAGCTGTTGCTAGCTGACCTATCTGGATCTCTAGCTTTGCTATTGATTGCGTATAGGAGTGAAGGAGTTGGGTATTCATTTCTAGTCCTTTAAGTGCTTGCAGTACCTTTTCTTCGAAAGCCGAGCTATGAGTACTCGAAGTGGGTTGAGGAGGGTTCTGGTATTATGGTTGGGATGGATGCCTAAAAGTTACATCCGGATAACCTGATCTTTGTTGCACCAGAGGAACCACTGGTTGTGATTTCCATGAGAAATTCAGATGGTTTCTCCATCCCGGATTGTACATACTAGAATAGGGGTTGTTCCCTGGTCTATGAGTAGTTTGGGCTTGATGGATTTGTTCTTGTACATATTCAGGAAACTGTGGTGCAACCGGACAATCATTCACACAATGAGTGGGGCTCGAACACAATGCACATATATCTTGTATCTGACAGGATGGAGAAGGTGACTGTCCTATACTTAATAATCGATCTAACTTTTGGGACAATTCATCTACCTTATGATGGATATCTATGGCATTTTCTACTTCATATATTCTACCTCTCTTTGGGTTTAACATGGGTTTATCTCTAATAGAGGCAGACATATGATGTAATGAATTTTCACTTAAAATTTCAAACAGTTGCCATGCCTCATCCTCACTTTTCAGCATGAATATCCCACCGCATGATGCATCGACCATTTATCGATGTCTTTCAAATAGTCCATCATAAAAATATTGGATTAACTGCCACTTGGGTACAGCATGGTGGGGATATTTTCTAATAAGGTCCTTTAATCTCTCCCATGTTTCATGAAACATTTCTCCATCTAATTGGGAAAAACTAGTTATGGCTTTCCTTATTTGATTAGTTTTTCCTATGAGAAAATATTTCTTGAGAAACTCTCCTTGCAACTGGTCCAGGTTGATATAGTCATGGAATCCAAAGTATGTAGCCAGTATTTGGCTTGTCCTTAAGTGAGAAAGGAAATAATTTTAACCTAAGAGCATCATCGGAGAAGTTGTGAATTTTGATAGTTGAGCATATCTCAAGAAATTCTTCAAGATGTTTATAAGGGTCCTCATTACTAAGTCCATAAAATGAAGGTAACATTTGGATTATACTGGACTTAATTTCATATTGAGTGGCCTCCACAGGGGGCACTTGAATACAAGGAGAGTAGGTATATGTGGAAGGAGTAAAGTACTCCTTCAATGAGCGTGGAGGATTAGCCTCACCAGGTGCAGCCATGTTTCTAACTTGAATAGTCCTAAGAGTCTTTTCTAATTCTTCGTCTAATGGTTGTAATTCGGGTTTTAGTGATCGTTGACCTAACATACAACTAAAAGGTCTATGTAGGACTATCCTAGTCAAGGATTATTATTATTATTTTTTTTATTAAGAGGAGAAGAGAAGAGAGAAAAGAGTTCTAAAGAAGAGATCCTAAGAAGTCTTAAAACTAATAGAAGAATTAGTTATGGTTAGATTTTAATTACAATCAAGTTAGCACGTAGTGGACTCTCTATCCTAAAGTTACCCTAGTTCTAGACAGCTCCTAACTATAGTTAGCCTTCAAGCCCTCCAAGTTGAAGCTTGACCAACCAACTGGCCAAGTAAGTGTAAGGTTGGTGGGAGTCCCCCTGTTGCTTTCCTTAGACACCAATTAGATTGGCCAGGTCAGCGAACGGAACCAATTAAAAACCACCTTCCTTCGGGCCCAGTCATCCCGCAAACCACTTGCCTAGACACCAGCTAGCTGACCAAGTCTAACCCGGTTCAACTCTCAGGGTCACTTGTCCTAATGAGCTCAAATCCTTAGGGTCAACATCTAATTAATTTTAGATTAAGGTCTAGGTTATGCAAATGGAAAGGAGTGATTTGTGGGCCAAGGAAGGGTTATCAAATCCCACCTTATCTTAGTTAATGGGTTGCGTCCTTAAAATTAATTATGGAGATGCAATGCAAAGAAACAAGGTGTCCAATCAAGTTAGAAATTTTTATATTTGAGGTTATGCTATTTTAGTTAAGTGTTATGAAATATCAGTGGTCTTTTTTTTTTCTTTTTTCTTCAATCGTGCCAAGGTCCCCGGCAATGGTGCCAAAATTTGATGTGTAGTCGTTGATAGCACCAAAAATAACTCTACTCACTACGTAGGTAGGATGAGTCGAGATCGTATCCTCAGAGACCTTGGGCTAAGTTGAGATTGCAAAATAAAAGAAAGAAGCGTTGTTTTGAATTAGAAAATAAATTATCTTAAAATTGATGTAATTAGAAAATAAAGAGCTTGAGAGTTTTGAATTAATTTGCACTAGAAGAGTTGTATGTCTTTTCTAATAGATGCGATTAATCTTAAAAAAAATACCTATCTTTCCTCGACACACCCCGTATCCGTAGATCACGGCATGTCTCCAGAAAGTACTAGATAAACAACTCTTCTTTCCTCGGTACGTCTCGTATCCGTAGATCACGGTGCGTCTTCGAAAAGTAAAAGTTATTCTAATATTAATCTTAACAAAAAAATATAAATAAAAGCATATGAAAGAGAGCAAATAAAGAACTCATGACAATTTAAATAAAAAGCATAATCTTTATTGTATATAAAGAAATACAAGAAAGTTTAGAATAATAAACCATCTCTATGTCATTACAAAATATCTTCTCCACTCCCGAGACTGCTAGCCTAGCTGCTCATGAAGTGGTTCCTTTCTATTCCTCTATGCAAGGTTCTAGAAGAATTTCTGGGCTCTCCCTCCAATGAAAGTACAAAATCTTTTTTATAGGTGTTAGGAGGGAGGAGTTTTACATGATTTTCCGATGTGGAACTAAAGAAAATACTAAGGACTAAAAAAATGGATAGATGAGATAGAAAGATCATAAACAGATAAAGAAAATATAAATTTTTTCTTTTGAAGTATTTCTAAATATATATTTTTTTTCCTTCCATCTATTCGTCTGTCCCCACAAACCCCGCGCCCGCATCGCCTGCCGTGCCGCACCCGCCTTGCGCCCGCGCTCGCGCCCACGCCCGCATCATGCCGCGTGAACCATATGTGAACACTCCCTTCTTTTTTTTTATTCTAAAAAGAAACTTTTGTTTCTTTACAATGATGCTTATATCCTTTTTGGATTCCTTGCATAGTATCTTCATTTTCTATAATATCGTATGCATCCTTCTTTTATTTAAATTTTATTTTAAGTCTAATTTTCTTCAAACTTGAGTCTTTTTGATTTGCAAATCAGACTCTTTGTATTGACGATCATCTTTCCTGTAAAACATAAAAAGAAACATTAAATTCTTAAGAAATAAAATAAATTAAATATGATTTTCTGCTTTAAATGACTTAAATTAAGTATTTATCAACCAGTAGACTTAATATTTAATGAGGTGATTTGGGTTCAGGTCTCTTCTAATTAGTCACATACATCTAATGTAATGATAATCTGATTTAGATCAGCACATTTTATGTCTGACCAACCTAGTCAGTATAGGTGAACTCGGGTCAACAAGTAATCTAATACAAAACATAATCTCCCAAGACGGCCAGATAAGTAAAGATGAGTGGGGATCCCCCCATTGCTTTCTTTAGACACCAATGAATTGATCAGGTTAGATAACGGAACCAATTAAATAACCACCATCTAATATTTACCTGAGATACTAAATTGATTGATTAGAATTAATTGAATTAACTTATAGACCCAGGCTTGAACCGCTGAGCCAAATTCGATTTTGACTTAATCAATTCACATCACATGTGAATAAATTTGACCAACTATAACTAAATTCAATTTTGAGCCCCTTTGACCTAATCTCAATCAACTCTTGATTAGATTTGATCAACTGTTCAAAATCGAAAAGGATTCTATCCTGATCTAATCAATGACCCTAGTTGTAGTTTAGTCTCTAAACCTAATTTGTTCAACCCATACCCAAAGTCCATATTTTATGCATTGAAATTTAGATCTTAAATTTGCAATTTTAGATCTTATAATTTTGAATCTTAATTCTTAATTAAGTACATTATGTACATGAATTTGGGTTTAGATCTCAAAATATTTTTTAATCTAAACCATTTATAATTCATCCCATACAATATGATTGTTTGCATAGTTGAATCGATTCATCTTGGTACACGAATCGATTTATCACAGTGAGTCGGCACACACTAAGATAAATAGAAATTTATAGACCTAGAATACATAATTGAGTCAATTCATCAGCAAATGAGCTGACCTACCAGGGTCTTGAGTCGACTCCAAAAAAAATGAGTCAACCCACCAAGTACTCGAGTCGATCCAATTGAAAATTGAGTCAACTTTACAGGCATACCAGTCACAGTTTCATGCTCTCATGCAAACAAAGCCTAGGATTTTGAATCTAGAATTTTATAGAAATTAAGTTTTAGATCGTGTGTCAAACAATATATCAAATATAATATTTTAATGATCTAAAATATATAAAAATATATGCATAATCTGATTTAAATTAAAAATATAATAATTAAAATTTTTTATTCACTGTTCATCTATATAGAAAATATCACAGTCGGCATCCCTACACGTCATAAAAGAGAACCCATCGAATGGGCAAGAGAGAGACTTTGATCCCTTCATCATCTTATGACTAAACAGCCATGGTGACTATCCCAATTTGATTATTAAATCACTAAAAATTTAATGTAATATATCACATATGTAATCAATTAAAAATCAGATCTAATTATCTTTCACATGTCAAACATATGAACAATAATATTAAATCTATACATGTAAAAAGAATTTCAACAAATATACTAGATCCAAATTACACTCTAATTAAATATTCAGATCTAAATCAATTTTAGATCTAAATAATACATGATTTATTTTAGATTTGAAATAATTTCAAATCTAAAATAATCCTGTAATCATATTACAGTATATAGAAAAATCATATCTAATCTTAATCGATGTTCTACATCGTTCTAGGACAATCGTTCAGCATAACAGGGGTTATGCCAGAGCAACCTTATTTCAGAATGATGTGATCATCTAACTAACTTTCATATCTCATTTCTACAAACTAGATATCAGATATGAGAAAATTTTATGTTTGTATCAGAACCTATGCTCTGATACCACTGTTAGTAAACTTTACGATTTCGTACGTGTAGTTCAAAATTTTTTTTAGACATCTACGTAGTGAAAATAAATAAATTAAAATAATTCTAATTTACTCACATATCAGATTAGATCTAAAAACCATAGCATAGATCTTGATATGAACATGTACCCATGATCTAAAATCTAAAATAAAAACAATCATTAGTAAAAAAAAATAGAGATCAGATCTCCATACCTCAAATCCTGCAGATGTCTCGGGTTCTGATCATTTCCGTACATATGTCCGACTTCTGCTGGTATCCATATGGAGCTATTTGATCAGAGCACCGAGATCATCGATGTGCTAGCATCTTGCAGATCTTGCTCCTTATCCATGGATCTTGATCTCTTCTTTCAAATCTTGAAGAAGCAGATCACTGTGCGACTCTTTCACGCAGATTTGATGGGATCTAAACCAGATCACTATGAAGAGAAGAAGAACCCTTCTTCTTCTCTTCTTCTCTCTCTTTTCTCTTCTTAGATATGATCTCTATCAGATTTGGATGTGGACATGAAAGAAGAAAGGAGAAGGAAGTTGGGCTTTGGAGTGTGTAAGAAAGAAAGAAGTAGCACTTCACATCTTTTTCATATCACAAACTCTTCATGCCCCCTTTTTTTTTAATTTTTTATCACACTCCTCATCTTATCCCATGCACACCCTCTCCATCACACCCAAGAGATCTCATCTAAGGTACTGAAATTAAATCAAGAATTGGAAAGGTGTGGAGATAAGGTTGCATTGCAAGAAAGAAATATCTTCTAACCATAAGCACACGTCCCACATTTCTCCAATTTTTTTGTCATACAAAAAAATGTTTTCATGACCTAATCTGAGAGATTTCTATCTAATTTTGAATTAAATTCAAATATAAAAAAATTTAGATGAAAAAGACTTCTAGATAAGGTGAGGCACCAACTATTGGCACACCTTCTCCTTTCACGCACATGAAGAAAGAAGGACAAGAAAAATAATTTTCCACTTCTCTTTTTGGCATGATTTTTGGAGAGAGAGTCTTGGAAAACTTGAGCACTCTGAGTCATAGTTCATCTGGTCCAAATAGAACCTCAATTAGATTCAAATTGAGTCTGAAACGAGCCGAATTCGTAAAGGCTGTCAAGCTTGATCCAATCAGGCTTGATATCCAAATTTGATTTGGATAATTGAACCTAATTAATATTAAATTAAATCTGATTTAAATTAATTAAAACTTAATTTATAATTTAATTAATTTTAAAAAATTATAACACTTGCAATTAAGTCTTTGCACTAACAATTAGCTGCTGTCAAAACTGTAACGCTTACAAATTAGCAGTTTCTAAAATTAAAACTATTAATTTGATTGATAATTCAAATATGATCCAAACCATTGATCAAGTCATGCTCCTTTTGTGTGTGACCCCTCATATTCTATTCTATCTGATAGTGAGACATACCGTGATCTCCATCACAGTATCATCGAAATTCTTTTCGATGTACTGAAACGATTCCAACTCACCTCAACAAAGATCGTTGATCCAAAAATGATATTAGTGAGTTCTCACGATGCACCAGTGACATCTAAAAATATATAGTGGCAACCTAGTATAACAAAAAAAGTGAACCCCTAGGTGCAGTTATCGTGTGATACAATCCCTCTATCGAGAGTTCCGACTAGATGGAGGTCATGGAGAACTCGTCAAACCCCATCGTCAGTCATATGCTAAATTGGCTCGAATCTAGTTCATTTGTGAATCTCGTAGAAACTCTTTTCCAGTATTCATACTTACTCTGGCCAGAGATTTTCTGAACTCAGTCTTACGAATTGCATAGGACTTTATTTTTCTACCAAGATCGATAGATTCCATCTAGGTGTATCCTACTCGAAATAATGAACCTAAACCTACATAGCCAACATACACAGCAAGGACCCATATGGCTTGGGACCAAGAGAACATGTAGTCAAACTATATAGCCTCACTGTGAATAGCCAACACAATGCAGGTTAAAGAATTAGTCACACCACTGCAGCATCGAGAAAACCACAGACGAGTGAGTAGACATCCAAGTGGTTTCTCATTGGTCACGCTTAGTGCAAGTTATTCTCTAACAACCACCTACATTCTCACCCTAGTGTCTCAATACTATAGACTCGAGACTCATCTTTCCTAAATGGAGGTGATCTGTGTATCGATCTCAAATGAATTGATCACTATCCTCCATGACGATCTTTCGATCGGGAGCATTTAGAAATTAACTACTAATGATGTATATCTCAAATTCTCAACACCTTGAGAATATACAAAATCATCTTTGTTAACTTTTAGGATAAATCATAGATGCATAAATATGATTGGTTATTAAGACTACCCAACAAGTACAAAACATGCCCTAAAAAAAGTATGTGTTAGCCAAGATTGGCTTTTAGGGCACACATCCAACAATCACAAGGTGTTATCATATAAGTACCTTATCCAACAATCTTTTGCTGGTCTCTTCTTTAGCCTGTTCAGATCAAGGACTCTATCAGACTAGATTAACCTTAGACTCTCTTATCAGTTCAGACTCATTAGCCCAAGCATGACTCTTTTGCACCCTTTTTTTTCTTTCTCAATGATTATTGCCCATCGAAGACACATCTTCAGAGGTGCAAAAGAACTCCTTCAATATTTGAAGGATTTTCTTCCACTAAGCATCATCGAATTTATAACTAAATTTATATTTTTTATTGCTCTCAAAAAATACCACACAGTTGTTGGGTTTCGATGGTGCTGCGGAAGGACCAGGTGTTTAAAGTTTTCTTTCAAAACACCCGATGCACCGAAAACCCTAATGCCCAGAAATCCTTGACTATATCAATCAAAGTACTATAAATTAACTTAGATAAGAAGAATATCGATAGTGCTAATCTCAATTTTATGAGGTGTCCAAGTGTCCATCCTCTAATGGTGATCCACATAAAAATTGAACTAAAGATAGCGCTCCTTCTCCTTGCTTCAAGAGTTCTAGCCCCTAGAACTCGACTAGCCCTGTATCGATTAGGTTTCTTCAAGAACCTGACTCAGCCCTCTAAGACCTTCTTCTAGACTTTTGATTCCTCTTCTTTAAGACCCTCACAACCCTTATTTAGACCAGATAAGGCTTTTTCTTAAATCCCAAAGCCTTGTCCTAAAACTAAGATAGGTTGTAAGAAAAAAGGAGAGCAACGGAGATAAAATTGGAAACTTGATCTGAATCTCTCGGACACCCAGTGCCCAGGCCAATTTATAGCCACCAGAGGGATGTTAAAAGGGAGGGACACACCTCATCTAAGAGGCTTATCTGAACAGATTATCAGAGATAAGAGTTTCTTCAAGTAGAAGGACTCTTATCAATGAAACGTCGATCAGTACCCTCTTCTGCGCATGCGACCAGAGAAGGGATATTTTCACATCCCTTCTCAAATAAAAAAAATCCACAAAAATTCATGTGGATAGGGGATTCAATCTTGATCTCAAATCACTAATAAGGAGATCAAACAATCCATGAAAAGAAGTGATCCTCATACCTTTTCACTGTCACTTGAGTGCTGATCACTACATGCATGCACATGCGAGGAAGTTTCCAGCATCTATTTGGCCATCTAATAAGTCTAAAAAAATTCTAAACAAATCACCAAAAATATCTTATCAAATGTGGAATATTATCACAAAAAATTATTCAAATCTAAAAGCATTTGATTAAGAGAAGGACTCTCCAAAATGTGGAGAGATGCAACGCTTTTGCACGTGCGCGTGAGAGACCCTTCTTGTTTCCAACTTTTCTCTACCTAAAAAATTTTAGAAAACATCCATCTCATGCTTTGAGATGTGCACCAAAGGATGGAGGGTGATATGGGCTACTACACGCATCTTAATCCCATGTCAGAAGGACTCTTCCTTTTGCTCATGCCAACACTCACATGCAAACAATTTTTTACGCCACGAGTCCTTCACAACTTGGACTCTTTATAATTGGTGTTAACATGGGATGTGGTGCCCCAATTTAGGCTGCTTCTAGGTGGCATGACCTAACCCAATGCCCATCAAATTAGGCTAGCTAATTAGCAAGGGACGACACCAAATTGATCTCCAAAGGAGCAAGGGTTTCCACATGTGCTAGCATGCTTACAGAAACTCTGATTGAATCCAAAATTCCAATCAACCTTTTTTAAAAGGGTCTTCGACCAATTTTTATATATGTGTGATCCATTAGGTTTCATATCTAGTCAATAATAGGTCCAGGTGTTGTGGAGAAAATTCAGTGCAGGGATAAAATGATAATTTTAAAATTTTTCCAAATCATAATTTTACAGTGAAAATTATTAATTAATCTAATTAATTAATAAAAATTTACCCTATATTAGGATCTAAATATGATATATAGCATGCATGCATTTAAATTTAAAATTCAAATTTGAACAGTAAACACTTTACTGTATTGTGTTCAGAACATAATACCTTTGTGCGGGTAGTAGATCGCCGCAATCTGATCACCATCGAGAGAGTCTGATCATCGTGATGTAGCCACATAATATATCTGACCTCTGCAGATCATCCACACAAAGCTCCCGGTCTGATCGACTCCTCACGAGTGCTAGCTGTTGTAGAGCCCTTTCGACGGCCGATGCTGATCGAACTCCTTCGATCGATGTCTATCGATTCTTTGGATGCTCTAGATCATCAGCAGACATGCTTGAGAGGATGTTGAAGATCTCTCTAAAATTTGGCGGGCTCACAATACTCGTAGCTCACCTTTTCACTTCCCAAACTCCAGACTGAAACCCTGAAGAACTCACTAAAACCCTGCGCATACTTTTTCTTTCTTTTCTTTCTTTTTCTCTCGAAAGGATATAGACCTTCACCTTGCACACAAAGATTCCTCACACCCAGATTTTCTCTCAAAATTTTTTTTGCACATGCCCCACTCTTCTCCTCCTTTTAAAACAATGTCAAACATCTTATCCACGTGAGGGGATAAAGATGAGTAATTGCACATTTGAATTCAAATCAAATTTTGAATTCAAATGGAAATCAATTTATCCCTATCCACTAAGGGCATGAGAAGAGGAGGGCATGGCTTAATTTGTGCATGAGTGATTTCATGAGAAATATTTTCTCATATAATAAATGGGGCGCTAAAAAAAATAAGGTCAAGGCGCTAAGATTGGTTGCTCATTCAAATTCAAACTTTATTTTGAATTTGAATGGCCAACCAATCATCCTTATCCACTCATTTAGCACATTAAAGTAGGGTGTGAGGAGGGCTTTGCATGAGGAAAAATTCATGAGAACTTCCTTCTCGTGAATTCAAATGGGCGCAGTGGAAGTGAGGTGGCGCAGGGAGAATGGGTCAAGGTGGTTTCATTATTTAAACCAACCTAATTGAACCAAATAAGTTAGGCCCAATTAGACTAATTTAAATCCAACTTAATTAGGCTTAATTAGGCTCAATAAAATCCTAATCAAATCAAGAATTGATTAAGCCCAACCCCTAATCAAATCAGGGACCAAACCATCTCGACGATTAGGTTAACTCTTAACCTAATCGGGTCAAACCAACTGAATCCAATTCAATTGGACTTGATCCAAAAATAATTACTCAATTAAATTGAGTTAATTAGTGATCAAATTACTAATTAAACCTTTTATAAATATTGAGTCCAAATCTGATGGGTAATCGGGCATCAGAATTCATCGATATGTAACCTTGATCGAAGAGTCCCAAACCAGTGGGACTCTTGACCCCGGTACCCAAAATGTGTGGGACTCATGATTAGAGAATTCTGATTCTCGATCACAGAGTCTCAGACATGTAGGACTCATAGTCCACAAGCATTAGGACTCTTCATCAGCTATCAGATCAGATAGGAACCTCTAATGTGTGTGACCCTGCAGGTTCGAACCTAAGCCGGTAGCACAGGAACCAATTCCTGTACTAATCGAAGTGACCATCTAGCAATGGTACCCGATGATAGGATAGGTCGAATAATCACAATCACAACACTCAGAACCAACGTGAATATGGTTACTATATAATTCATCCTTTTGACCTCTGTGTTTAGGACGACTCAGGGTTAAACTATCAACCCTGATTAAATCATCCGAATCGTGCTCAACTCAAACAGTCCTGTGACTCCTCACAAAGACTATCCTGGCCAAGGTTTTGCTAAATTGAAATATGACTATACACAGCTCCTAAACTGGAGTGGTCAATCCCATCTTGACACACGCACCAACAAGTCAAGTACTTGACTACACCCAACAGCCTTCCATCACTGAATTAGAAATTCAGGTAGTCTAGTGCCTAAATACAGTGAGTTGCTTGCAAGTCACCGTGGCGGTCTCAGGTCGAAGGGATATTTATACCTATATTCTATCAGAGCAAATCTTGACAGCAGAAATAGCTCCGAAGTCGGTTACGTTCAGTGCAAATGTATCCTTACATCTCACCTGTATGCCATACCAGTGTCTCCACACTCATTGGTTAAGAGGACAACCAACCTATATGGCACACAACGACCTATGCTTGATAAATATTATCATCCTTGGTAACAACGTATCATTTGGTCGCAAACAGATTTAAGGACTAAACAACAAATCCTCTTTTGTCGAGTCTAAATAGTCCTAAGGACTTCACCACAACATAGGAGTTCATTAGAAGATGAAATATTTTATGATGAAAAATACCAAAATAATTTTTATTAGTTCATAATTCATGTACATATACAAAAATGAGCACAACTGTCAACAGACTGACGATTGGCTTTGGGACACTATTCCCAACAATCTCCCATTTGGCCTAAAGCCAATCGGTGCAGTATCTAATACCCATCTTCGACTTGTAGTCGTCGAACTCCTTCACCATAATGGCTTTAGTGAATGGGTCGGCCAGGTTCTCCTTTCCGTCGATCTTCAGAAGGTCAACATCACCTCGATCCACAATTTCCCAGATGAGATGGTAGCGACGCAGAATATGCTTCGTCCACTGGTGTGCCTTGGATTTCTTCATCTGAGCAATGGCTCCAGAGCTATCACAGAAGAGCAGAGCTGGACCAACAAAGGAGGGTGCTACTCCAAGCTCGATGATGAATTTTCTCAGCCACACCGCTTCTTTGACAGCATCTGATGCAGCTACATGCTCTGCCTCGAAAATTGAATCAGTCACTGTGTGTTGCTTGGAACTCTTCCAGCAGATAACCCCACCATTAAGGGTAAAAATAAATCCCGACACACTTTTGCTGTCATCGTGATCAGACTGGAAACTAGAGTCTATAAACCCTATAAGTCTCAAGTTTGATTCACCATAAACAAGCCACTGGTCCTTAGTATTTCTTAAATACTTCAGGATAGTTTTAACAACCTTCCAGTGATTCTCCCCTGGATCAGATTGGTATCTACTCACTACCCCTAGTGAGTATGCCAAATCTGGTCATGTACATGTCATGGCGTATATGATAGATCCCACTATCGAAGTATATGGAATCCTATGCATACGCTCTCTCTCTTGAGGTGTTGTTGGACAAACCCTCTTCGAGAGAGAAATTCCATGGCCTATCGATAGATAGCCTTTCTTGGAATTCTCTATGCTGAACCTCTTCGCATAGTATCTATGTACGTAGACTAGGATAAACCAAGCAACTTTTTAAATCTATCTTTATAGATCCTCATCCCTAGGATGTAGGAAGCTTCTCCCAAATCCTTCATGGAGAACTGTGACGACAGCCAAATCTTTATTCCCTGTAATGCAGGGACATCATTTTCGATTAAGAGAATATCATCCACATACAATACAAGAAATATCACTACTGGACCATTAGCCCACTTATAAATGCAGAGCTCTTCTCCGTTCTTAATGGAGCCATACGTCTTGATCGTCCTATCAAAACGTATGTTCCAACTTCGGAATGCCTCCTTAAGTCCATAAATGGACCTCTGTAGTCTGCACACCTTAGACTCATTAGTGGATGTGAATCCTTCAGGTTGTATCATATACACCTCTTCATCCAGCTCTCCATTTAGAAAAGCTATCTTCACATCCATCTGCCAGATTTCATAGTCCAGATGGGCAGCTATTGCAAGCATAATCCGAATAGATTTGAGCATTGCCATAGGAGAAAATGTCTCATCATAGTCTATACCATAACGATGACGATATCCCTTGGCAACCAGACAGGCTTTATAGGTTTCCACCTTTCCGTCTGTGCCCCTCTTCCTCTTGAAGACCCACTTACACCCTATGGGTTTTACTCCTTCGGGTGAGTCAACCAATGTCCACACATCGTTGACCTTCATGGACTCCATTTCGGATTTCATGGCCTTTAGCCATTTCTCAGAGTCGGGTCTCTGCATTGCATCTATGTAGGTGATCGGATCCTCATTGTTTTTATCAAGTTTGATAAGATCATCATCTCGGACCAAGAAACCATAGTATCTATCCGGTTGACGTGGTACTCTACCAGATCGCCTTAAGGGTGCTTGAACAATGGGCTCCGGATCCGATCTAATCAAATCTGATTCAGGTTCAACAACTTGTGTTGGTTTTTTCACCTGTCGAACTTCATCAAGTTCGACCTTAGAGGCAACAGTCCCTTCACCAAAAAACTCTTTTTCCAAAAAGATTACCTTAAGGCTGACAAACACCTTTTGCTTATCAGCCAGGTAGAAATAATATCCTTTGGTCTCTTTTGGGTATCTTATAAAATTACACTTGTCAGACCTAGGTCCTAGCTTGTCCATAATTAAACATTTAACATAAGTCAGACACCCTCAAATCCTAAGGTGCGAGAGTACTGGCTTACGTCCTATCCATATCTCATAAGGCGTTTTGGTTACAGACTTACTCGAAACTTTATTTAGAAGGTAACAAGCCGATTCGAGCGCATATCCCTAGAGAGAGATCGGCAGACCAGCAAACCCCATCATGGATCGAACCATGTCCAATAAGGTCTGATTCCTCCTTTCAGATACATCATTATGCTGAGGTGTTCCAGGAGGAGTCCATTGAGAGAGAATCCCATTCTCCCCTAGATATGTCAGAAACTCATTAGAAAGGTATTCACCTCCTCGATCAGATCGAAGAGTTTTAATACACTTTTCAGTTTGTTTTTCTACCTCATTTCAGAATAGTTTGAACATTTCAAATGACTCCGACTTATGCTTCATTAAATAGACATACCCATACCTCGATAGGTCATCTGTGAAGGTTATGAAGTAGAAATATCCACCTCTTGCACTTGTGCTCATGGGTCCACATACATCAGAATGTACCAGACCCAAGAGTTCACTGGCTCACTCACCTTTTTCAGTAAAAGGTGACTTGGTTATTTTACCAAGAAGATAGGACTCACAGGTTAGAAGTGATTCACAATCACCTACTTCAAGAATTCCTTCTTGAGCCAACCTGTTTATCCTGTTCTTATTGATATGACCTAGCCTACAGTGCCAAAGGTAGACTTCTGACACAGTATCTATTCTAGGGCGTTTACCAGAGGTTTGAACCACATTAACAGGTTGTGATAGAAAGTAAATTCCATTATAAAGTTATCCAATAAATATTGTAACACCATTCAAAATGATATTGTAAATATTTCTTTTTATTAAAAATTGATAACCGTTCATGGCCAAAAGGCTAACAGAAATAATATTTAATAAAAAGCTTGGACAATAGTGATATTCACTCAGAATTATATTTCGAGAATTGATTACTGTTGGGAATAGTATCCCAAAGTCAATCGTTAGCCTGTTGACGGTTGTGCTCATTTTTGTATATGTACATGAACTATGAATTAATAAAAATTATTTTGATATTTTTCATCCCAAAATATTTCATCTTCTAATGAACTCCTATATTGTGGTGAAGTCCTTAGGACTATTTAGACTCGACAAAGGAGGATTTATCATTTAGTCCTTAAATCTGATCATGACCAAATGATACATTGTTACCAAGGATGACAACATTTATCAAGCATAGGTCGTTGTGTGCCATATAGGTTGGTTGTCCTCTTAACGAATGAGTGTGGAGACACTGGTATGGCATACAGGTGAGATGTAAGGGTACAACAGCACTGAATGTGACCGACTCTGGAGCTATTTCTGCTGTCAAGATTTGCTCCGATGGAATATGGGTATAAATATCCCTCCGACCTGAGACCACCACGGTGACTTGCAAGCAACTCACTGCACTTAGGCACTGGACTACCTGAATTTCTAATTCAGTGACGGAAGGCTGTTGGGTGTAGTCAAGTACTTGACTTGTCAGTGCATGTGTCAAGATGGGATTGACCATTCCAGTTTAGGAGCTGTGTACAATCGTATTTTAATTTAGCAAAACCTTGGCCAAGGCAGTCTTTGTGAGGAGTCACAAGACTGTTTGAGTTGAGCACGATTCGAATGATCTAATCAGGGTTGACAGTTTAACCCTGAGTCATCCTAAACACAGAGGTCAAAAAAATGAATTATACAGTAACCATATTCATGTAGGTTTTGAGTGTTACGATTGCAACCATTCGATCTATCCGATTGTCGGGTACCATTGCTAGATGGTCACTTCGATTAGTACAGGAATTGGTTCCTGTGCTACCAGTTTAGGTTCGAACTTGCGAGGTCACACACATTAGAGGTTCCTATCTGATCTGATAGCTGGTGAAGAGTCCTTCATATCTAAAATTCTATGATCAGAATCAGGATTCTCTGATCATGAATTTCATATATTTTGGGTACCGGGGTCAAGAGTCCCACTGGTTTAGGACTCTTCGATCAGGGTTACATATCGATGAATTCTGATGCCCGATTACCCATCGGATTTGAACTCAATATTTATGAGAGGTTTAATTAGTGATTTGATCACTAATTAACTCAATTTGATTGAGTAATTAATTTTAGATCAAGTCCAATTGAATTGGATTCAGTTGGGTTTGACCCGATTAGGTTAAGAGTTGACCTAATCGTCGAGATGGTTTGGTCCCTTATATGATCAGGGGTTGGGCTTAATCAATTCCTGATTTGATTAGAATTTTATTGAGCCTAATTAAATCTAATTAAGTTGGGTTTAAATTAGTCTAATTGGGCCTAACTTATTTGGTTCAATTAGGTTGGTTTAAATAATGAAACCACCTTGACCCATTCTCCCTACGCCACCTCACTTCCACTGCGCCCATTTGAATTCATGAGAAGGAAGTTCTCATGAATTTTTCCTCATGCAAAGCCCTCCTCATGCCCTACTTTAATGCACCAAATGAGTGGATAAGGATGATTGGTTGGCCATTCAAATTCAAAACAAAAGTTTGAATTTGAATGAGCAACCAATCTTAGCGCTTTGACCTTATCCTCTTTTAGCACCCCATTTATTGCACGAGAAAATGTTTCTCATGAAATCACTCATGCACAAATTAAGCCACGCCCTTCTCTTCTCACACCTTAGTGGATAGGGATAAATTGGTTTCCATTTGAATTAAAAATTTGATTTGAATTCAAATGTGCAATTACTCATCTTTATCCTCTCACATGGATAAGATATTTGACATTGTTTTAAAAGGAGGAGAAGAGTGGGGCATGTAAAAAGAAAAATTTTAGAGAGAAAATATGGGCGTGAGGAATCTTTGTGTGCAAGGTGAAGGTCTATATCCTTTCGAGAGAAAAAGAAAGAAAAGAAAGAAAAAGCGTGCAAGGGTTTCAGTGAATTTTTCAAGGTTTCAGCCTGGAGTTCGAAAATGAGAAGGTGAGGTACGAGTATCGTGAGCCACCAAATTTTAAAAAGATCTTCAACATCCTCTCAAGCATATCTGCTGATGATCCAAAGTATCCAAAGAATCGACAAACATCGATCGAAGGAGTTCGATCAGCATCGGCCGTCGAAAGGGCTCTACAACGAGCTAGCACTCGTGAGGAGTCGATCAGATCGGGTGCTTCGTGTGGACCATCCACAGAGGCCAGACACATTGTGTGACTACATCATGATGATCAAACTCTCCCGACGGTGATCAAATTACGACGATCTACTACCCGCACAAAGGTATTGTGTTCTGAACACATTACAGTAAAGTATTTACTGTTCAAATTCGAATTTCAAATTTAAATACATGCATGCTATATATCATATTTAGATCCTAGTGTAGGATAAATTCTTATTAATTAATTAGATTAATTAATAATTTTTACTGTAAAATAATGATTTTGAAAAAATTTTAAAATTACCATTTTACCCCTGCATTGAATTTTCCCAAAAATGGTATCAGAGTGGGTTCTTAGATATGATATATATATTTGCATGCATAGATTAAGTTGTAATCTAAAAGTTTAAATTTGAAATTTAAAATTTAAAATTTGAAATTTGAATTTTGAAAGTTATTCGAAATTTAAAATTCAAAAATTTAAACTCAAAATTTGAAAATTGAATTTTGAAATTTGAAATTCAAAATTCAAAATTTAAAAATTTGAAATTCAAAATTTGAAATTTAAAATTTGAAATTTGGTTGAAATTTCAAATTTAAAATTCAAAATTTAAAAATTCAAAATTTGAAATTCAAAATTTGAAATTAAAATTTGAAATTTGAAATTCAAAATTTAAAATTTAAAATTTGAAATTTGAAATTTAAATTTTGAAATTGGTATATTTAGATATACTTGATCCAAGTAGCAAGTAATCAAATTGGGTTGGTTGCCATGGCCATCCGGTCATAGGGAAAAGTAGAGTTTAAAAACCCTCTCTTCCCATTCGATGTGGTCTCCTATGGCGGTAGGGGTGCTGATGCGATTATATCCCATACAGATGAAGCAGTCAAAGAAATATTCATAATTTATTTTGATTGAGTTATTTTCTGTTATGTAATTAGCAATAGGATTGCTACTTATGAAATGTGCTGATATATTTGTGTAATAAGTCAACATATTTGGTGAACAAAAAATAAAACTTTCAAATTTAAAAATTATTTTCGAAATATCAAACCCTGACCCATCAGTCCAAATACTTAATTAAAAAAATTAAGTGTTGTCTAGTAGGTCTAGAATTGTGAATTAAGACATAAGATAATTGCATAAACTTGTGGGTCAATGGGTTAGATGGATTAGGTCCATAATTGAGTTAGACCTAAGGTTAGCTTAAAGAAATGGACTAAATTAGAGTAATTGATCAAATCTAATCAAAAGTTGAATTAGATTAGGTCAAGGATACTCTAGACTCAACTCCAATAGTTGTAGTTGAATGGGTCCATATCTTTAACTAGACCAAGATGGACTTAATTCATGGCTACGCAGTGGAACCCTATTTACTAAGTTGATCAAATTAAAAATAATGAACCGATTGGTGTCTAAGGTAAGTTTGGCAGTTTGACCAGTGGTTTTTAAGCAGGAGCTACTCGTAGTGATTGATCTCTGACGAGTTAATGGCTTATCCCCACCACTGATCTCACTTACCTGGCCAACCTGGTGAATTAGGTTTTGATTAGATCACTTGGTGATTAGGGCTCACCCATGTCATTAGGTAAATCAATTTGACTGATTTAGGTGCTCCTAATGCCAGCTTTATGTAAATCTTTTTTAATCTGACTTGGTGAAGTCAGTGGGAGGATTGAAATTGGCTAGATATTTTTTTCTCATCTATTCTTTAATAAAATTCTCAAAAAAAAATTATTAGGTCCTAAAAATGATTAAGTTATATTGATAACTAAGTCATAGCCTCCCATTAAGTGAGTGATAATGAGTCCATCAGTTTAATAATCATTGGAGGCCCTAAGGCCTGGTGCTTATTGACTAATGGAATTATCATTCATAGTATGATAATTTGGTTTGAGTCTTTTTGATGGTGGTTAGGTTGGCCGATAAAGTCGGGCTTGATCATTTATTGGTCCGATTCACGAAATCAAATCATGTTAATGGTTGGACCTAACCAGATTTTTTCAGTGGAGGCCAAAGCCTACTGATTAGGTTCTGGGGTAAAATTAATTACTAGAAGTTGTTATGAACCTACCCATAGATGCACATAGGTTGACCAACCAAAGTTGGGCTGTGTGTAGTCTGTGTGGATTTTAGTACCCACTAAGGAATTAAAGTAATTCCTCGAATTGAAGGTTGAGGCTACCAATTCATAAAAATTCTGGGAGAAACTTTAGACTAAAGTCCAAGTCTTTAGTATTAATAATTTATGTACTAATATTGGTCTGGTTTTCCTTTATGCAGCTATGGCCACTACCCTGTCGCTCCAATCATTATTAGATAATGACAAGCTCATGGGACCTAATTTCGATAGCTGGTATCGAAAATTAAAAATCATCCTTGAGCATGAGCGGATCCTTTATGTAGTAACGGATCCGGCACCTGAGGAGCCAGCCCTGAACGCTAGAGGAACGATCCGAGACACTTACCAGAAGTGGCTCAACGACCGCACTAACGTCGGTGCATAATGCTGACAGCAATGAATGATGAGTTCAGTCGCAGGTTCGAGAATGCCCAGCCATAGGAGATGCTTCAAATGTTGAACGACTCTTTTGGCACGCCTGACGATGTTGAAAGGCACAAAACTAGTTGTGCCATTTTCAATGCTCGATGAGAGATGGAGCCTCAGTCACTAATCATGTACTGTACATGATTGAAATGATTGAGCGCCTAAGTAAACTAGGTTTTCTCCTGCACGAGCAGCTCGATAAGGATGCGATCCTTAATTCTCTACCCAAGTCCTTCCTTCCCTTTCTTACTCATTTTCGAATGACAAAGCCTGCAGTGAACTACCATGGCTTGTTGGGGTTGCTGCAGAACTTTGAGAAGGATCACCAGCTCCATAAGGAGTCAGTGAATGTTGTGGGAGGGTCTTCTTCTGGTTGTCGACCCTTTAAGAAAGGGAAGAAGAACAAGAAGAAGAAGAATAAGAAGGTGCAGCTGCATACTGGGACGTATGCACAGAGTCAGACCAAGAAGCGCAAGCCCGACCAGAGCCAGACGGAGTGCTTCTTTTGCAAGAAGCAGGGGCACTGGAAGAGGAACTGTCCTCTATACATTGCCTCACTGGACCCGAACAAGCCAAAGAAGAAGCAAGGTACTTATATGATAACACCTTGCAACTTTTCCATTTGTGATACTACTACTTGGGTATTGGATACTGGAAGCCCTTATCATATTTGCAATTCGATGCAGGGTCTGCAGGTCAGTAGGAGATTTGATGAAGGTGAGAGGTTCCTGAACGTTGGAGATGGAAGCAAAGTTTCAGTTCTAGCATTAGGAATCATGAACCCTGTAATCAATTCTCAAAATAAAATTCTGAGTGAATGTCACTATTGTCCAAGCTTTTTATTAAATATTATTTCTGTAGGCCTTTTGGCCACGAACGGTTATCAATTTTTAATAAAAGAAAATATTTGCAATATCATTTTGAATGGTGTTACAATATATATTGGACAACTTTATAATAGAATTTACTTTCTATCACAACCTGTTAATGTGGTTCAAACCTTTGGTAAATGCCCTAGAATAGATAATGTGTCAGAAGTCTACCTTTGGCATTGTAGGCTAGGTCATATCAATAAGAACAGGATAAATAGGTTGGTTCAAGAAGGAATTCTTGAAGTAGGTGATTGTGAATCACTTCCAACCTGTGAGTCCTGTCTTCTTGGTAAAATGACCAAGTCACCTTTTATGAAAAAGGTGAGCGAGCCAGTGAACTGTTGGGTCTGGTACATTCTGATGTATGTGGACCCATGAGCACAAGTGCAAGAGATGAATATTTCTACTTCATAACCTTCACAGACGACCTATCGAGGTTTGGGTATGTCTATTTAATGAAGCATAAGTCGGAGTCGTTTGAAATGTTCAACCTATTCGAAATGAGGTAAAAAAACAAACTGGGAAGTGTATTAAAACTCTTTGATCTGATCGAGGAGGTGAATACCTTTCCAATGAGTTTCTGACATATCTTGGGGAGAATAGGATTCTCTCTCAATGAACTCCTCCAGGAACACCACAGCATAATGGTGTATCTGAAAGGAGGAATCAGACCTTGTTGGACATGATTCGATCCATGATGGGGTTTGCTGGTCTGCCGATCTCCCTCTGGGGATATACTCTCAAATCGGCTTGTTACCTTCTAAATAGAGTTCCGAGTAAGTCTGTAACCAAAATGCCATATGAGATATGGATAGGACGTAAGCCAGTACTCTCACACCTTAAGGTTTGGGGGTATCCGGCTTATGTTAAACGTTTAATTACGGACAAGCTAGGACCTAGGTCTGACAAGTGTAATTTTATAGGATCCCCAAAAGAGACCAAAGGGTATTATTTCTACCTGACTGATGAGCAAAAGGTGTTTGTCAGCCTTAAGGCAATCTTTTTGGAAAAAGAGTTCCTTGGTGAAGGGACTGTTGCCTCTAAGGTCGAATGTGACGAAGTTCGACAGGTGGAAAAACTGACACAAGTTGCTGAACCTGAATCAGATTTGATTAGATCAGATCCGGAGCCCATTGTTCAAGCACCCTTAAGGCGATCTGGTAGAGTACCACGTCAACCAGACAGATACTATAGTTCATTGGTCCGGGATGATGATCCTATCAAACTTGATGAAAATGATGAGGATCCGATCAACTACATGGATGCAATATAGAGATCCAACTCTGAGAAATGGCTAGAGGCCATGAAATTCGAAATGGAGTCCATGAAGGTCAACGATGTGTGGACATTGGTTGACCCACTCGAAGGAGTAAAACCCATAGGGTGTAAGTGGATCTTCAAGAGGAAGAGGGGCGCAGATGGAAAGCTAGAAACCTATAAAGCCCGTCTAGTTGCCAAGGGATATCGTCAATGTTGTGGTATAGACTATGACAAGATATTTTCTCCTGTGGCAATGCTCAAATCCATTAGGATTATGCTTACGATAGTTGCCCATCTGGACTATGAAATCTGACAGATAGATGTGAAGACAGCTTTCCTAAACGGAGAGCTGGACGAAGAGGTGTATATGATACAACCTGAAGGATTCACATCTACTGATGAGTCTAAGGTGTGCAGACTACAGAGGTCCATTTATGGACTTAAGCAGGCATCCCGAAGTTGGAACATACGTTTTGATAGGACGATCAAGAGTATGGCTTCGTTAAGAACAGAGAAGAGCCCTGCATTTATAAGTGGGCTAATGGTTCAGTAGTGGTATTTCTTCTATTGTATGTGGATGATATTCTCTTAATCGGAAATGATGTCCCTGCATTACAGAGAATAAAGATTTGATTTCATCACAGTTCTCCATGAAGGATTTGGGAGAAGCTTCCTACATCCTAGGGATGAGGATCTACAGGGATAGATCTAAAAGGTTACTTGGTTTATCCCGGTCTACGTATATAGATACTATGCTGAAGAGGTTCAGCATGGAGAATTTCAAGAAAGGCTATCTACCGATAGGCCATGGAATTTCTCTCTCAAAAAGGGATTGTCTGACAATACCTCAAGAGAGAGAGCGTATGGGTAGGATTCCATATGCTTCGACAGTGGGATCTATCATGTACGCCATGACATGTACACGATCAGATGTGGCATACTCACTAGGGATAGTGAGTAGATACCAATCTGATCCAGGGGAGAATCACTGGAAGGTTGTTAAAACTATCCTGAAGTATTTAAAAAATACTAAGGACCAGTGGCTTGTTTATGGTGAATCGGACTTGAGACTTATAGGGTTCGCAGACTCTAGTTTTCAGTCTGATCATGATGACAGCAAAAGTGTGTCGGGATTTATTTTTATCCTTAATGGTGGGGCTATCTGCTGGAAGAGTTTCAAGTAACACATAGTGGCTGATTCAATTTGCGAGGCGGAGTATGTCGCTGCATCAAATGCTGCCAAAGAAGCGGTGTGACTGAAAAAATTCATCACCGAGCTCGGAGTAGCACCCTCCTTATTGGTCCAGTTCTGCTCTACTGTGACAGCTCTGGAGCCATTGCTCAGGCGAAGGAACCCAAGGCACACCAGCAGATGAATCATATTCTGTGTCGCTGTCATCTCATCCAAAAAATTATGGATCGAGGTGACGTCGATCTTCTGAAGATCGATGGAAAGGAGAACCTGGCCGACCCATTCACTAAAGCCATTGCAGTGAAGGAGTTCGACAACTACAAGTCGAAGATGGGTATTAGATACTGCACCGATTGCCTTTAGGCCAAGTGGGAGATTGTTGGGAATAGTGTCCCAAAGACAATCATCAGCCTATTGATGGTTGTGCTCATTTTTGTATATGTACATGAATTATGAATTAATAAAAATATTTTGATATTTTTCATCACAAAATGTTTCATCTTCTAATGAACTCCTATGTTGTGGTGAAGTCCTTAGGACTATTTAGACTTGACAAAAGAGGATTTGTCGTTTAGTCCTTAAATTTGTTCACGACCAAATGATACGTTGTTACCAAGGACGACAACGTTTATCAAGCATAGGTCATTGTGTGCCATATAGGTTGGTTATCCTCTTAACCAATGAGTGTGGAGACACTAGTATGGCATACAGGTGAGATGTAAGGGTACATCTGCACTGAACGTGACCGACTCTAGAGCTATTTCTGTTGTCAAGATTTGCTCCGATGGAATATGGGTATAAATGTCCCTCCGACCTGAGACTGCCACAGTGACTTGCAAGCAACTCACTTCACTTAGGCACTGAACTACCTGAATTTCTAATTCAGTGACGGAAGGCTGCTGGGTGTAGTCAAGTACTTGACTTGTCGGTGCGTGTGTCAAGATGGGATTGACCACTCCAGTTTAGAAGCTATGTACAGTCATGTCTCAATTTAGCAAAACTTGGCCAGGGTAGTCTTTGTGAGGAGTCACAAGACTGTTTGAGTTGATTACGATTCGGATGATCTAATCAGGGTTGACAGTTTAACCCTGAGTCATCCTAAACACAGAGGTCAAAAAGATGAATTATACAGTAACCATATTCACGTAGGTTCTGAGTGTTGCAATTGCGACCATTCAACCTATCCGATCGTCAGGTACCATTGCTAGATGGTCACTTCAATTAGTACAGAAATTGATTCCTATGCTACCGGCTTAGGTTCGAACCTGCGGGGTCACACACATTAGAGGTTCCTATCTGATCTGATAGCTGGTGAAGAGTCTTCATGTCTGAGATTTTGTGATCAAGAATCAGATTCTCTGACCATGAATCCACACATTTTGGATACTGGGGTCAAGAGTCCCACTGGTTTAGGACTCTTCGATCAGGGTTACATATCGATGAATTCTGATGCCCAATTACCCATCGGATTTGGACTCAATATTTATGAGAGGTTTAATTAGTGATTTGATCACTAATTAACTCAATTTGATTGAGTAATTAATTTTGGATCAAGTCCAATTGAATTGGATTCAGTTGGGTTTGACCCGATTAGGTTAAGAGTTGACCTAATCGTCAAGATGGTTTGGTCCCTGATATGATCAGGGGTTGGGCTTAATCAATTTTTGATTTGATTAGAATTTTATTGAGCCTAATTAAGCTTAATTAAGTTGGATTTAAATTAGTCTAATTGGGCCTAACTTATTTGGTTCAATTAGGTTGGTTTAAATAATGAAACCACCTTGATCCATTCTCCCTGCGCCACCTCACTTCCACTATGCCCATTTGAATTCACGAGAAGGAAGTTCTCATGAATTTTTTCTCTTGCAAAGTCCTCCTCATGCCCTACTTTAATGCACCAATTGAGTGGATAAGGATGATTAGTTGGCCATTCAAATTCAAAACAAAAGTTTGAATTTGAATGAGCAACCAATCTTAGCACCTTGACCTTATCCTCTTTTAGCGCCCCATTTATTACACGAGAAAATGTTTCTCATGAAATCACTCATGCACAAATTAAGCCACGCCCTCCTCTTCTCATACCCTTAGTGGATAGGGATAAATTGGTTTCCATTTGAATTCAAAATTTGATTTGAATTCAAATGTGCAATTACTCATCTTTATCCTCTCACGTGGATAAGATGTTTGACATTGTTTTAAAAGGAGGAGAAGAGTGGGGCGTGTAAAAAGAAAAATTTTGGAGAGAAAATCTGGGCATGAGGAATCCTTGTGTGCAAGGTGAAGGTCTATATCTTTCCGAGAGAAAAAGAAAGAAAAGAAAGAAAAAGTGTGCGCAGGGTTTCAGTGAATTCTTCAGGATTTCAGCCTGCAGTTCGGGATGTGAGAAGGTGAGCTACGAGTGTCGTGAGCCCACCAAATTTTAGGAAGATCTTCAACATCCTCTCAAGCATGTCTGCTGATGATCCAGAGCATCCAAAGAATCGATAGACACCGATCAAAGGAGTTCGATCAGCATCGGCCGTCGAAAGGGCTCTACAACGAGCTAGCACTCGTGAGGAGTCGATCAGACTGGGAGCTTCATGTGGACGATCCGCAGAGACCAGACACACTGTGTGGCTGCATCACGATGATCAGGCTCTCCCGACGGCAATCAAATTGTGGCGATCTACTCCCCGCATAAAGGTATTGTGTTCTGAACACATTACGGTAAAGTGTTTACTGTTCAAATTTGAATTTCAAATTTAAATGTATGCATGCAATATATCATATTTAGATCCTAGTGTAGGATAAATTTTTATTAATTAATTAGATTAATTAATAATTTTCACTATAAAATAGTAATTTTGAAAAAGTTTTAAAATTATCATTTTACCCTTGCACTGAATTTTCCTCAAAAATTACAAGGTTCATGATTCCTAATGCTAGAACTGAAACTTTGCTTCCATCTCCAACGTTTAGGAACCTCTCACCTTCATCAAATCTCCTACTGACCTGCAGACCCTGCATCAAATTGCAAATATGATAAGGGCTTTCGGTATCCAATACCCAGGCAGTAGTATCACAAATAAAAAATTGCAAGATGTTATGATATAAGTACCTTGCTTCTTCTTTGGCCTGTTCGGGTCCAGTAAGGCAATGTATAGAGGACAGTTCCTCTTCCAGTGCCCCTGCTTCTTGCAAAAGAAGCACTCCACCTGGCTCTGGTTGGGCTTGCACTTCTTGGTCTGACCCTGTGCAGACATCCCAGCATGTAGCTGTACCTTCTTATTCTTTTTTTTCTTGTTCTTCTTTCCTTTCTTAAAGGGTCGACGATCAGAAGAAGATCCTCCCACAATATTCACCGACTCCTTATGGAGCTGGTGATCCTTCTCAAAGTTCTGCAGCAACCCCAACAAGTCGTGGTAGTTTACTACAGGCTTTGTCATTCGAAAATGAGTAAGGAAGGGAAGGAAGGACTTGGGCAGAGAATTAAGGATCGCATCCTTACCGTGCTCGTGCAGGAGAAAACCCATTTTACTTAGGTGCTCAATCATTTCGATCATGTACAGTACATGATCAATGACTGAGGCTCCATCCCTCATCCGAGCATTGAAAATGGCACAACTAGTTTTGTGCCTTTCAACATCATCAGGCATGCCAAAAGAGTCGTTCACCATTTGAAGCATCTCCTGTGGCTGGGCATTCTTGAACCTACGATTGAACTCATTATTCATTGCCGCTAGTATTATGCACCGGACGTTGTTGCAGTCGTTGAGCCACTTCTGGTAAGTATCTCGAACCATCCCTCTAGCGTTCAGGGCTGCTCCTTAGGTGTCGGATTCGTTACTACATAAAGGATCCGCTCATGCTCAAGGATGATTTTTAATTTTTGATACCAGCTATCGAAATTAGGTCCCATGAGCTTGTCATTATCTAATAATTACCGGAGCGACAGGGTAGTGGCCATAGCTGCATAAAGAAAAACCAGACCTATATTAGTACATAAATTATTAATACTAAAGACTTGGACTTTAGTCTAAAGTTTCTCTCAGTATTTTTACGAATTGGTAGCCTCAACCTCCAATTCGAAGAATTACTTTAATTTCTTAGTGGGTACTAGAATCCACACAGACTACACACGAGCCCAACTTTGGTTGGTCAACCCATGTGCATCTATGGGTAGGTTCATAACCAGTTGTTTCTCTAAACAACTTTTAGTAATTAATTTTATCCCAGAGCCTAATCAGTAGGCTTTGGCTTCCACTGAAAAAATCTGGTTAGGTCCAACCATTAACATCATTTGATTTGGTGAATCGGATCAATAAATGATCTAGCTCGACTTTGGTCGGCCAACCTAACCACCATCAGAAAGACTCAAACCAAATTATCATACTATGAATGATAATTCTATTAGTCAATAAGCACCAAGCCTTTGGGCCTCCAATGATTATTAAACTAATGGACTCATTATCACTCACTTAATGGAAGGCTATGACTTAGTTATCAATATAACTTAATCATTTTTAGGACCTAATAATTTTTTTTTTTGAGAATTTTATTAAAGAATAGATGAGAAGAAAATATCCAGCCAATTTCAATCCTCCACTGACTTCACCAAGTCAGATTAGAAAATATTTACTTAAAGCTAGCATTAGGAGCACCTAAATCAGTCAAACTGATTTACCTAATGACATGGGTGAGCCCTAATCACCAAGTGATCTAATCAAAACCTAATTCACCAGGTTGGCCAGATAAGTGAGATCAGTGGTGGGGATAAGCCATTAACTCGTCAGAGATCGAATCACTGTGAGTAGCTCCCGCTTAAAAACCATTGGTCAAACTGCCAAACTTACCTTAGACACCAATCAGTTCATTAGTTTTAATTTGATCAACTTAGTAAATAGGGTTCCACCGCGTAGCCATGAATTAAGTCCATCTTGGTCTAGTTAAAGACATGGACCCATTCAACTACAACTATTGGAGTTGAGTCTAGAGTATCCTTGACTTAATCTAATTCAATTTTTGATTAGATTTGATCAATTACTCTAATTTAGTCTATTTCTTTAAGCTAACCTTAGGTCTAACCCAATTATGGACCTAATCCATCTAACCCATTGACCCACAAGTTTATGCAATTGTCTTAGATCTTAATTCATAATTATAGACCTACTAGACAACACTTAATTCTTTTAATTAAGTATTTGGGCTGATGGGTCAGGGTTTGGCGTTTCAAAAATAATTTTCAAATTTGAAAGGTTTTATTTTCTGTTCACCAAATATGTTGACTTATTACACAAATATATCAGCACATTTCATAAATAGCAATCCTATTGCTAATTACATAACAGAAAATAACTCAATCAAAATAAATCATGAATATTCCTTTCTCTACTTCATCTGCATAGGATATAATCGCATCGACACCCCTACCGCCATAGGAGACCCCATCGAGTAGGAAGAGAGGACCTTTAAACCCTACTTTTCTCCTATGATCGGACGGCCATGGCAACCAACCAATTCGATTACTTGCTACTTGGATCAAGTATATCTAAATATACCAATTTCAAAATTTAAATTTCAAATTTCAAATTTTAAATTTTAAATTCAAATTTCAAACAAATTTCAAATTTTGAATTTCAAATTTTTGAATTTTGAATTTCGAACAACTTTCAAAATTCAAATTTCAAATTTTAAATTTTAAATTTCAAATTTAAACTTTTAGATTATAACTTAATCTATGCATGCAAATATATATATCATATCTAATAACCCGCTCTGATACCATTTGTAGGGAAAATTCAGTGCAGGGGTAAAATGGTAATTTTAAAACTTTTTCAAAATCCTTTACAGCAAAAATTATTAATTAATCTAATTAATTAATAAAAATTTATCCTACACTAGGATCTAAATATGATATATAGCATACATACATTTAAATTTAAAATTCAATTTGAATAGTAAATACTTTACTGTAATGTGTTCAGAACACAATACTTTTGTGCGGGTAGTAGATCACCGCAATCTGATCACCGTCAGGAGAGTCTGATCATTGCGATGCAGCCACACAGTATGTCTGACCTTGTGGATCATCCACACGAAACTTCGATCTGATCGACTCCTCACGAGTGCTAGCTCGTTGTAGAGCCCTTTCGACAGTCGATCTAATCGAACTCTTTCGATCGATGTCTGTCGATTCTTCAGATGCTCTGGATCATCAGCAGACATGCTTGAGAGGATGTTGAAGATCTTCCTAAAATTTGGTGGGCTCACGACACTCGTAGCTCACCTTCTCACTTCCTGAACTCCAGGCTGAAACCCTGAAGAACTCACTGAAACCCTGCGCATACTTTTTCTTTCTTTTTTTTTTTCTCTCGAAAGGATATAGACCTTCACCTTGAACACAAGGATTCCTCACGCCTAGATTTTCTCTCCAAAATTTTTCTTGCACACGCTCCACTCTTCTCCTCCTTTTAAAACAATGTCAAACATCTTATCCATATGAGAGGATAAAGATGAGTAATTGCACATTTGAATTCAAATCAAATTTTGAATTCAAATGGAAACCAATTTATCCCTATCCACTAAGGGTGTGAGAAGAGGAGGGCATGGCTTAATTTGTGCATGAGTGATTTCATGAGAAACATTTTCTTGTGTAATAAATGGGGTGCTAAAAGAGGATAAGGTCAAGGCGCTAAGATTGGTTGCTCATTCAAATTCAAACTTTGTTTTGAATTTGAATGGCCAACCAATCATCCTTATCCACTCATTTGGTGTATTAAAGTAGGGCATGAGGAGGGCTTTGCATGAGAAAAAATTCATGAGAACTTTCTTCTCGTGAATTCAAATGGGCGCAGTGGAAGTGAGGTGGCGCAGGGAGAATGGGTCAAGGTGGTTTCATTATTTAAACCAACCTAATTGAACCAAATAAGTTAGGCCTAGTTAGAATAATTTAAACCCAACTTAATTAGGCTTAATTAGGCTCAATAAAATCTTAATCAAATCAGGAATTATTAAGCTCAACCCCTGATCAAATCAGGGACCAAACCATCTCGACGATTAGGTCAACTCTTAACCTAATCGGTTCAAACCCAATTGAATCCAATTCAATTGGACTTGATCCAAAAATAATTACTCCATAAAATTGAGTTAATTAGTGATCAAATCACTAATTAATTCTCTCATAAATATTGAATCCAAATTCGATGGGTAATCGGGCATCAGAATTCATCGATATGTAACCCTGATCGAAGAGTCCCAAATCAGTGGGACTCTTGACCCCGGTACCCAAAATGTGTGGGACTCATGATCAGAGAATCCTGATTCTTGATCACAGAGTCCTAGACATGTTGGACTCATAGTCCACGAGCATTAGGACTCTTCATCAGCCATCAGATCAGATAGGAACCTCTAATGTGTGTGACCCCACAGGTTCGAACCTAAGCCGGTAGCACAGGAACCAATTCCTGTACTAATCGAAGTGACCATCTAGCAATGGTACCCGATGATCAGATAGGTCGATTAGTCGCAATCGCAACACTCAGAACCTACGTGAATATGGTTACTATATAATTCATCCTTTTGACCTTTGTGTTTAGGATGACTCAGGGTTAAACTGTCAACCCTGATTAGATCATCCGAATCGTGCTCAACTCAAACAGTCCTGTGACTCCTCACAAAGACTACCCTGACCAAGGTTTTGCTAAATTGAAACATGACTGTACACAGCTCCTAAACTAGAGTGGTCAATCCCATCTTGACACACGCACCGACAAGTCAAGTACTTGACTACACCCAGAAGCCTTCCGTCACTGAATTAGAAATTCAGGTAGTCCAATGCCTAAGTGCAGTGAGTTGCTTGCAAGTCACCGTGGCGGTCTCAGGTCGGAGGGACATTTATACCCATATTCCATCGGAGCAAATCTTGACAGCAGAAATAGCTCCGGAGTTGGTCACGTTCAGTGTAGATATACCCTTACATCTCACCTGTATGCCATACCAATGTCACCACACTCATTGGTTAAGAGGACAACCAACCTATATGGTACACAATGACCTATGCTTGATAAACATTGTCATCCTTGGTAACAACGTATTATTTGGTCACGAACAGATTTAAGGACTAAACGACAAATCTTTTTTTGTCGAGTCTAAATAGTCCTAAGGACTTCACCACAACATAGGAGTTCATTAGAAGATGAAATATTTTGTGATGAGAAATATCAAAATAATTTTTATTAATTCATAATTCATGAATATATACAAAAATGAGCATAACTGTCAACAAACTGACGATTGGCTTTGGGACACTATTCCCAACAGGCGTAAGTTGATCAGATTTAATTAGATTCTAATCTAATCAATTTAGGTCAAATCGAGCTAACCCAATTTTAGTAATTTAAACTCTTTCTAATTGATGATCGAATTAAATTTTTTGATTCGATCAGACCTACAAGTCAAGATAGACATTTAACAATATATCATGACTACCCAGAAGATATAAAATTTGATGAAAATATCAAATATATCTTTAGTGGTAAGTTGCCATGCAATTCAATCCTTCGATCATCCCTGCACCCTGAATATGCTCATGAATATGAAATCATGTCAAACTCAAATACATTCATATCGATTCTCAATTAATCAATGATGACTCTGATGAAGAAGCATTAGAAACTCTTTTCAATCTCCTTCCTACTTTTGGCTAAAAGATTTTTCCTAAGTCATCTAGGATTGAGAATACACCGGATGCGATCTCCTCTTACTTGGAGTGATCGATTCTATGTTGACCTACTCACAACCTTCATACATACTCCACCATATCCAAAAAACCCCGTACATATCTTAATACCATGTTTGGGTATGAACCAAAATATGGGTTCATGTGTATAAGATTTCTTGATGATTTCAGGTCTAAGGATCACTTGCATAACTCTCACTTAGAGAACCATCTTTAAAATGCAAGGCTTCCATAAGATGTTCTCTTTCATCGAGTCAATTTGGTGGACTCATTTTCTAAATGAGCACCCACATCCTTGTATTAGTGTCCCATACACAAGTGGCTAGTAAGATCTACTATCCTCTCCATCGAGCATACATAGATTATGCTAGTCTATCCAGAATATTGATCTCCGACTCAATACTCCTACGATCAAAAATATTTAAGATTACAGTATTAGAATTTTAGGTCTTATCAGTATGACCCATTCATGTCTCCTAAAATTATTGCCCTAATTTATTCATCATAATCTTAGTGATAATAAGATGTAGCTAAAATGATGAATCAATACCTCAAATAATAAATGTCATTACTTGAGTTAGAAAATTACAAAGAAAAATTTTATTGCAACACACTTGCGATTGACTTATAAGACACTCTTCTTTCAATCATCCTCTTGCACTAAAGTCAATCATCTTTGTATCTCATACAATCAAGATAGCGATCAAATATCTGCTGTGGTATGGCTTTGGTGAATGAGTCTATTATATTGTTCTTTGTGTCTATTCGTTTAAAGATAACATCTTGTCTCTCTATAATTTTTCGAACAAAATAGAAGTATCTGAGGATGTGCTTGAATTTATAATGAGACCTAGGTTCCTTAGCTTGAATAACAGCCCCAGTATTGTTCCTTAACTTGAATAACGGCCCTAGTGTTATCACAATAAAGTGGCACTGGTCTTTTAATTTCAAGAATGATTCTTAAATTCATGATGAATTTCTTCATCCAGACAGCTCCTTAACAGTTTCATTAGCAGCGATGTACTCCACCTTAGTATCTGAGTCAGTTACTGTCTGCTGCTTGGAACTCTTTCAACTCACTGTCCCACCATTTAGGATAAACACATACTCTGATATTGACTTGCTATCATCTGGATCAGATTGAAAATTAAAATCTATATATCCCTCTAGTTTTAACTTTGATCCTCCACTATATATGAGAAAAACATCTTTAGTCCTTTTTAAGTACTTCAGAATATTTTTCACAGCTTTCTAATGATCCTCCTCTAGATCAGTTTGAAATCTGCTAGCTATGCTCAAAGCATAAGCTACATCAGGTCGGTACATAGCATGGCATACATAATAGATCCCACTGTTGAAGCATAAGAGATTTCATTCATTCTCTTCCTCTCTTTTAGTGTCTTAGATCATATTTTCTTGGAGAGACGTATACCATGACTTACAAAATGGTAACCTTTCTTACTTACCTCCATATTAAATTTCTTTAATATGAGATCTATGTATCGTGACTGGGATAAGCCTAACATCTTTTAGATCTATCTCTATAGATCTTTATACCCAGTATATAAGATGCTTCACCCAAATCTTTCATGAAAAACTTATTCGATAGCCAAGTTTTGATCGATTGCATCATTGAGATATCGTTTCCAATGAGCAGTATGTCATTGACATACAGAACCAAAAAGACAACAGTACTCTCACTTATCTTCTTATCACATATGGTTCATCCTTATTTTTGATAAAGTCAAACTCTTTGACTGTCACATCAAATCAAATGTTCCAACTCTTTGAAGCCTGCTTCAATTCATAGATGGATCTCTTTAGCTTGCATACTTGATTTGCCCTCCCACTTGAGATAAATTCTTCTGGCTGATTCATATAGACCTCTTTCTCAAAATTATCATTGAAAAAAGTGGTCTTGACATCCATCTGCCAGATCTCATAATCGTAGTATACCGCTATAGCAAGCAAAATCCTGATGGACTTGAGCATAGCCACTGGTGAGAAGGTTTCATCATAGTCAGTTTGTTATCTTTGTCTGAAACCCTTTACCACCAACCTAACTTTGTAGATTTCTACTTGGCCATCTACTCCGATCTTCTTCTTAAAGATCCACTTGTACCCTATTGGGGTCACACCCTCAGGCGCATCAACCAAGGTCCACACTTGGTTGGTGTACATCGAGTCTGTCTCAGATTTTATGACTTTCAGCCATCTGTCTGAGTCTTTATTCATGATAGCTTTTGAATAGGTCAGTGGATCACTATCCTAAATGATATTGATTGAATTATCATTTTTAATGATAAAATCATATCTTAGAGGTACTTGATGCACTCTATCTGACCTTCAGAGAGGAGGTGTGCATTGTGGATGTACCTCATTTTTGGGTACTTCTAATTGAGGACCTTCTTGTGGTTCAACCATAGGTATTTCTGGATCGATTTATAGATTCTAAACTTTCATAAGTTCAATATTCCTCCCACTATCACCTTCTTAGATGAATTCATTTTTAAAGAAAATGGCATGCCTACTAACAAATTGTTAGATGTATGCCCTAGATGCCAGATTGGCTGACACATTCTTGTACAAATCTAAGGATAAATTTATAATTTTGACTATAAATCAATAAATGGGTTATTCTTTTATCACATTGTATACATTGTGTCTGTGATATATCTTTTGAGTTAGTAGGAATGTCAATTCATATTTTCAAGAGTTGAAAATTTAAGGCATGAATTTACATAACTAACTCATAAACAGCTCCTGATCATAGGACCATCACAAGGATGGTGATCGATCCGGAAGGTTGGTGTATGATCGCTTCCTTAGGGTAGATGTGACTTGAGTCTATGGTGTGGAGGCATCGAAGTGAAGTATAGATATTCGTTGAGAATGAAAGTACTGAGCATGACCACCTCGAGCAGTCATAAGGAAGTCTACTTTTTCATCGATGACTAGCTCGATGCTGCAGTTGTGTGTCTAGTTCTTTGACCTGAGGTGCATCGATAGTTCACCTTGAGTGTGTTATAGTTTGTCTACACCATAACTCGGTGTCCTAGCCATCCAGAACCCTGAGGAGTATGTTGGCTGTAGCATATTCATTGTAGGAACCAGATCGCACCAAGATGGGATCTATCAACCTCGGTAGATGAGAGGAGTAGTCCTATGATGATCGAAAGATCGAGTCCTTAAGCCCACGGCCATGACAGAGTGAAATAATAGAAAAGAGTTTTCTATTGGGGTTTCACATTGGACTCGAATCGATCGATTGATCCATATGACTGATG
Organism: Elaeis guineensis; assembly: GCF_000442705.2. Classification (NCBI taxonomy): domain Eukaryota; kingdom Viridiplantae; phylum Streptophyta; class Magnoliopsida; order Arecales; family Arecaceae; genus Elaeis; species Elaeis guineensis. The sequence continues at coordinate 110,857,529 of NC_025996.2, forward strand.
TTGGGTCTGACGAGTTCACCTTAACCCTAATTCAGTCAAAACTCATGATAGAGGAACTCAATCACACAGGTAGCTGCACCGAGAGGTTCATCTTCAGTTCTGATGGATTGCCATCATATGCTGCTAGGTGTCACTAGTGGATTTTGAGAACAATTAGAATGATCTTGATGATCGATCATTCTAATTGTATGAATCAAAAGAGTTCTGATCCATCGAAAGGAGTTTCGATGATGTCGATGATGAGATCACAACATATCTCATTACCATACAGAATTGAACCTAACTGGATCATACTAACAAGGGTTAGGATCTAGATGTCATCAATTGAGCTAGCCTAATTGATTTGGATTAGATCCAATAGGTTCAAGGAAATCATGCTAGCACACGATTGAGCCTAACTTTCTCCTCGTGTCATCTTTTTTTATCTCGACTAAGCCAAATATGATTTGACTCACTCAGAGAACCTTGAGAAGATTTCTCTCAGTCTAAATGAAGCTTGTCCAGCTCAGAAAAGTTTTATCTTAATTCATGAGATGAATTTAAGACAACACCTGCTAATTCCTGTCACCTACCATTTTCATTTTAGGACATCTATCAAATATTGACATATGGGTCTTAAACTGAAGGCCACTTGGCAAGAGCTCATTGGAGGACTTTTATGGAATGTCCACATGTCAAATCCACATTAAATTAGGCACCATAATCAGATTATGGTGTGAGCCCAATTGGATTAAGTGGGCGCCCCAAATGGATAAGGATGGAGAGTCTTGATCAACATGGACTCTTGGGCACCATCTCCCTTGTGCTTATCCAATGTTGGTGCCAATATAGGAGAGAGGGTGGGGATTTTCATTTGATGTGATCAGATGATATCACTCCATCAATCAAAATTTTTCTAGATTAAATTTTTTGATTGATCGAATGATGTGGCATTGCGCAGCGCATCAGGGTCTATATAAACCCTGTCTGCACCTAGGGTTTAAGGATTCTGCTCCCAACCTAGGAAAAACCAGCCAACCCTCCTCTTCTCCATGTCCTCCCTGGTGCTCCCTCTCCCCTCTTCATACCCAAAAGGTTGGGCATCCATCTGGTGAAGGATCAAGGTGTGGTGATGCTTTGAACAAGAAGGCTGCAGGACTTCTTCGACAGGCTGCTGCTCCAACATCAGGAAGACTTTTGAAGATCTTTCTAATCAGATTTAATTCTAATTTTTAGAGTAGAGATTCATGAGGAGAAGATGGTCTAGATCCTGCTTGAGTGGATATTGGTAGAGACTAGGCGACTGAGTGGCTAAATCAGAACCTCAGGTTTGCTGCAATCATCTACAGGGTAATCAGATTACCCTTGAGGTATTTCATGTTTCCTCATATTTTTAGATTTATTTTAGAATCAATATCAGATAATAAAATTAGATTTAAAGATTTAAATCTGAAATAAATATAGGATAATTTTTTTTTTTAAATTATTTCATCCCAGATTTGATGAAATCTTGAAGATCCTACAAGGAAAAAGGCAGTTTTTTCTTCATAAATATCTTTTATTCAGTAGGGTGGTAGAAGTAGTATCCATTAGTTTTTTTAGGCTACCCTACAAATCTACACTTGTCTGATCTAGCACTAAGCTTATGTCCAAAAATATTTTTGACATAAGCAGGACAGCCCCAAATCTTAAGATATTTAAGATGAGACTTTCTTTCCTTTCATATCTCATATGGTGTGCTTGCAACAGACTTTGAAAGCACTCTGTTTAAAATATATGTGGTAGTCTCTAGGACATATTTTCAGAAAGATATTGGGAGATCAGTGAAGCACATCATAGACCACACGATATCCATCAAAGTACGATTCCTCCTATTTGCTATACCATTTAACTGAGGTGTATAAGAAGGGATCCAATCACAGAGAATACCCTTACTTTTAAGATGATCAAGAAAATCACTGGATAAGTATTCTCGTCCTCAATCAGATCGAAGAACCTTGATACAATTTTTAGTTTATTTCTCGACCATACTTTGATACTCCTTAAATTTATCAAAGGCTTCAAATTTTTGTTGCATTAGATATACATATCCGAACCTTGATAAATCATCTGTAAAGGTAATAAAATAGGAGTATCTTCCTCTAGCCTGAGTTGTCATCGATCTACATACATCTATATGTACTAGGACTAACAACTCATTCATCCTCTCTCTATGTCTAAAAAATAGAGTCTTGGTCATCTTATCCATGAGACAATATTCATAAGTTCCTAATGATTCATAATCATATGGGTCAAAATTTTTTTTGTATAATTTGTTAATCCTTGACTCACTAATATGACCAAAGTGATAATATCAAAGATATGTGATATTCACATCTTCTCTTTTTTTTTTTTAAATTTCTTTTAATATAAAAAATATTTTTATTGAGTGCAAGAATTAAAAGATTGTTATCAATATAACCACTGCCATAAAATTCATTAGAAAAGAAAATGGAGCATCCATTTCCTATAAACCTTATTTTATAGCCTTATTTTAATAACAAAGGTATAGAAATAATATTTCTAATGATCTTTAGCATGTAATAACAGTCTTTCAATTCTAAAATTTTGTCCAAAGGCAAATCAAGTATACAGATTCCCACAGTCTCTGTGCTAATGGACTCTCCACTTGTGCCATAAAGCTCAAGATCACCTCTCTTTAGACCTTTGATATTTTATAGTCGTTGTAATAAATTACAAATATACAATCTACAAGTAGCATTCAATACCCAAGTATCAAAGTCTGAGCCACTCAATGAAAAATAGGTCTGTATTATATACACATCTTTTGGTGCTATGCTTGCACCCTGCTTCAATCTTGCAAAATTATTCTTACAATATACTCCCAATATCCAAATTTGTCACAAAAAGAATGGATAATATCCTTATAGATATCTTTTGCCTTCTCATTATTACTGACCATTCCAAGATCAAAAATATCCAGAACATCAGAGTTCATCTCCGATACGAACCTATTTTGAAAGTTCCTCAACCAATCCATATAGTTTGGATCGGTCAACAAATTTTTATGCAGTAAAAATAAAGAAGCCATAATATAGACTTAAATCTATATAAATAAGAATAATAGTATAAGAAGATCACTCATATTTGATATGCATAACTAGATAAGGTCTTTTATACTAGTTATATCTCTCACTATTTTATCGAATACCATAGCCCTCTTCTATGGTAAATAAAAAATCCTAAATTAATTTCTTAATGGGGTTGAGACCCTAATCTCTTAATGAAGCCTTGTAAATATCACAACAAACTTCAATGAGTTCAAAGGTAGGAAAATCTATCCAATTACATCTCATGCAACTCTCAACATAAATCTTGCCTCTAAAATTACTCATAGCTTTGTGGATATCACAACAAACTATAGTATTTTTAGTTAAGTCAAATATTTTATTTTTATATAGCCATATCTGAAAAATACTGTCATTATAGATATCATAACAAAGCAACATATCATAAATATGTCGTAAAGTATCTAATATGCACTAAGACAAACCCACATCAATTTCCATAGCAAGCCTTGTGGATATCACAACAAGCATACTATGATTTTTGACAAGATATTGACTAGGCATGAAGGAAGGTATATGTAGTGTTCAAAATACTGAGCTACCTTCATTCAAGATTCGAACTAATCTAATTGATCAGAAAAGTATTAAGATTGGTGAGGATCCCTCCGTTACTTTTCTTAGATACCAATAAAATTAGCTAGACCAGCAACAGAACTAATTAAATAATCACCACACTTAAAATACTTCTTAGACACCAATTGATTAATCGATTCAAGAAATAGATCAACTACTAGTTCACAACACTACGACTTAATATGATTTTTATGAGGGCTTTAATGGTCTCAAGCACATCCTAATTCAATCAATCATAATGATGCACTATTATAGTTGTATCTTAGCAATCATAACAACTAATCATAGCATCCAATCATATCTCTAAGATATAAAAATATAATCATACAACATGATTATAACTAAGCATCTCAAACATATCACATATGCATGAATTTCTAATAACATACATGAACACAAAATTTTTTTTTTGTGGTTCTTCTTCTTGGGACATCACAGTGGCACCCCTACATGCTATAAGAGTACCTTATGGAATAGCAAGAGAGAGTCTCTAAACCCTACTTACACTTATGATCGGATGGCCTGGTGATGAATCCCAATTAGAGTACTAAGCTACTAAGAAAGATTCTATACATACATCATGCAATTTATATTTAAAACTGAAGGAAAATGTGGTGGGTGATGTGCATGCATTTTTAAAATTTTATAGTGAAATATATATAGATTAAACAATTTAATCTATAATGCATGCATAGATCAAATCTAAATCACCATACAAGATCTATGACATAAACTAATATACATGTATGTACATCTGAAATCTAAAATTCAGCAAGTATAGAACATATCTAATCTATATTGATTGAATATAAAACTTCATACCTGAGTGTGGATAGCAGATCACCACATCCAAAATCTATGGTAGATGGTTCTTCATGATGCTTGGCAGTTGCACACGCATCCGGCCTCTACGGATATTCACACGAAGTCCTGGTGCTAATCGATCTCTCCGGGAGTGCTAGCTCGTGAAGACACCATCCATTGGCTGATTTGAGAGGAACATGATAAAATTAAAGAATAAAGAGATCCTCTCCTTTTCTTTCTAAATCCATGCATCTGATATTTTACAATAGAGATCAAGAGAAGAACCCTTTCTTCTCAATTTTCCATGCATAAGAGAGAACCTTTCTCTCTTCCTTTCATGCCCTTAAGAAGAATTTTTCTTCTTTGAGTTTCTATGATGAAAATTAGATATTATCTAATTTTTAAAGCTAAAAATTATATAAAATTTTGAGATCTAAAAAAATCCAAAAGAGAGATCCAAGAGAAGAACCTTTCTTCTTTCTTCTTCTCCCTTTTTCTTCTTTATCTAGAACTCAAGGAAGCCCCAAACGTCCAACTAAATTTTTTTGATATTTCTTCTATAAATTCTTATATTAAAAATTAGGTCTAATTTAATTTTTATCTTAAAAAAAATGGAAGTAAAATCTAGAAGAAAAACTCCTTCTTCAAGGCTGCGCACAAGAAAGAAGATCCATCTTCTTTCTTGATCTAAAACTTCAAGAAGCCCCAAACCCAAACCAAATTTTTATGGGTATTTTTTCTCTAAATCTATATGTTAAAAATTAGATCTAATCAAATTTTTATCTTAAAAAAAGATAAAGAAAAAATCTAGAAGAAGAACTCCTTCTTCTTCAAGACTGCACGTAAGAAAGAAGACCCTTTTTCTTCCTTGATCTTTCTCTCCTTGGGAAGAACTTTTCTTCTCTAATTTTTTGTTGTATAACCAGCAAAAAAAACTCTTTTTGATGTCCAAAAATTAGTAAGAAAAGATCAAGAAAATATACCAAGAAGAAGAGGAGAAAGTGGATGTTGCGAGAGGAATCTTGGGGCATCCAACTCTTGGACACCCCCTCCTTATTTTGGGCGACAAGAAAAGAAGGGGAGATGCCCTTCTTTCTCACAGAAGAAATAAGGAGGCACACACAAAAGAAAGGGCATGGGATCTCATGTTAAAAGAAAGTGGGCATAGAGAATAAAGATCACATGGGGTTGGGTTTAGTCTTATTCCAAATAGGATTCAAGATCTTGATCAAATTCTAACTAATTCTTGAATCCAATCCAAACTAATTTAAGAATTAGTTATAACAAACTAACTAATTGGATCCTAGCCTAATTATGAATCCAATTAGGCTCCAATCTAATTGAAAATTAGTTAGATTAAAAACCCCATTGATCCAGGGATGGAGATCTTTATGGTTTCAGGAAAGCTATTTGATAATAGAGCTTGATCCAATCAAGCTTATTTTTCAATAGGGTTTGATCCAATTAAAATATATAAAAAATAATTTCATATTTATGCATCCCTGAGTTCAATTGGAATAAAGTCTGTTATTCAATAGGACTGCATCCAATTAATCCAAAGCCAATCTAATTGAATCCAATTCAATTAGATCTAATAATCTCCATTGCTCAATCAAATTGAGCTAGTTAACAATCATAATCATTGATCAATCATTTGATCAGATAGGTACTTCTATGTGTGTGACCCCATAGGTTTGAACCTAAGTCAGTAGTATAAGAATAATTTTTTACTAATCGATGTAACCATCTACCAATGGGATCTGACGTCCGGCTAGGCCGAATGTATGCCCAGCAACACTCTAGAATCCGTATGGATATAGTTACTGTATAATTCATCCCTTTGACACTTGATGCTCAAGGATGACTTTAGATTAAACTGTCAACCCAAGAAGAGTGATCCACATTGTGTCTCAACCTCAGAAATCCTGTGATCCCTCACTAGGACTACTTTGGCCAATATTTTGCTGAATTGAAACACAATGATGCATCATCTCTAATTTTACTTAGAGCGATCAATCCCATCTTGACTCGCACTCAGACTTCATAAGTATTTGACTGTACTCAAAAATCTTCCATCATCGAATTAGAAATTTGGATAGTCTGGTACCAAAGCACAGTGAGTTGCATGCAAGTCATCGAGATAGCCTCAGATCTGAGGGACACATATACCCATATCCCATCAGAGCAACCCTTGATAGCAGAGTACTTCGAAAGTGATCATGCTCAGAGAAATATACTCCTACATATCACCCGTATGCCTGTGGGAATTTCAGTGCAGGGGTAAAATGATAATTTTAAAATTTTTTTAAATTATAATTTTACAGTAAAAATTATTAATTAATCTAATTAATTAACATATATTAATCCTACATAAGGATCTAAATATGATATATATAGCATACATTTAAATTTGAAATTTTGAATTCTATAGTAAACATTTTACTGTTATGTGTTCAGAACACATTACCTTCATGCAGGTAGTCGATCGCTGCAGTCTAATCACCGTTAAGAAAGTCTGATCATTGCAATATAGCCACACAGTATGTCTGACTTCTGTGGATCATCCACACGAAGCTCTCGATCTGATCGGCTCCTCACGAATGCTAGTTCATTGCAAAATCTTTTCGACGGTTGATGTTGATCGAACTCCTTCGATCGGTGTCTTTTGATTTTTCAGACACTCTGGATTGTCAGCAGAGATAGTAGAGAGGTTGATGAAGCTCTTCCTGAAGTTTGGTGGACTCACGACACTCGTAGCTCACCTTCTCACTTTCCGAACCCTAGGCAGAAACCCTAGGGTACTCACAGAAAACCCTGCACCCACTCTGTATCTTTTCTTTTCTGTTCTTTTCTTTTCTTTTCTCATGCACAAGGTCTTCTCATGCCACCCTTTCTCTCTCAGATCAGATGTATGCATGCCCCACCTTCTCTTCCTTTTCAAAAACAGTGCAAGATGCATCTTTACAGCGTTTTCACCACGTGAGAGGATAAAGCTAGGTGGTTGCTCACTTGAATTCAAATCGAATTTGAATTCAAATGCCAACCAACCAATCTTTATCCACTCAAGGTGTGAGAAGAGAGGGGCGTGGGCTTCTTTATGCGTAGAGAGTTTACACAAGAAACTTTTTTCGTGTAGAGAAAGGGGCGCACAAGGGATAAGGTGGTGCATGGATTAGTTGCCCATTCAAATTCAAACTTCCTTTGAATTTGAATGGCCAACCAACTTATCTTTATCCACTCAGATGGCGCACACAAGTGGGGCATGGGAAGGCTTCTGCATGAGAGAAAATTCATGGGAACTCATTTCTCATGAATTCAAATAGGCATAAGAAAGGTGAGGTGGTGCAAGGAGATAAGTCAAGGTGGTTTCAAATCTAATTGAACCAACCTTATTAAAATAGGTTAGGCACAATTAGACTAAATTAAATCCAACACAATTAGGCTTAATTAGGCTCAATAAAATCTTAATCAAATCAAGAATTGACTAAGCCCAACCCCTGATCAAATCAGGGACCAAACCATCTCGATGATTAGGTCAACTCTTAACCTAATCGGGTCAAACCCAACTGAATCCAATTCAATTTGACTTGATCCAAAAATAATTACTCAAACAAATTGAGTTAATTAGTGATTAAATCACTAATTAAATATCTCATAAGTACTGAATCCAAATCTGATGGGCAATCAGGCATCAGAGTCCATCGATATGAAACCCTGATCGAAGAGTCCCAAACCAGTGGGACTCTTGACCCCAATACCCAAAATGTATGAAACTCATGATCAGAGAATCATGATTCTCGATCATAGAGTCCCAGACACATAGGACTCAGAGTCCCCGAGCATGAGGACTCTTGGTCGAAGAGTCCAGTCCAGTGGGACTCTTCACCAGCCATCAGATCAGATAGGAACCTCTAATGTGTGTGACCCTGCAGGTTCGAACCTAAGCCGGTAGCACAGGAACCAATTCCTGTATTAATCAAAATGACCATCTAGCAATGATATCTGATGTCTGGATAGGTCGAATAGTCACAATCACAATATTCAGAGCCAACGCGAATATGGTTACTGTATAATTATCTCTTTTGACCCCTGTGTATAAGACAACTCAGGGTTAAACTGTCAACCCTGATTAGATCATCCGAATCGTGCTCAACTCAAACAGTCCTGTGACTCCTCATTAGGACTACCCTGACCAAGATTTTGCTAAATTGAAACATGACTATACATAGCTCCTGAACTGGAGTGGTTAATCCCATCTTGACACATGCACCAACAAGTCAAGTACTTGACTACACCCAGCAGCCTTCCATCATTGAATTAGAAATTCAGGTAGTCCAGTGCCTAAGTGCAGTGAGTTGCTTGCAAATCACCGTGGCGGTCTCAGGTCGGAGGGATATTTATACCCATATCCCATCGGAGCAAATCTTGACAGCAGAAAAAACTCCAGAGTCAGTCACGTTCAGTGCAGATGTACCCTTACATCTCATCTGTATGCCATATCAGTATCTCCACACTCCTTGGTTAAGAGGACAACCAACCCATATGGCACATAAGACCTATGCTTGATAAACATCATTGTCCTTGGTAACAACATATCGAATAAGTTTAAGGACTAAATGACAAATCCTCCTTTGGCAGCATTTGATGCAGCGACATACTCTGCCTCGCAAACTGAATCTGCCACAGTGTGCTGCTTGAAACTCTTCCAACAGACAGCCCCACCATTAAGGGTAAAAATAAATCCCGACACACTCTTGCTGTCATCGTGATCAGATAGAAAACTGGAGTCTATAAACTCTATAAGTCTCAAGTCTGATTCACCATAAACATGCCACTAGTCCTTAGTATTTCTTAAATACTTCAGGATGGTTTTAACAACCTTCCAGTGATTTTCCCCTAGATCAGATTGGTATCTACTCACTACCCCTAGTGAGTATGCCACATCTGGTCGTATATATGTCATGGCGTACATGATAGATCCCACTGCCGAAGCATATGAAATTCTATCCATATGCTCTCTCTCTTGAGGTGTTGTCGGACAATCCTTCTTCGAGAGAGAAATTTCATGGCCTATATGTAGATAGCCTTTCTTGAAATTCTCCATGCTGAACTTCTTCAGCATAGTATCAATGTGCGTGGACTGGGATAAGCCAAGCAACCTTTTAGATCTATCCCTATAGATCCTCATCCCTAGGATGTAGGAAGCTTCTCCCAGATCCTTCATGAAAAACTGTGACGACAGCCAAATCTTTATTCCTTGTAATGCAGGGACATCATTCCTGATTAAGAGAATATCATCCACATACAATATAAGAAATACCACTACTGGACCATTCGCCCACTTATAAATGCAGGGCTCTTCTCCATTCTTAACGAAGCCATACATCTTGATCATTCTATCAAAACGTATGTTCCAACTCTGGGATACCCGCTTAAGTCCATAAATGGACTCTGTAGCCTGCACACCTTAGACTCACTTGTGGATGTGAATCCTTCAGGTTGTATCATATACACCTCTTCGTCCAGCTCTCCATTTAGGAAAGCTGTCTTCACATCCATCTGTCAGATTTTATAGTCCAGATGGGTAGCTATCGCAAGCATAATCCGAATGGATTTGAGCTTTACCACAGGAGAAAATGTCTCGTCATAGTCTATACCATAACATTGACGATATCCCTTGGCAACCAGACAGGCTTTATAGGTCTCCACCTTTCCGTCTGCGCCCCTCTTCCTCTTGAAGACCCACTTACACCCTATAGGTTTTACTCCTTCAGGTGGGTCAACCAATGTCCACACATCGTTGACCTTCATGGACTCCATTTCAGATTTCATGGCCTCTAGCCATTTATCAGAGTCAGATCTCTGCATTGCATCCATGTAGGTGATTGAATTCTCATCATTTTTATCAAGTTCGACAGGATCGCCATCTCGGACCAAGAAACCATAGTATCTGTCTGGTTGACGTGGTACTCTATCAGACTGCCTTAAGGGTGCAGGAACAATGGGCTCCGGATCTGATCTAACCAAATCCGATTCAGGTTCAGCAACTTGCATCGGTTTTTCCACCTGCCAAACTTCTCAAGTTCGACCTTAGAGGCAACAGTCCCTTCACCAAGAAACTCTTTTTCTAAAAAGATTGCCTTAAGGCTGACAAACACCTTTTGCTCATCAGCTAGGTAGAAATAATACCCTTTGGTCTCTTTTGGGTACCCTATGAAATAACACTTGTGAGACCTAGGTCCAAGCTTATCCGTAATTAAACGTTTAACATAAGCTGGACATCCCCAAACCCTAAGGTGCGAGAGTACTGGCTTACATCCTATCCATATCTCATATGGCATTTTGGTTACAGACTTACTCGAAACCCTATTTAGAAGGTAACAAGCTGATTCGAGCGTATATCTCCAGAGGAAGATTGACAGACCAGTAAACCTCATCATGGATTGAACCATGTCCAACAAGATCCGATTCCTCCTTTCAGACCACCATTATGCTGTGGTGTTCCAGAAGCAATCCACTGAGAGAGAATCTCATTCTTCCCAAGATATATCAGAAATTCATTAGAAAGATATTCACCTCCTCGATCAGATCGAAGAATTTTAATACACTTTTCAGTTTATTTTTCTACCTCATTTCGAAATAGTTTGAACATTTCAAATGACTCCGACTTATGCTTTATTAAGTAGACATATCCATACCTCGATAGGTCATATGTGAAGGTTATGAAGTAGAAATATCCACCTCTTGCACTTGAGCTCATGGGTCCACATACATCAGAATGTACTAGACCCAGAGTTCACTAGCTCACTCATCTTTTTCAGTAAAAAGTGACTTGGTCATCTTCCCAAGAAGACATGACTCACAGGTTGGAAGTGATTCACAATCACCAACTTCAAGAATTCCTTCTTGAGCCAACCTGTTTATCCTGTTCTTATTGATATGACCTAGCCTACAGTGTCAAAGGTAGACTTCTGACATATTATCCATTCTAGGATGTTTACCGGAGGTTTGAACCACATTAACAGGCTGTGATAGTAAGTAAATTCTATTATTTAGTTGTTTAACAAATATTATAACATCATTCAAAATGATATTGTAAATATTTTCTTTTATTAAAAATTCATAACTGTACATGGCCAAAAGGCCTACAGAAATAATATTTAATAAAAAATTTGGACAATAGTGACATTCACTCAGAATTACATTATGAGAGTTGATTACAAGGTTCATGATTTCTAAAGCTAGAACTGAAACTTTTTTTCCATCTCCAACGTTCAGGAACCTCTTGCCTTCATCAAATCTCCTACTGACCTGCAGACCCTGTATCAAATTACAGATATGATAAGGGCTTTCAGTATCCAATACCCAAGCAGTAGTATCACAAATGAAAAGTTGCAAGGTGTTATCATATAATTACCTTGCTTCTTCTTCAGCCTCTTCGGATCCAAGGAGGCAATGTATAGAGGATAGTTCCTCTTCCAGTGCCCCTGCTTCTTGCAAAAGAAGCACTCTACCTGGCTCTGGTCGGGCTTGTACTTCTTATTGGAGCATGATCCTGGCTCCTCCCATGGACCTTGGGTGCAACAGAACCAGCAACGAACAAATCTGGAGACTTCTGGACTCGATCGAAGGCCCTTGACAAATCAATCTGGTTGTTGTCTTCTTCGTCAGCCTTTCATTCCAGATGAAGAATGCCTCTAAGATCACCTCTAAAAAATCCAAGATCTGGTACCCAACTAGATCAGGCCTAGACCGAGGTCTTTCAATTTGTAGATCTCAAATTGGGGCATTCTAGATAGGGAAGAAGGTAGATAGAACCAGACCTTGCAGATCTGTCCTGCTGCAGCCTTTCCTGTAGATCTGTTGATGGAGATCTCACCCGTACCTCAAACGATCTCAGATCAACTCCAGATCTGAGAGGAACTTGTACCAACCTCATAGCAAGAGATTCCAAGTCCTGGACCTAATGTTTGGGTGGCTGCAAGAGAGGGAGAGGCAATATGGTTGGCAGCACAAAGGGGGAGGGGCTCAAAACCCTAGCGCCTCCCCTGCTTTTCCTGCCTTCTATGGACCTGGCGGCAAGAAACCCTAGGGTTTCTTGCTCCTGGGGCATGAAGAATAGCAGAAGAGAGAGGGAGAAGAGAGAGAAAGACTTGGGAGAAAGGATTTTCGTATTCCTTGGCTTAATCAAACATATACAGTGCATGTATATATAAACACAGGGTCAAGTGACCCAAACCCAAAACTCCCTTGACCAACTCTATGGGAGATTAAGTTAACCCAAGCCCATGTACACCCATGACTCAACCTAATCTCACCTATCCTAGACCCAGACCTGGCCCATAAAGAGTTGGTCTCTTGAGGCCCACAAAACCTAGACCTCAAGAACCTGAAAGGCCCACAGCCTTTCAACCTAGGGCCCAACTAGCCCTAGAGCCTCCATGAAGCCCTCATGAATGATGGACCTTGGCCTTAGCCTTGGTCCCCTGGGCCTTGGGCACACCACTTGGATCACAACAATCTCCACCTTGGTGTCCCAAGGCCTCAACCAGCTCCACTCTGTCCATTAGCCAAATCAGCTCAACACATCTCTGAAAGCTATCCCATGGAAGTACCTTCGTAAGTGCATCAGCTGGTTCTCCTTGGTGTGTACCTTTACTAGCTCCACCTCGCCATCCTCCATAAGCTCCCTGATCCGATGATACCGAATGTCGATGTGCTTTGTCCTTGCATGATAGACTGAGTTCTATGCTAGTAGAAGTGCACTCTGGCTGTTACAGTGCACTCTAATGGCCTCCTGAGTAAGGTCCATCTCTGTCAACAAATCCTTCAGCCAAATTGCCTCCTTAGCTGCTTCTGTCAGCGTGATGTATTCCACCTCTGTAGTGGATAGGGCCGTGATAGGCTACAGACTCGATCTCCAAGAAATAGGACCTCCATACAGGCTAAAGAAGAAGCCTATCGTAGACCTCCAGGTATCCACATCTCCACCGAAGTCTGCATCTACATAACCGCCAATCAGCCCCTGAGCCTCCCTGGACATGTCAGAGTATCCCACTGCACCTCCTCGCTGTTGTAGCAGATGCCAACTCCAACTGAACCCGCCAGGTATCTGAATATCACTTCAGAGCTCTCCAGTGCTCCCTGCCAGGCTGCACCATGAACCTGCTAACCTGACTCACTGCATGAGCGATGTCTGGCCTACAACAGACCATCACATACATCAAGCTCCCAACTCCTGAAGCATAAGGGACCGTCTCCATCTCCTGAGCCTCCACCTCAGTCTGTGGTGCCATGGTCTTCGAGAGTCTGAAGTGACCGGCAAGTGGCAGCTCCGTCGGCTTTGCTCCCTTCATCCGAACCTCTCTAAGACCTTCTGTATGTAGTGAAAGAAAAATCGCCTTTTTCCTGTGTAGGATTTTCCAGATTTCATCAAATCTGGGGCAGAATAAATTTTAAATTTTTATCCTATGCTATTTTAGATCTAATGTCTATTAGATCTAATTTTATTATCTGATATTTTAATTTCAAAATTAAATCTAAAAGTATGAGAAACATAGACATACCTCAAGGATAATCTAATTACCCTGTAGATGATCACAGCATTGCCTGAGATTCTGATGTGGCCATGCAAGCGTCTGGTCTCTACCAGTATCCACTCAGGTAGGATCTAAAACATCTTCTCCTTATGATTCTATGCTCCAAAAATCAGATCAAAATCTGATTAGGAAAATCTTCAAAAGTCTTTTGAAGTTGAAGCAGCAGCCTGTCGAAGAAGTCCTGCAGCCTTCTGTTCCAGGTATCACCATGCCTTGCACCTATGCCAGATGAACGTCCAACTTCTTGGATGTGAAGTGGGGAGAAAGGAGAGTAGAGAAGACATGGAGAAGATGGGAGGGGGTGGCAGCCAATAGGTTTTTTGCACAAAACAAGTTCTACCCCAAAACCCTAGGTGCAGCAGGGTTTATATAGACCTGTATGCTGCACAGTGCCACATCATTCGACCAATCAAAAAATTTCAATAAATTTTGGAAAAATTCTGATTGGTGGAGTGATGTCATCTGATCACATCAGATAAGAATCCCCATGCTCTCTCCTATGTTGGCACCAACAATGGATAGGCTCAAATAAGGTGGCGCCAAAGAGTCCAAGTTTATCAGGATTCTTTGGTTCTTATCCATTTGGGGCGCCCACTTAAATCCAATTGGGCTCATGCCATAATCTATTATGGCACCCAATTTGATTAGGTTTAGGCATGTGGACACTCCACAAAAATCCACCAATAAGTCCTCTTCAGTTTAAGACCATATGTCAACTTTTGATAGATGTCCTAAAATGAAATTGGTAGGTGCTAGAAATTAGTAGGTGTTGTCTTAAATTCATCTCACGAATTAAGACAAGCCTTTTCTGAGCTGCACAAGCTTCATTTAGACTAAGAGAAACTTTCCAAGATTCTCTGAATGAGCCAGATCACATTTGGCTCAGTAGAGACAGAAAAGATTACATGAGGAGAAAGTTACGCTCAATCGAGTGCTAGCACGATTTCCTTGAACCTAATTGGATCTTATCCAAATCAATTGGGCTAGCCCAATTGATGACATCCAGACCCTAACCCTTGTTTGTGTGATCCAGTTAGGTTCAATTCTGTATGGTAATGAGACATGTTGTGATCTCATCACCGACATCATCGAAACTTTTTTCAATGGACCAGAACTCTTCTGATTTCAGACAATTAGAATGATCGATCATCAAAATCATTCTAATTGCTCCCAAAATCCACCAATGACACCTGACAGTATATGGTGGTAACCCATCAGAACTAAAGATGAACCTCTCGGTACAGCTACCTGTGTGATTGAGTTCCTCTATCATGAGTCCCGACTGAATTAGGGTTAAGGTGAACTCGTCAAACCCAACATCAGTCATATGAATCAATCGATCGATCTGAGTCCGATGTGAAACTCCAATGGAAAACTCTTTTCCATTATTTCACTCTGCCATGGCCATGAGCTTAAGGACTCGATCTTTCGATCACCATAGGACTACTCCTCTCATCTACCGAGGTTGATAGATCCCATCTTGATGCGATCTGGTTCCTACAATGAATATGCTACAACCAACATACATCTCAGGGTTTCGGATGGCTAGGAGACTGAGTTATGGTGTAGTCAAACTATAACACACTCATGGTGAACCGACGATGCACCTCAAGTCAAAGAACTAGACACACAACTGCAGCATCGAGCTAGTCATCGACGAAAAGGTAGACTTCCTTATGACTGCTCGAGGTGGTCACGCTCAGTACTCTCATTCTCAATGAATATCTGTACTCTCACTCTGGTGTCTCCACACCGTAGACTCAAGACTCATCTATCCTAAAGAAGCGATCGTACACCAACCTTCCAGATCGATCACCATCCTCGTGATGATCCTATGGTCAGGAGCAGTTTATGAGTTAGTTATGTAAATTCATGCCTTAAATTTTCAACGCTTGAAAATATGAATTAACATTCCCACTAACTCAAAGGATGTATCACAAACACAATGTACACAATGTGATAGAAGAACAATCTTTTTATTCATTTATAGTCAAAATTATAATTTTGCCCTTAGATTTGTACAAGAATGTGTCAGCCGATCTGACATCTAGGGCACACATCTAACAAACTCCCACTTGACCTAATGCCAATTGACTACATATCTAAGTCTCATTTTCTCAATGTGGGCTTCGATCTTCTGTTGGCCCAATGGCTTAGTCAGCGGGTCTGCCACATTATCTGTGGAGTCGACTCTCTTGACCTCGACATAATCTTTTTTGAGGTAATCATGGATCAGATGGAATCGTCGCTCGATGTGCTTGGACTTCTGGTGAGACCTTGGCTCCTTAGCTAGGGCTATAGCGCCATTATTGTCGCAGCAAAGAGGTATGGCATCCGATAACATCACTCCAAGCTCTGCAGCAAACTTTTTATATAAATGCCTCCTTCGCAACTTCCGATGCAGCAATGTACTCTACCTCCATGGTGGAATCTGCAATCACCGTTTGCTTGGAACTCTTTCAGCTAATGCACCACCATTACAAGTGAACAGACTCCCAGATGTCGACTTTCGATCATCTATATCAGACATAAAGTCTGAGTCTATATATCCCTAATTTGGAGTTCTCCATTCCCAAAGACTAGAAACATATTCTTAGTCCATCTCAAGTACTTAAGGATACATTTCACAGAAGTCTAGTACTCTTCACCTGGATTCGACTGATATCTGCTTGTGACACTCACAGCATGGACTATATCAGGTCGTATACATAGCATGGCATACATGAGGCTCCCTATTGCCGAAGCATAAGGGATCTTGCTCATGCGTTCAATCTCCTCAGGTGTGCTAGGGCACATCTTCTTGGAGAGATGAATGCCATGTCTAAAAGGCAATAAACCTCTTTTGGAATTTTCCATGCTAAACCTCTTTAGCACCTCCTCTATGTACATCTTCTGTGAAAGTCCCAGCATCCTATTGGTCTATCTCTATAGACTTAATACCCAGTATAAAGGATGTCTCTCCTAGATCTTTCATAGAGAACTCCTTAGACAACCATATTTTGACTGAGGTCAACATGAGAATGTCATTCTCAATTAGGAGGATGTCATCCACGTACAATATGAGGAAGACAACTGCGCTCCCACTGACATTTTTGAACACACATGGTTCCTCCTCGTTCTTGATGAAACCAAACATTTTGATCACATCATTGAAATGAGTATTCCAACTTCGAGATGCTTGCTTAAGTCCATAAATGGACCTTTGCAGCTTGCAGACCTTGTGATCAACATCACTGGATGTGAATCCAAGCGGCTGTTCCATATAGATATCTTCCTCAAGATGTCCATTTAAGAATGCCATTTTCACATCCATCTGCCATATTTCATAATCAAATAGGCTGCAACAGCAAGCAATGTGCGGATGGATTTTAGCATGGCTACGGGCGAGAACGTATCCTGATAGTCAATGCCTTCGCGCTGACTATAACCTTTCGCTACGAGCCTAGCCTTGAATGTCTCCACATTTTCATCTGCACCTATCTTTCTCTTGAAGATCCATTTACACCCAAAAGGTACAATACCTTTAGGTGGATCTACCAAGGTCCAAACTTGGTTTGAGTGCATCGAGTCAATTTCTGATCTCATTGCCTCTAACCATTTCTCAGAATCGATATCTGATATCGCCTCATCATAGGTCTTGAGATCATCACCATAAACCCCATTTTCCATGAGAAATATTTCCTCTACATCCTCTTGTATGGTACTTAAGTACCTTTCATGAGGATGGAAAACCCTAGTCGATCTACGAGGTGGAAGAGGTTGTGTTAGGACTGGTTCTAATTGATTGGGTTCCTCAAGTTCTTTAGCTCGTTGCTCTTGGGAGACATTCTCCTTGAGCTTAATTATTCTTTCGATGCCACCATCTTGAATAAACTATTTTTTAAGAAAAATAGTATTTTGAATCACAATCACATTGTGGTCTTTCAGAATATAAAAATAGTATCCTAATGACTCTTTAGGATATCCTATGAATCGAGCTCTAAAAGACCTGAACTCTAACTTGTCCGTCTGCTGTCTTTTGACATGAGCCGGACAACCCCAAATTCTAAGATGATTCAGACTTGGCTTCTTACCATGCCATATCTCATACGGTGTGGTAGGAACGGTTTTAGAGGGAACCCTATTCAATACATAAATTGCTGTCATGAGACAATATCCCCAAAAAAAATTAGGGAGGTCCGTGAAGCTCATCATGGAACGGACCATATCTAATAGGGTCCGATTTCTCCGTTCTGAAATCATGTTGAGTTGAGACATTTCAGGTGGAGTCCATTGTGAGACTATGCCATTGTCCTTAAGATAGTCTAGGAATTTTCGACTAAGGTATTCACCTCCTCGATCTGATCGAAGAACCTTAATGGGCTTTCCTGTTTGTTTTTCTACCTCATGTCTGAATTCTTTGAACTTTTCAAAGACTTCAAACTTGTGTTTCATTCGAAATACATACCCATACCTAGACATATCATCAGTAAAAGTAATGAAGTAGACAAAGTTGCCTCTAGCCGGCACATCAAATGGGCCGCACACATCAGTATGTACTAGGACAAGTAGGTCTGTGGCCCTTTCCCCATGTCCCACAAAAGGGCGCTTGGTCATTTTGCCTTGAAGGCATGATTCACAAACTGGATATGACTCAAAGTCAACGGACTCAGTAGCCCGATTTCTTCAATTTGTTAACCCTGTCTTCCGCTATATGACCTAGCCTTAGGTGCCACAGATACTTATCATTTAGACTATCTCTAGGCCTTTTAATTCCTATGGCATTCACATTTTGCTCAATATTAAAAACAGATACATCAACATGTAACTGATAGAGACCATTAATAACAAAACATTTGCAACTTTATTATTTTCATAAAAAATATTACAATGGTCCTTATGAAAGCTAATCACATAGCTTCTTGTGCTAAACATGAAACAGAAATCAAATTTTTGCTTGCTACAGGCACATAATAACAGTCTCTTAAAACTAAATCTAATCCTAACGATAATCGCAGAGGGTAGGTTCCCATGGCCATGGCAGCAACTCTTGCTCCATTTCTGACGCGTAGGATCATCTCTCCATCCCTCAGCCTCCTGCTCTCCTCAAGACCCTATATAAAAGTGCACAAATGAGCACTAGAACCAGAGTCAAGTACCCAACTGGATGCAGAAGAAACCATAAGGTTAGATTCGATAATGAGCATACCTCCAGAAGGACCATCCTTCTTGTTCTTCAGGGTGGCCAGGTACTGAGGACAGTTTCGCTTCCTATTCTTTCCATCCACCTTCCGCTTCTTCGCAGACTTCTTTTTCTTTCCAAAAGATTTTCTCTTGGAGGAAGTCCGCTCCACAGTAAGAACTGAGCCTTTTGAACCTTTCATTGAAAGCTCTGCCATAACCAGCATATTCATTAACTCGGCCAAGGTACATTGCATCTTATGCATATGAAAGTTCATGATGAACTGACCATATGCATCGAACAAGGACTGAAGGATCACATCAATCTAAAAATCCTTGTCTAAGATGATACCGAGCTTCTCAAGCTCCTCAAGATCCTTGATCATTGTCAAACAATGATCTTGGACTGACTGCCCATCACGCATCTTAGCCTTAAAAAGTCTTTGACAGACTTGATACTTCACTGCGCGACTCTGTTCACAAAATAACTCTTGTAGGTGAGCCAACATTTGGTGGGTAGTCAAAATATCTTCATGTTGGCGCTGCAAGTCATTAGATATTGCACCCAACATGTAGTACCTGGCTTTATTATCATCGTCCTTCTACTTTTCCAGAGATGCTCTCTGTTCAGCAGTCGGACGTGCTGGCATGGCAGGTGGGTCCTGGTCCAAGACATGAGTCAATTTTTTGAACCCAGAATAATTCTATAGTTTCTTAACCAGTTCTTAAAATTTGGTCCAGTCAGTCTACGAGTGTCTAGAATTTTGGTCAGGGGTTTGAGGCAGACATGTTTCCTGTAGAGAGTCGAAAGTTTCTAGTTAGATTTTGTAATCAGACTCAACCAATTTGTTTAAGATTTTCATTTTTAAACAAATTAGGCTCTCACTATTTTCTCAGATCCCTAGACTCTCTTGGTAGAGATGTGAAAATCTTCGTGATTAGTGATTTCTAGTTGGTGGTGCGGTCTCACCGACTGGCTCATCACCTCACCTAATAGTTATTGGTGATGGATCAACTGATGAGTGGACAACTCTTGTCCAATGATTCTCTAATCATGGTGCACCCAAAACTTGATTTCTAATTCATGAAGCTTATTGTATCCAGGATATTGCTCCAATCCTTAGTTAAGCCAAACCCACCATTTGCACGAACTAAATTTCTGATTGGGTCCCTCACTGTATCCGGAATATTGAGCCCAACCCATCCTCTAATCCATAGCATCCAATGCTTAATGGACATGGTTACGTCTTCCTGGTGCAACTGAGCCACTGTAACCAGTCGAGAACAATCAACCCCGGGAAGGACCCGTATATCCACAATGGTGGAAGACCTAGACTTAATATTTTCTTAGGGAGATTTGATTTAGGTCTCTTTAAACTTGAGTTGATATAGTCATAACAATTATGACTAACCTAGTGGCATGGGTTAGCTCGAATTGTTAGCCACCTCAAATCAGAACTGGGTCGACACATATGGCCAGGTAAGTGAGATCGGTGGAAGGATATGCCATTAACTCGACAAGAACGCATTCGAGTCGAGTAGCTCTCAATTAAAAACCAATTGATCACATCTGCCAAACTTACCTTAGACACCAAATTATCGAACCAGACCTAATTGGGTTAGCCTACAATCCAGACTCTAACCTTTGAGCCAAATTAGGTCTTAACTCGATCGAGTCACATCTAAATGTGATTTGACCTTGACCCAGATTTAATCCTATTAGGCTGGTCAATTATTAGCTTTCATGATCCCACCTAACCAACTCTTGATTCGATTTGATCAACCGCTAGACCTAATTGAGCTACCCAAGCCCGAACCCAATTTTATGAAAATGTCTTAGATCTGAAATTCTCAATTTTAGACCTAATTTAATTTCATAAACTTAATACATTAATTAAGTTTGGATTCATAAACAAAGCATGTATAATAAATCTTAGGGTTTTAGGATCTAGGATTTTGCAGAAAAGTAAGTTTTGATTTCTGATTAAGGATGAACGCGCGACACCCCTACACGTCATATGAACACCCCATTGAATGGGAGGAGAGGGCCTTTAAATCCTACTTCATTCTTATGACGAACGGCCATGAGGAACACCTTAACCAGAAATATAAATTTAACTACAAAATAGTTAGATCTAAATTAACATATCTCATATACAATTTAAGATCTAACTAATACATGCTTTGCATACATCTCATGTATCAAAAATTAATCTAATTAATATACTTTCAATTGATACATCATATGTAATATCTAAAAAATAAAATTTAAATTGAACTATTCAAAATTAAATCTATTTTAGATAAGTTACTAGATCAGTTCTACAACTAGTCTAAGCATGTAACAGATTATTTTTATGAAAAATTAAAATTTTATTTTTTATTTTATGATATAATTATAATACTTATAATATCAAAAAAATAGAGAATGAATTAGATTTAATTCATATTTTAATCTTATTAAAATACAAAACTTAAGACTATTCATAGATTCAACTAATCCTAGTCTAGTCATGCATCTCATGCATGTTAGATCATCTTAGATTTAATTTTAAATAATTTAATTTCAGATCCTATCACATATGATGTGATATCTGAAATTATTTAATATCAGATAAATTAAAATTAAAATCAGATCTAAATTAGATCTGAAATAGAGCCAACAACCTGGCTCTGATACCACTTGAAGGAAAAACCGCTTTTTTCCTGTGTAGGATCTTCCAGATTTCATCAAATCTGGGGCAGAATAAATTTTAAATTTTTATCCTATGCTATTTTAGATCTAATATTTATTAGATCTAATTTTATTATCTGATATTTTAATTTCAAAATTAAATCTAAAACTATGAGAAACATAGACATACCTCAAGGGTAATCTAATTACCCTATAGATGATCGCAGCACTGCCTGAGGTTCTGATGTATCCATGCAAGCGCCTGGCCTCTACGAGTATCCACTTAGGTAAATCTGAAAGATCTTCTCCTCATGATTCTATGCTCCAAAAATCAGATTAAAATCTGATTAGGAAGATCTTCAAAAGTCTTCCTGAAGTTGAAGCAGCAGCCTGTCGAAGAAGTCCTGCAGCCTTCTGTTCCAGGCATCACCACGCCTTGCACCTATGCCAGATGAATGTCCAACATCTTGGATGTGAATAGGGGAGAAAAGAGAGCAAGGAGGACATAGAGAGGAGGGGAGGGGGAGCAGCCAATGGGTTTTTTGCACAAAACAAGTTCTACCCCAAAACCCTAGGTGCAGCAGGGTTTATATAGACCCTGTATGCTGCGCAGTGCCACATCATTCGACCAATCAAAAAAATTCAATAAATTCTGGAAAAATTTTGATTGGTGGAGTGATATCATGTGATCACATCAGATAGAATCCCCATGCTCTCTCTTATGTTGGCACCAACAATGGATAGGCTCAAATAAGGTGGCGCCAAAGAGTCCAAGTTTATCAGGACTTTTTGGTTCTTATCCATTTGGGGCACCCACTTAAATCCAATTGGGCTCAAGCCATAATCTGATTATGGCACCCAATTTGATTAGGTTTAGGCATGTGGACACTCCATAAAAATTTTTCAATAAGTCCTCTTCAGTTTAAGACCCATATGTCAACTTTTGATAGATGTCCTAAAATGAAATTGGCAGGTGCTAGAAATTAGCAGGTGTTGTCTTAAATTCATCTCATGAATTAAGACAAGTCTTTTCTGAGTTGGACAAGCTTCATTTAGATTGGAAGAAACCTTTCCAAGGTTCTCTGAATGAGCCAGATCACATTTGGCTCGATAGAGACAGAAAAGATTACACGAGGAGAAAGTTAGGCTCAATCGAGTGCTAGCACGATTTCCTTGAACCTAATTGGATCTTATCCAAATCAATTGGGCTAGCCCAATTGATGACATCTAGACCCTAACCCTTTTTTGTGTGACCCAGTTAGGTTCAATTCTATATGGTAATGAGATATGTCATGATCTCATCATCGACATCATCGAAACTCTTTCGATGGACCAGAACTCTTCTGATTCAGACAATTAGAATGATCGATCATCAAAATCATTCTAATTGCTCCCAAAATCCACCAGTGACACCTAGCAGTATATGATGGCAACCCATCAGAACTAAGACAAACCTCTCAGTGCAGCTACCTGTGTGATTGAGTTCCTCTATCATAAGTCCCGACTGAATTAGGGTTAAGGTGAACTCATCAAACCCAACATCAGTCATATGAATCAATCGATCGATCCGAGTCCGATATGAAACTCCAATGGAAAAATCTTTTCCATTATTTCACTCTGCCATGGCCATGGGCTTAAGGACTCGATCTTTCGATCTCCATAGGACTACTCCTCTCATCTATCGAGGTTGATAGATCCCATCTTGATGCGATCTGGTTCCTACAATGAATATGCTACAGCCAACATACACCTCAGGGTTTGGATGGCTAGGAGACTGAGTTATGGTGTAGTCAAACTATAACACACTCAAGGTGAACCGACGATGCACCTCAGGTCAAAGAACTAGACACACAACTGCAGCATCGAGCTAGTCATCGACGAGAAGGTAGACTTCCTTATGACTGCTCGAGGTGGTCACGCTCAGTACTTTGATTCTCAACAAATACCTGTACTCTCACTCTGGTATCTCTACACCGTAGACTCAAGACTCATCTATCCTAAGAAAGTGATCATATACCAACCTTTCAGATCGATCACCATCCTCGTGACGATCCTATGGTCAGGAGCAGTTTATGAGTTAGTTATGTAAATTCACGTCTTAAATTTTCAACTCTTGAAAGTATAAATTAACATTCCCACTAACTCAAAGGATGTATCACAGACACAATGTACAAAATGTGATGGAAGAATAACCCTTTTATTTATTTATAGTCAAAATTATAATTTTGCCCTTAGATTTGTACTGGAATGTATCAGTCGATCTGGCATCTAGGGCACACATCTAACATGTAGCCCCCTTGAGATAGATGCAGCACCCTCTGGGCTCGATCTCTGAAAATCTCCATGCCTAGGATCTTCTTTGCATGGCCCAAATCCTTCATCTCAAACTCCCGAGATAAGGATACCTTCAAATCCTGCACAACCTTCCTACTCTTGCATGCTATAAGCATGTCATCCACATATAAGAGTAGGAACATCCTAGAACCATCCTCAAGAGACTGAACATAAACACAGGGATCAAACTTGCACCTGGAAAGTCCAATGCTGCGCACATAGGAGTCGAACTGCTTGTACCATTGCCTCGGCGACTGCTTCAGCCCGTACAACGACTTCTGCAACAAACAAACCTTTTCCTCTGATCCTGGATCCCTGAAATGGGTGGCTGCTCCATGTAAATCCTCTCCTCCAAATGCCCATGGAGGAACACCGTCTTGACATCCATCTACTCCAGCTCTAAATCCTGAGCTGCTACAATGCTCAGCAACACTCTAATGGAAGTATGTCTGACGACGAGAGAGAAGACCTCGCTGAAGTCAATGCCTTCCTTCTAGGAGTATCTCTTGGCCACTAATCTCGCCTTGAATCTGATACCTCCCTGCTCTAAAGGCCCTTCCTTGCGATTGTAGACCCATTTGCAGCCAATGGGCCTCTTCCCCTGTGGCAACTGCACCAATCGCCATGTCTGGTTCTGGTGGAGAGACTGCATCTCCTCGGACATCGCCTGGACCCACCGCTCTCTGTCCTGGCTCTCAATAGCCTCCTGATATGTATATGGGTCTCCACTCACTGTCACCAGGGCATATGACAGCATCTCCTCGAAGCCATATCGGTTCGGTTGCCTGATGGTCCTCTTGGGCTTGTGTAGGGCAACAGCGATATTAGTCCTCGGTCCAGCTCGCTCCTGCTGGACCTCTTCACCTTGATCATATGTCCAAGTCCTCTCCACCTATGGAGACACCTTAGGTAGGTACTCCACCTGAATATCATGTCCTCCAGTAGTACCTGCAAGAGGCAAAATCAAAGAGGTAAGCTGTCCAGCAGCACCCTGCTGGACCTCCTTCTGCTCTTGCTGCTCCTCCATGCCTGCTCGCCTCCGTAGGACTGACTCCTCATCAAAATCATATCCTGACTAATGATGACCTTCTTTTTCAAGGGATCCCACAGCCTGTATCACTTAACTCCTCGTGGATAGCCTAAAAACACCGTCTTGCATGATCTGACGTCTAGCTTGCTCCGCTCACCAGCTCCAATGTGCACATAGGCCGTGCATCCAAATACCCATAGATGGCCCAGCCCAACTATCCTCCCAGACCACACCTCCTCTGGAAGCCTGCCATCCAACCTGGTGTGAGGTGACCGATTGACCAAGTAATCTGCTGCGTCTACTGTGTCAACCCAGAAGCCTTTGGAAGCTCTGCCTGCAGCCTCATGCACCATGCCTTTTTCAGAAGTGTTCTGTTCATCCTCTCGGCCACCCCATTCTGTTGTGGAGTCCCCTTAACTGAGAAGTATCTCCTGATCCCACACTCCTCACAGTAGTCCTGGAACTCTCTGTTGGTGTACTCCCCGTCATTGTCTGACCTCAGACACTTCACGCTCCTCCCCTGCTCCTTCTCCACCTCAGCTCTCCAGATTTTGAACTTGGTGAAGACCTCAGACTTCTCTCTCATAAAGTAAATCCAGAGTTTCCTTAAAAAATCATCAATCAGGGTCATGAAGTATCTGGCCCCATTCCTAGCTGAAACTGGGGCTGGTCCCCACACATCCGTGTGTACTAACTCCAGAGGGGCTGCACTGCGGGTTGTATTGATGTTGAACTGAACTCTCCTCTGCTTTCCCATCTGGCAAGGCTCACAGATCTCCCCTGTAGCACCATCTTTCAGATCAAAGATGAGTCCTCTCCTACTCAACTCCCTCAGCCCCTTGTCACCCATGTGTCCTAGGCAGTAGTGTCACATCCTGTAAGCCCCCTGCTGGTCCTGTGCTGCAACTGCTGCATCAGACTCTCCGGTCACCACAGATCCCTCCATGCGATAGAGATTATTGTCCAACCTCCTGCCTCTCATCACCACCATAGCTCTATTGGAGATGTTTAATACTCGGCTTCTAGCCCTACTGCTGAAGCTGTATCCACTGCGCTCCAAGTAGCCTAGTGACACCAGATACTTTTCCAGCTTCGGGACGTGCTTTACATTTGTCAATGTCCTCACAATCTCATCAAACATCCTCACCCTGACTGTCCCGATCCCAGCCACCTTGCAAGGATGATTGTCTCCTAGAGTCACTGATCCCTCATCTGTCTTGGTGTATGTCGCAAACCAAGACCTGTGTGGTGTGTAGTGATGTGAGCATGCAGAGTCTTGTGTCCGCTCCTCTGTGTAATGCCTATGACCATCTAATACCACAATTAGATCATCCTCCACTTGCTACCCAGCAACTGCACTCACTGATTCTGAGCCACTTCTTTCTCCCTTCTTGTCTTCCATAGCTCGCTTGAAGTGCTCGAACTCATTGCACTTGAAGCATTTCATCTCTTTCTTTCCCTTCCTGGACTTGGACCGCCCCCTGGACTTGCTTCTGCCTCTGCCTCTATCTATCCTCTCCCCTACTGCCAAACCCTCCTGGGGAGCCCGATCTCTAGTCAACTTTTTTCTTTGCTTATTAGACCTCGCACCGAGACCATGTCCTCATATTCCAGAGTCTCCTTGCCGTAGAGCAGTGTAGTCACCAAAGAGTCATATGATCTGGCAGCGAACACAAAAGCAACAGAGACTTGTCCTCCTCATCCAGCTTCACCCTGATATTCATCAACTCCATGCACAACTGGTCGAACCTCTGAATGTGGCCAATCACATCAGATCCCTCCTGCATCCGAAGACTGTACAATCTCTTCTTCAGCATTAGCTTGTGCACATATTCTTCTCCATATACATGGTGTGTAACTTCGACCAAAGGCCCTTCGGGGTCTTTTCTTTCAGCACTGAATATAATGCCGCATCCACCAAACATCCTCTGATCACCAAGCATGCTTTCTTCTCCAACGATGTCCACTGTCTATCTGTCATTCCCTCAGGCTTCTCATCCAAAGCCTGATCCACATCTGCTTGTACCAGAAGATCCTGCATCCGGATTTTCCATATGAAAAAATTTCTCTTGCCATCAAACATTTCAAAATCGACCTTCATATTGCTGCCCATGACTGGATCTAAGCCAAACAAGCAATATAAAATCAAGAATTGTAGAATATACCTTGATGGTACCTAGCTAAAAATTTTCAGCACTTGGGATCTTTAACTTCTCGTGCTTGGAACCGCTTCCTCACCATCGTGGCTCTGATACCAACTATTGGAGCATGATCTTGGCTCCTCCCACAGACCTTGGGTATAGCAGAACTAGTAACAAACAAATCTGGAGACTTCTGGACTCAATCGAAGGCCCTCGATGAAATCAACCTGGTTGCTGTCTTCTTCGTCAGCCTTTCGTTCCAGATGAAGAACGCCTCTAAGATCACCTCTAAAAAATCCAAGATCTGGTACCCAATTAGACCAGGCTAGGACTGAGGTTTTTCAATTCATAGATCTCAAATCAGGGTATTCTAGATAGGGAAGAAGGTAGATAGAACCAGACCTTGCAGATCTGTCCTGCTGCAGCCTTTCCTGTAGATCTGTTGATGGAGATCTCACCCGCACCTCAAACGACCTCAGATCAACTTCAGATCTGAGAAAAACTTGTACCAACCTCGAAGCAAGAGATTCTAAGTCCTGGACCTAATATTTGGGCAGCTGCATGAGAGGGAGAGGCAATATGGTTGGCGGCACAAAGGGGGAGGGGCTCAAAACCCTAGCGCCTCCCCTGCTTTTCCTGCCTTCTATGGACCTGGTGGCAAGAAACCCTAGGGTTTCTTGCTCCTGAGGCATGGAGAATAGCTGAAGAGAGAGGGAGAAGAGAGAGAGAGACTTGGGAGAAAGGGTTTTCGTATTTTTTGGCTTAATCAAACCTATACAATGCATGTATATATAAACACAGGGTCAAGTGACCCAAACCCAAAACTCCCTCGACCAACTCTATGAGAGATTAGGTTAACCCAAGCCCATGTACACCCATGACTTGACCTAATCTCATCTATCCTGGGTCCAGACCTGACCCATAAAGAGTTGGTCCCTTGAGGCCCACATAACCTAGACCTCAAGAACCTGAAAGACCCACAGCCTTTCAACCTAGGGCCCAACTAGCCCTAGAGCCTCCATGAAGCCCTCATGAATGATGGACCTTGGCCTTAGCCTTGGTCCCCTAGGCCTTGGGCACACCACCTGGATCACAACACTTCTTGGTCTGACCATGTGCAGACGTCCCAGCATGCGGCTGCACCTTCTTGTTCTTCTTCCCTTTCTTAAAGGGTCGACAACCAGAAGAAGACCCTCCCACAACATTCACCGACTCCTTATGGAGCTGGTGGTCCTTCTCAAAGTTCTGCAGCAACCCCAACAAGCCGTGGTAGTTTACTGCAGGCTTTGTCATCCGAAAATGAGTAAGGAAGGGGAGGAAGGACTTGGGCAAAGAATTAAGGATCGCATCCTTACCGAGCTGCTCATGCAATGGAAAGCCCAGTTTACTTAGGCACTCAATCATTTCGATCATGTATAGTACATGATCAGTGATTGAAGCCCCATCCCTCATCAGAGCATTGAAAATGGCACAACTAGTTTTGTGCCTTTCAACATCGTCAGGCATGCCAAAGGAGTCGTTCAACATTTGAAGCATCTCCTGCGGCTGGGCATTCTTGAATCTGCGACTAAACTCATCATTCATTGCTGCCAGCATTATGCACCGAACGGTGGTGCGATCGTTGAGCCACTTCTGATAAGTGTCTCGGACCGTCCCTCTAGCATTCGGGGCTAGCTCCTCAGGTGCCGGATCTGTTACTACATAAAGGATCCGCTCATGCTCAAGGATGATTTTCAATTTTTGATACCAGCTATTGAAATTAGGTCCCATAAGCTTATCATTATCTAATAATGATCGGAGTGACAGGGTAGTGACCATAGCTGTATAAAGAAAAACTAGACCTTTATTAGTACATAAATTATTAATACTAAAGACTTGAACTTTAGTCTAAAGTTTCTCCAGTATTTTTACGAACTGGTAGCCTCAACCTCTAATTCGAGGAATTACTTTAATTCCTTAGTGGGTACTAGAATCCACACAGACTACACACGAGCCCAACTTTGGTTGGTCAATCCATGTGCATCTATGGGTAGGTTTATAACCAGTTATTTCTCTAAACAACTTCTAGTAATTGATTTTGCCCCAGAACCTAATCAGTAGGCTTTAGCCTCCACTGAAAAGATCTGGTTAGGTCCAACCATTAACATGACTTGATTTGGTGAATCTGACCAATAAATGATCAGGCCCGACTTTGGTCGGCCAACCTGACCACCATCAGAAAGACTCAACCAAATGATCATACTATGAATGATAATTCTATTAGTCAATAAGCACCAGGCCTTTGGGCCTCCAGTGATTATTAAACTAATAGACTCATTATCTCTCACTTAATGGGAGGCTATGACTTAGTTATCACTATAACTTAATCATTTTTAGGGACCTAATAATTTTTGAGGATTTTATTAAAGGATAGAAGAGAAGAAATTAACCAGCCAATTTCAATCCTCCCACTGACTTCACCAAGTCAGATTAAAAAGGATTTAATTAAAGTCGATATTAGGAGCACCTAAATCAGTCACACTGATTTACCTAATGACATGGGTGAGCTCTAATCACCAAGTGATCTAATCAAAACCTAACTCACCAGGTTGGCCAGGTAAGTGGGATCAGTGGTGAGGATATGCCATTAACTCGTCAGAGATCAAATCAATGCGAGTAGCTCCCACTTAAAAATCACTGGTCAGACTGCCGAACTTACTTAGACACCAACCGATTCATTAGTTTTAATTTGATCAACTTAGTAAATAGGGTTCCATCGCGTAGCCATGAATTAAGTCCATCTTGGTCTAGTTAAAGACATGGACCCATTCAACTACAACTATTGGAGTTGAGTCTAGAGTGTCCTTGACCTAATCTAATTCAATTTTTGATTAGATTTGATCAATTACTCTAATTTAGTCTATTTCTTTAAGCTAACTTTAGGTCTAACCCAATTATGGACCTAATCCATCTAACCCATTGACCCACAAGTTTATGCAATTGTCTTAGGTCTTAATTCACAATTCTAGACCAACTAGATAACACTTTATTCTTTTAATTAAGTATTTGGGCTAATGGATCAGGGTTTGGTAGTTCAAAAATAATTTTTAAATTTGAAAGGTTTTATTTTCTGTTCACCAAATGTGTTGACTCATTTCACAAATGGATCAGCATATTTCACAAACAACAATCCTATTGCTAATTATATAACAGAAAATAACTCAATCAAAATAAATCATGAATATTCCTTTAGATCTAATCTAACACATTCATGATAAATTTTACAATTGAACCTTTACAATTAAGTCCTTTCGTTGCTTCATCTGCATGGGATATAATCGCATCGGCACCCCTACTGCCATAGGAGAACCCCATTGAATGGGAGGAGAGGGCCTTTAAACTCTACTTTTCTCCTATGATCGGATGACCATGACAACCAACCCAATTAGACTACTTGCTACTTGGATCAAGTATATCTAAATATACCAATTTCAAAATTTAAATTTCAAATTTCAAATTTGAATTTCAAATTTCAAACAAATTTCAAATTTCAAATTTCAAATTTTTGAATTTTAAATTTTGAATTTCAAATTTGAAAGTTCAAATAAATTTTAAATTTTAAATTTTAAATTTCAAATTTTTGAATTTTAAATTTCAAATTTTAAATTTTAAAATTCAAATTTTAAAATTTGAATTTCAAATTTTAAATTAAATTTCAAATTTAAACTTTTAGATTACTACTTAATCTATGCATGCAAATGTATATCATATTTTAGAACCTACTCTGATACCATTTGTGAGAATTTCAGTGCAAGAGTAAAACGATAATTTTAAAATTTTTTCAAAATTATAATTTTATAGTAAAAATTATTAATTAATCTAATTAATTAACATATATTAATCTTACATAAAGATCAAAATATGATATATATATCATGCATTTAAATTTAAAATTTTGAATTATACAGTAAATATTTTACTGTTATGTGTTCAGAACACATTACCTTCATGCAGGTAGTTGATCGTGTTGTGATCCCGGTGGTGTGCCCAAGGCCCAGGGGACCAAGGCTAAGGCCAAGGTCCATTATTCATGAGGACTTCATGGAGGCTCTAGGGCTAGTTGGGCCATAGGTTGAAAGGCTGTGGGCCTTTCAGGTTCTTAAGGTCAAGGTTATGTGGGCCTCAAGGGATCAACTCTTTATGGGCCAGGTCTGGGCCCAGAATAGGTGAGATTAGATCGAGTCATGGGTGTACATGGGCTTGGGTTAACCTAATCTCCCATAGAGTTGGTCAAGAGAGTTTTGGTTTTGGGTCACTTGACCCTGTGTTTATATATACATGTACTTGTATAGGTTGATTAAGCCAAGGGAACACAAGACTCTTTCTCCCAAGTCTCTCTCTCTCTCTTCTCTCTCTCTCTCCAGCAATTCTCCATGCCCCAGGAGCAAGAAACCCTAGGTTTCTTGCCTCCAGGCCCAAAAAGGAAAGAAAAGCAAAGGAGGTGCTAGCCCCTCCTCTCTTGCAGCCACCAACCAGATCCCTCTCTCCCTCTCTTGTAGCTGCCCAAGCACCAGGTCCAGGACTTGAAATCTCTTGTGAAGAGGTTGATACAAGTCCCTCTCAGATCTGAAGTTGATCTAAGGTCGTTTGAGGTGCGGGTGAGATCTCCATCAACAGATCTACAGGAAAGGCTGCAGCTAGACAGATCTGTGAGGTCTATCTCCATCTACCTTCTTTCCTATTTAGAATGCTCCAATTCAAGATCTACAAATTGAAGGACCTTGGTACAGGCTTGGTCTAGTTGGGTACCAGATCTTGGATTTTTTTTAGATGTTTTCAAAGGCATTCTTCATCTGGAATAAAAAGCTGACGAAGAAGACAGCAACCAGGCTGATTTCGTCAAGAGCCTTAGATCGTGTCCAAAAGTCTTTAGATCTGTTCATTGCTGGTTTTGCTATACCCAAGATCCATGGGAGGAGCCAGGATCATGCTTCAATAGTTGGTATAAGAGCCACGATGGTGAGGAAGCAGTTCCAAGCATGAGAAGTTGAAGATCCCAAGTGCTGAAAACTTTCAGCAAGATACCATCAAGGTATATTCTACACTTTTTGATTTTATATTGCTTTTTTGGCTTGGATCCAGTCATGGGCAGCAATATGAAGGTCGAGTTTGAGAAGTTTGATGGCAAGAGAAATTTTTTCATGTGGAAAATCCAGGTGGAGGATCTTCTGGTGCAAGCAGATCTGGATCAGGCTTTGGATGAGAGGCCTGAGGGAATGACAGATAGACAGTGGGCATCGTTGGAGAAGAAAGCATGCTCAATGATCAGAGGATGTTTGGCGGATGTGGTGTTGTATTCGATGCTAGAAGAAAAGACCCCGAAGGGCCTTTGGTCAAAGTTGCACACCATATATATGGGAAGAATATGTGCAACAAGCTGATGCTGAAGAAGAAGTTGTACAGTCTTCGGATGCAGGAGGGATCTGATGTGATTGGCCACATTCAGAGGTTCGACCAGTTGTGCACGGAGTTGATGAATATCGGGGTGAAGCTGGATGAGGAGGACAAGTCCCTATTGCTTTTGTGTTCACTACCAAGATCATATGATTCTTTGGTGACTACACTGCTCTACGGCAAGGAGACTCTGGAATATGAAGACATGGTCTCGGTGCTGAGGTCTAATGAGCAGAGGGAAAAGTTGACCAGAGATCGGGCTCCCCAGGAGGGTTTGGCAGTAGGGGAGAGGACAGGTAGAGGCAGAGGCAGAAGCAAGTCCAGGGGGTGGTCCAAGTCCAGGAAGGGAAAGAAAGAGGTGAAATGCTTCAAGTGCAACGAGTTCGGGCACTTCAAGCGAGAATGTCCACTATGGAAGAGCAAGAAGGGAGAAAGAAGTGGCTCAGAATCAGTGAGTGCAGTTGCTGGGCAGCAGGTGGAGGATGATCTACTTGTGGTATCAGATGGTCACAGGCATTACACAGAGGAGTGGACACTAGACTCTGCGTGCTCACATCACTACACACCACACAGGTCTTGGTTTGCGACATACACCAAGACAGATGAGGGATCAGTGACTCTAGGCGACAATCATCCTTGCAAGGTGGCTGGGATAGGGACAGTCAGGGTGAGGATGTTTGATGAGATTGTGAGAACATTGACAAATGTAAAGCACATCCCGGAGCTGGAAAAGAATCTGGTGTCACTAGGCTACTTGGAGCGCAGTGGATACAGCTTCAACAGTAGGGCTAGAAGCAGAGTACTAAACATCTCTAATGGAGCTATGGTAGTGATGAGAGGCAGGAGGTTGGACAATAACCTCTATCGCATGGAGGGATTTGTGGTGACCGAAGAGTCTGATGCAGCAGCTGCAGCACAGGACCAGCACGAGGTCTACAGGATGTGGCACTACCGCCTAGGCCACATGGGTGACAGGGGGTTCAGCAGGAGAGGACTCATCTCTGATCTAGAGGATGGTGCTATAGGGGAGATCTGTGAGCCTTGGTAGATGGGAAAGCAGAGGAGAGTTCAGTTCAACATCAGTACAGCCCGCAGTACAGCCCCTCTAAAGTTAGTACACATGAATGTGTGGGGACCAGCCCCAATTTCAGCTAGGAATGGGGCCAGATACTTCAAGACCCTGATTGATGATTTCTCAAGAAACTCTGGATTTACTTCATGAGAGAGAAATCAGAGGTCTTCACCAAGTTAAAGATCTGGAGAGCTGAGGTGGAGAAGGAGTAGGGAAGGAGCGTGAAGTGTCTGAGGTCAGACAATGGTGGGGAGTACACCGACAGAGAGTTCCAGGATTACTGTGAGGAGTGTGGGATCAGGAGACACTTCTCAGTTAAGGGGACTCCATGGCAAAATGAGGTGGCCGAGAGGATGAACAGAACACTTCTGAAAAAGGCACGATGCATGAGGCTGCAGGCAGGGCTTCCAAAGGAGTTCTGGGTTGACATAGTAACGCAGTGGGTTACTTGATCAATCGATCACCTCACATCAGGTTGGATGGCAGGCTTCCAGAGGAGGTGTGGTCTAGGAGGACAGTTGGGCTGGGCCATCGACGGGTATTTGGGTGCACGACCTATGTACACATTGGAGCTGGTGAGCGGAGCAAGCTAGACGCCAGATCACGCAAGACGATATTTCTAGGCTATCTGCGAGGGTCAAGGGATACAGGCTATGGGATCCCTTGGAAAAAAAGGTCATCATTAGTCGGGATGTGACTTTTGATGAGGAGTCAGTCCTACAGAGGTGAGCAGGCATGGAGGAGCAGCAGG
This sequence comes from Elaeis guineensis, assembly GCF_000442705.2. Lineage (NCBI taxonomy): Eukaryota > Viridiplantae > Streptophyta > Magnoliopsida > Arecales > Arecaceae > Elaeis > Elaeis guineensis. The sequence continues at coordinate 110,892,207 of NC_025996.2, forward strand.
AGCAAGAGGAGGTCCAGCAGGGCATTACTGGATAGCTTACCTCTTTTATTTTGCCTCTTGCAGGTACTATGGAGGATATGACATTCAGGTGGAGCACCTACCTAAGGTGTCTCCACAGGTGGAGAGGACTCGGATGGATGATCGAGGCAGAGAGGTCCAGCAGGAGCGAGTTGGACCGAGGACTGATATCGGTGTTGCCCTACACAAGCCCAAGAGGACCATCAGGCAATCGGATCGATATGGCTTCGAGGAAACGCTGTCATATGCCCTGGTGACAGTGAATGGAGACCCATATATGTATCAGGAGGCTATTGAGAGCCAAGACAGAGAGTGGTGGGTCCAAGCGATGTCCGAGGAGATGCAGTCCCTCCATCAGAACCAGATGTGGCGATTGGTGCAGTTGCCACAGGGGAAGAGGCCCATTGGCTGTAAATGGGTCTACAGTCGTAAGGAAGGGCCTTCAGAGCAGGGAGGTATCAGATTCAAGGTGAGGATAGTGGCCAAGGGATACTCCCAGAAGGAAGGCATCGACTTCAGCAAGGTCTTCTCTCCCATCGTCAGACATACTTCCATCAGAGTGTTGCTGAGCATTATAGCAGCTCAGGATTTAGAGCTGGAGCAGATGGATGTCAAGACGGCATTCCTCCATGGGCATTTGGAGGAGAGGATTTACATGGAGCAGCCATCCAGTTTTAGGGATCCAGGATCAGAGGGAAAGGTTTGTTTGTTACAAAAGTCACTGTACGGGCTGAAGCAGTCGCCGAGACAATGGTACAAGCGGTTCAACTCCTATGTGCGTAGCATTGAACTTTCAGGTGCAAGTATGATCCCTGTGTTTATGTTCAGTCTCTTGAGGATGGTTCTAGGGTGTTCCTACTCTTGTATGTGGATGACATGCTTATAGCATGCAAGAGTAGGAAGGTTGTGCAGGATCTAAAGGCATCCTTATCTTGGGAGTTTGAGATGAAGAATTTGGGCCCTGCAAAGAAGATCCTAGGCATGGAGATTTTCAGAGACCGAGCTTGGAGGGTGCTGCATCTATCTCAGGGGGGCTACATACAGAAGGTCTTAGAGAGGTTCGGGATGAAGGGAGCAAAGCCGGTGGAGCTGCCACTTGCCAGTCACTTCAGACTCTCGAAGACCATGGCACCACAGACTGAGGTGGAGGCTCAGGAGATGGAGACGGTTCCTTATGCTTTAGGAGTTGGGAGCTTGATGTATGCGATGGTCTGTTGTAGGCCAGACATCTCTCATGCAGTGAGTCAGGTTAGCAGGTTCATGGCGTAGCCTGGCAGAGAGCACTAGAGAGCTCTGAAGTGGATATTCAGATACCTAGCAGGTTCAGTTGGAGTTGGCATCTGCTACGGACAGCAGGAGGTGCAGTGGGATACTCTGACATATCCAGGGAGGCTCAGGGGCTGATTGGTGGTTATGTAGATGCAGACTTCGGTGAAGATGTGGATACCTGGAGGTCTATGACAGGCTTCATCTTTAGCCTGTATGGAGGTCCTATTTCTTGAGATCGATTCTACAGCCTATCACAGCCCTATCCACTATAGAGGCAGAGTACATCGGGCTGATAGACGCAGCTAAGGAGGTAATTTGGCTGAAGGGTTTGGTGACGGAGATGGGCCTTACTCAGGAGGCCATTAGAGTGCACTTCTATTAGTACAGAACTCAGTCTATCATGCAAGGATAAAGCACATCGACATTCGGTATCATCGGATCAAGGAGCTTGTAAAGGATGGCGAGGTGGAGCTGGTAAAGGTACACACCAAGGAGAACCCAGTTGATGCACTTACGAAGGTACTTCCATGGGATAGCTTTCAAAGATGTGTTGAGCTGATGTGGCTGATGGACAAAGTGGAGCTGGTTGAGGCCTTGGGACACCAAGGTGGAGATTGTTGTGATCCAGGTGGTGTGCCCAAGGCCTAGGGGACCAAGGCTAAGGCCAAGGTCCATCATTCATGAGGGCTTCATGGAGGCTCTAGGGCTAGTTGGGCCCTAGGTTGAAAGGCTGTGGGCCTTTCAAGTTCTTGAGGTCTAGGTTATGTGGGCCTCAAGGGACCAACTCTTTATGGGCCCAGGATAGGTGAGATTAGGTTGAGTCATGGGTGTACATGGGCTTGGGTTAACCTAATCTCTTATAGAGTTGGTCAAGGGAGTTTTGGGTTTGGGTCACTTGACCCTGTGTTTATATATACATGTACTTGTATAGGTTGATTAAGCCAAAGGAATACAAGACTCTTTCTTCCAAGTCTCTCTCTCTCTTCTCCCTCTCTCTCCAGCAATTCTCCATACCCCAGGAGCAAGAAACCCTAGGGTTTCTTGCCGCCAGGCCCAAAAAGGAAAGAAAAGCAAAGGAGGCGCTAGCCCCTCCTCTCTTGCAGCCACCAACCAGATCCCTCTCTCCCTCTTTTGCAGCCACCCAACCACTAGATCCAAGACCTGGAATCTATTGCAAAGAGGTTGATACAAGTCCCTCTCATATCTGGAGTTGATCTGAGGTCGTTTGAGGTGCGGGTGAGATCTCCATCAACAGATCTACAGAAAAGGCTGCAGCAGGACAGATCTATGAGGTCTGCTCCATCTACCTTCTTCCCTATTTAGAACATCCTAATTTGAGATCTATGAATTGTAGACCTCGGTCTAGGCCTGATCTGGTTGGGTACCAGATCTTGGATTTTTTTAAGGTGTTTTCAAAGGCATTCTTCATCTGGAACAAAAGGCTGACGAAGAAGACAGCAACCAGGCTGATTTCGTCAAGAGCCTTAGATCGTGTCCAGAAGTCTCCAGATCTATTTGTTGCTGGTTCCGCTGCACCCAAGGTCCATGGGAGGAGCCAGGATATGCTCCAATAGATTGGTGTAGTCTAATCACCGTCAGGAAGGTCTAATCATCGCAATGCAGCCACACAGTATGTTTGGCCTCTACGGATCATCCACACGAAGCTCTCGGTTTGATCGGCTCCTCACGAATGCTAGTTCATTACAGAATTCTTTCGACGGTTGATGCTGATCAAACTCTTCGATCAGTGTCTGTCAATTTCTCAGATACTCTGAATTGTCATAGAGATAGTAGAGAGGTTGATGAAGCTCTCCCTGATATTTGGTGGACTCACGACACTGGTAGCTCACCTTCTCACTTCTCGAACCCTAGGCAGAAATCCTAGGGTACTCATAGAAAACCCTGCACCCACTCTGTATCTTTTCTTTTCTGTTCTTTTCTTTTCTTTTCTCATGCACAAGGTCTTCTCATGCCACCCTTTCTCTCTAGGATCAGATGTACGCACGCCCCACCTTCTCTTTCTTTTTAAAAATAGTGCAAGATGCGTCTTTACAGTATTTTCACCATGTGAGAGGATAAAGCTAGGTGGTTGCTCACTTGAATTCAAATCAAATTTGAATTCAAATGCCAACCAACCAATCTTTATCCACTCAAGGTGTGAGAAGAGAGGGGCGTGGGCTTCTTTGTGCATGGAGAGTTTACACGAGAAACTTTTTCTCATGTAGAGGAAGGGGCGCACAAGGGATAAGGTGGTTCATGGATTAGTTTCCCATTCAAATTCAAACTTCCTTTGAATTTGAATGGCCAACCAACTTATCTTTATCCACTCAGATGGCACACACAGGTGGAGCACAGAAAGGCTTCTGTATGGGAGAAAATTCATGAGAACTCATTTCTCATAAATTCAAATACGCACAGGTAAGGTGAGGTGGCACAGGGAGATAAGTCAAGGTGGTTTCAAATCTAATTGAACCAACCTTATTAAAATAGGTTAGGCACAATTAGACTAAATTAAACCCAATACAATTAGGCTTAATTAAGCTCAATAAAATCTTAATCAAATCAGGAATTGACTAAGCCCAACCCCTGATCAAATCAGGGACCAAACCACCTCGATGATTAGATCAACTCTTAACCTAATCGAGTCAAACCCAACTGAATCCAATTCAATTTGACTTGATCCAAAAATAATTACTCAATCAAATTGAGTTAATTAACGATCAAATCACTAACTGAACCTCTCATAAATACTGAGTCCAAATCGATGGGCAATCGGGCATCAGAGTCCATCGATATGAAACCCTGATCGAAGAGTCCCAAACCAATGGGACTCTTGACCCCGGTACCCAAAATGTGTGAAACTCGTGATCAGAGAATCCTAATTCTCGATCATAAAGTCTCAGACACTAGGACTTAGAGTCCTCGAGCATTAGGACTCTTGGTCGAAGAGTCTCAGTCCAGTGGGACTCTTCACCAGCCATCAGATCAGATAGGAACCTCTAATGTGTGTGACCCCACAGGTTCGAACCTAAGCCGGTAGCACAGGAATCAATTTCTGTACTAATCGAAGTGACCATCTAGCAATGGTACCCAGCATTCGAATAGGTCAAATAGTCGCAATCGCAACATTCAGAACCTACGCGAATATGGTTACTGTATAATTCATCCCTTTTGACCCCTGTGTATAGGATGACTCAGGGTTAAACTGTCAACCCTGATTAGATCATCCGAATCATGCTCAACTCAAACAGTCCTGTGACTCCTCACTAGGACTATCTGACAAAGGTTTTGCTAAATTGAAACATGATTGTACACAGCTCCTGAACTGGAGTGGTCAATCCCATCTTGACACACGCACTGACAAGTCAAGTACTTGACTACACCCAGCAGCCTTCCGTTGCTGAATTAGAAATTCAGGTAGTCCAGTGCCTAAGTGCAGTGAGTTACTTGCAAGTCACCGTGGCAGTCTCAGGTTGGAGGGACATTTATACCCATATATCATCGGAGCAAATCTTGACAGCAGAAAAAGTTTCAGAGTCGGTCATATTCAGTGCAGTTGTACCCTTACATCTCAGCTGTATGCCATACCAATATCTCCACACTCCTTGGTTAAGAAGACAATCAACCCATATGGCACACAATGATCTATGCTTGATAAACGTTGTTGTCCTTGGTAACAACGTATCATTTGGTCGTGAACAGGTTTAAGGACTAAATGACAAATCCTCTTTTGTCGAGTCTAAATAGTCCTAAGGACTTCACCACAACACAGGAGTTCATTAGAAGATGAAACAATTTGTGATGAAAAATTTCAAAATAACTTTTATTAATTTATAATTCATATACTAATACAAGAAAGAGCACAACTATCAACAGACTGATGATTGGATTTGGGACACTATTCCCAACAATGCCATACTCATGTCACCACACGTCTTGGTTAAGAGGATAACCAACTAATATGGCACACAATGACCTATACTCGGTACAATTATTATCCTTGTAACAATTGTATCATTTGGTCATGAGCAGGATTTAAGAACCACATGATAAATCTTCTTTTATCTTTTTAGAAATAGTTCTAAGGACTTCATCATAACACATGAGTTCTATTTTAGAAAATATATTTTTTATGATGAATCTGTCAGATAATATTTATCATTTTATAATTCGTATACTTATATGAAATGCAATCATCTACAACCTAGATGATTGGTTTTAGGACATATTTCCCAACAACTCCTACTTAGACTAAAGCTAATCAGATTGGTATTAAATACTCATTTTTCATTTTAAATCATTGAACTCTTTAGATCTGATTGCTCTAGTCAATGGGTCAGTCAAGTTCTCCTTTCAGTCGATCTTCCTAAAGTCGACTTTATTTCGATCTTATCGAACTAGTTGACTGCAATGCAGAAAGTGTTTGGTTCACAAATGGAACATCAATTCTTCAGCTTGAGCTATGGCTGCAGTACTGCTATCAATACAAAAAGATTGGACCATCAATGGAGGGTGCCACTCTATGTTCGTTGATGAATTTTTATAGCCAAATAACTTCTTTACCAGCATCAAATGCTGCAAAGAACTCCGTATCACAAATAAAATTGGCTATTAACTATTGCATGAAACTTTTCCAGCATATCGCTCATCTTTTTAGGATAAAAACATAATCTGACACAATTTTGTTATTCCCATCCAACTAAAAACTGAAATCAGTATTTTATAGGTTTTAAGTTAGATTCTCCATAAATGAGTCATTGGTCCTTAGTATTTTATAAATATTTAAGAATGATTCTCATAATCTTTTAAATATTTATGGAGAACAGAGATGACAACCAAGTTTTCATTCTCTGTAATATATGGATGTCATTTTTGATTAAGAGAATTTTATTCAAACAGTATAAAGAATGATTTTACAGAACTATTAACCCATTTGTACATACAGGATTCTACTTCATTCTTAATGAAGCCATATATTCAAAATATATATTCTAACTCTGAGAAGCTTGATTCAATCTGAATGAACTTGAGGATTGTCACAAGGAAGCCATCTCATCATAGTCAACACTATAACTTTGATGAAATCTTTTGGCAATCAGACAAAATTAATAGGTATCCACCTTTTCATCTGCACCTCTTATCCATCTAAAATCCACTCACACCTTATGGGTCTTACCCTTCAGGTGAACCAATAAATGTCCATACATCATTGATCTTTATGGACTTCATTTTAGATTTAATAGCTCCAAGTCACTTCTCAAGGTTAGATCCCTGTATTATATATATAGGAGATCAAATCTCCATCTCAAATCTAAAAACCGAAGTATCTATTCGGTTGATATGGTACTCTACTGTATCTATTCAAGGATGCCTTTACATCGGGTTTCGAATTTGATCTAATCAACTCTGGTTCTGTTGATTTGTTTTAGAGTTGGTTCTTCTACCTATCAGACTTTACCAAACTTGCTCTTAACGATATCAGTTCTTTCACCAAGAAACTTATTTTCCAAAAAAAATATCTTAAGATTCATGAATATCTCATGTCCATCAGGAAGGTAGAAGAAATATCTTTAGATAATATTTATCAGACTAAGATCCAAGCTAATCGATTAGTGAACATTTCACATAAGTTTGACACCCCAAACCTAAGGTAAGTGAGTATCGAATTATCCAAGTCCATATCTCATATGGAGTTTTGATGATCGATTTGCTTGAAATATTCTCGAGCACATATCAAATAGTCTCTAAAATATGACCTTAGTTAGACCAGCAAACCCTATAATAGACTGAACCATGTCTAACAAGATTCAATTTCTCTTTTCAGACATCTTTTTAAATAGTGATATCTTAGGAGAGGTCCATTAACAGAGAATCTAATTTTCTCTAAGACATGTCAAAACTTACTGTAAATGTATTTACTTCATCAGTCAAACTGATGAATTCTGATACTCTTTGCAGTTCATTTTCCTACCTCATTACAGAATCGTTTGAATCTTTCAATCGACTCAGATTTGTGCTTCATAAGCAAGATGCACCTATGCCAAGATAGGTCATCAAAGATTTTAATGAAGTAGTAAAGCTCTCTTCCTGCACTTATGTTCATGAGTATAAATACATCAATATGTATCAAACTTAGAACATTGCTGGCTCATTCACCCTTTCCAATAAAAGATGACTAAGTCAACTATGCCAAAAGCAAGCTTTAATGACATTCTCTAATCTAGGGTGCTAGTTAAATATGTATATTATACTAACAGGCTATGGTAATGAGTTAATTATATCATTTTCAATTGTCCACTCATTATTGTAGTATAATTCATAATGATATTATAACAATCATATTTATTGACACCATCAATAAGATTGGACAATAGTAACAATCACTAAAAATGACATCTTCAGGATTGAAAACAAGCTCGATATTCCTAATATTAAGACTGAAATAGACTTTCATGTCTTGCATTCAGGACTCTCTTGCCATTTTCAAATCTTATACTATCCTGAAGTCTTTTGCAACTATTTGCAAATATGACTTATACTGTCGGTATCTTATACCTTGATAGTAGAATTATCAATAGAGAAATTTTGAAGAATTATTATATAACTATCTTGTCCAGCAATCATTTACTGATTTTTTTTAAGCCTATTTAGGTTAGCCTAAGATTTCTTGATTAATTTGCTCAAAAACTATATTCAACTTTCGATACTGGCTATCGAAGTTAGGTTTAATAACATTGTCACTATCTAACAATGAATAGAATGATAATTTTCTAGTCATTTCTGAAAAGAGAATAATTGACCTTTAGTATATGAATTATTTTAAGCCTAAAGACTTGACTTTAGTCTAAAGTTCTTTCACTATTTTATATGAATTGGTAACCTCTACCTCCAATCCGAAGAATTACTTTAATTCTTTAGTGGGTGCTAGAATCCACACAGACTGCATTTAGGTCCGAGTGTGGCTCGGCCAACCCTAGTGCATCCATGGGTAGGTTCACAACCAATTGTTTCTCCAAATAATTTTTAGCAATCAGATTTTATCCCAAGCATCCCTTCAGCAGGCGTGTGGCACCTCCACTGAAAATCCTAATTAGGTCCAACCATTAACATGACAATATCAAGTGCATCCAACAAAACAGATGGCTTGGTTTGAGCGTAGCTCGGCCAACCTGAATATTAGACTGAAGATATAACAAGATGATCATATAATGGATGATAATTCCAATATGTAATAGATACCAGACGTGTGGCACCTTTAATACCTATTTGAAATATTAGACTCATTATCACGTACCTTAATGGGAGGTTATGATTTAATTATCCCTATAACTAGCTCATTTTATAGACCTAATCATTTAAAAGATTTGGTTAATATATCTTAGAGGACATCAGTTGACCTACAAGTCATAATCCTTCCACTGACTTCACCAAGTCATGAGAAAGATTAGTGACTAGTGGGTCCAACCGGCATGTTGTAGATCCTCCCATTGATTTTATCAAGTCATGAGAAGGATTAGAAACAAGTCAGTCTAGGGTACTTAAATCAGTCATATTGATTAACCTTAACAACATGGGTCAACTCGAGTCACCTAGTGATCTAATCAGCCTAATGACTCGAGCTCAACTTTTAAGTCTGAATCAAGGTCCATTTGATTTAATCAAAGAAATAGACTCAATCAACTATAACTATTATTTTTGTTCTAGAGCACTCTTGATCTAATCTAAATCAACTATTGATTAGATTGGATCAACTACTCTTTTTAGTCCATTAAGTCTTTGATTCTAACCTTAGGTCTAACCCAATTAAAAAGACCTGATTTGAGCTAACCCATGCCCCATGTTTTATGCAATGTCATTAGATTTTTAATCAAATTCTACATCTAAAATATATTTCTTAATTCTTAATTAAGTATAGCATCAACATGGGTTAAGGTTATGAAATAATTTCTTATGTAAATCTTTTACATTAAATCATAAAATATTTTAGATCAAATCTAAATTTTTATGATTTTCAATTAAAGTAATTTTGATTAATCAAGATTAGATGTAACTAGTTTCTTCGCAACTTGTATCACATATAACAACATCTAGAGTTTCAAGATCTAGGATTTTGCAAGAAAGTAAGTTTTCTCTTTTCGCTTTCTTCTTCATGGGACCTCACAGTGGCACCCCTACATGCCTTGAAGAGCATCCCATTAAATAGGAAGAGAGGGTCATGTAATCCTACTTGCTCTTATGATCGGACGGCCTGGTGATTACCCAATCTGAGTACTTTGCTACTCAGAATATCTAATCTAATTCAGATATCATATATGCAAAAATTTACATCAAATCTAAATTATATTAGATCTGATTTTATATTAAATTATCCCTAAAATCAGATCATAACAGATCTTATGCATTGCTAAATCTAAATTTCAACTCTACATGCATATATGTTTATGTCATAATGAATCTGACTCTGATACAATTTGAAGGGAAGCATGGTGGGTGATGTGCATGTATTTTTAAAATTTTATAGTGAAACATATATAGATTAAATAATTTAATCTATAATGCATACATAGATCAAATCTAAATCACTATACAGGATCTATGACATGAACTAGTATACATGTATGTACATCTAAAATCTAAAATTTAGCAAGTATAGAACATATCTAATCTATATTGATTGAATATAAAACTTTATACCTAAGTACGGGTAGTAGATCATCACATCCAAAATCTATGGTAGATAGTTCTTCATGATGCTTGATAGCCGCACATGCATCCGGTCTCTACGGATATCCACACGAAGTCTTGATGCTGATCGATCTCTTCGAGAGTGCAAGCTCGCGAAGACACCATCTATTGGCTGATTTGGGAGGAACATGATAGAATTGAAGAATAAAGAGACCCTCTCCTTTTCTTCCTAGATCCATGCATCTGATCTCTACAATAGAGATCAAGAGAAGATCCCTTTCTTCTCAATTCTTCTTGCACAAGTGAGAACCTTTCTCTCTTCCTTTCACGCCCTTAAGAAGAACTTTTCTTCTATAATTTTTTATGATAAAAATTAGATCTAATCTAATTTTTTATGTTAAAATTATATAAAATTTTAAGATCTAAAAAAATCTAAAAGAGGGATCCAAGAGAAGAATTGTTCTTCTCTCTTCTTCTCCTTTTTCTTCTTGATCTAGAACTCGAGGAAGCCCCAAACATCTAACTAAATTTTTTTTATATTTCTTATTCAAATTTTTATATTAAAAATTAATTTAATTTAATTTTTTATCTTAAAAAAATAAAAAAAAATTTAGAAGAAGAACTCCTTCTTTAAGGCTGCGCACAAGAAAGAAGATCCATTTTCTTCCTTGATTTAAAAATTTAAGAAGCCCCAAACCCAAACTAGATTTTTTTTAATATTTTTTCTCTAAATCTATATGTTAAAAATTAAATCTAATATAATTTTTATCTTAAAAAAAATAAAAAAAAGTTAAAAGAAGAACTCCTTCTTCTTCAAGAAGGTTGCATGCAAGAAAGAAGATCCTTCTTCTTTCTTGATCTTTCTCTCCTTGGGAAGAACTTTTCTTCTTCAATTTTTTGCTGTATAACCAACAGAAAAAACTCTCTTTGATGTCCAAAACTCAGCAAGAAAAGATCAAAAAAACATACCAAGAAGAAGAGGAGAAAGTGGATGTTACGAGAGAAATCTTAGGGCATCCAACTCTTGGACGCCCCCTCCTTGTTTTGGGCAACAAGAAAAGAAGGGGAGATGCCCTTTTTTCTCATGGAAGAAATAAAAAGGTGCACACAAAAGAAAGGGCATGGGATCTCACGTTAAAAGAAAGTGGCATAGAGAATAAAGATCACATGGGGTTGGGTTTAGTCTTATTCCAAATAGGATTCAAGATCTTGATCAAATTCTAACTAATTTTTGAATCCAATCCTAACCAATTTAGGAATTAATTATAACAAACTAACTAATTAGGTTCTAGCCCAATTATGAATCCAATTAGGCTCCAATCTAATTGAAAATCAGTTAGATTAAAAACCCTATTGATCCAGAGATGGAGATCTTGATGGTTTCAGAGAAGCTATTTGATAAAAGGACTTGATCTAATCAAGCCTATTATCCAATAGGGTTTGATCCAATTAAAATATATATAAAATAATTTTATATTTATGCATCCCTGAGATCAATTGGAATAAGTCCTGTATTTAATAGGACTGCATCCAATTAATCCAAAGCCAATCTAATTGAATTCAATTCAATTAGATCTAATCAAATCTCCATTGCTCAATCAAATTGAGCCAATTAATAATCATATTGTTGATTAATTATTCTTCTAATTTACTAGTTGAAGGAAAAAAACTGTCTTTTTCCTTGTAGGATCTTCCAGATCTAATGAGATCTAGGGCAGAATATTTTAAAAAAAAAATTATCCTACAATATTTCAGATCTAAGATCTATTAGATCTGATTCTTATTATTTGATATTTAATCTAAAATTAAAACTAAAACTTGAGAATTAGAGGAATACCTCTAGGGTAACTAGATTACCATGTAGATGATTGCAGCAATGCCCGGGGTTCTAAAATAGCCACGTAGTCGCCTGGCCTCTATCGATATCCACTCGAGCAGGATCTAGATCATCTTTTCCTTGCAAATCCTTGCTTCAAAAATCAGATCTAGAAGATCTTCAAAAGATTTTCTGAAGCTGGAGCAGCAGTTTCTCGATAAATCCCTGCAGCCTTCTGATCAGAGAGCCATCATGCCTTGGACAAGCACCAGATGGATGCCAACTTCTTGAAAGTGAAGAGAGGAGAGAGAGGACTAGAGGGGGTATGGAGAAGTGGAAGGATATCAGGCTTTTTCTGGAGATTGAGTAGATTCTCTAAACCCTAGGCACAGACAAGGTTTAAATAGACCCCGCTGCGCCATGCAGTGCCACATCATTCGACCAATCAAAAAATTTCAATTAAATCTAAAAAAATTTTGATTGATGGAGTGATATCATCTGATCATATCAGATAAGAACCCCACCAAATCTTCCTACTGTTGGCACCAACACTAGATAAACACAGTGAGATTGGCACCCAACAGTTTGAGTCGATCAAGGCATAGAGTCCTCATCTCATGGGACTCTATCCTTATCCACCTGGGGCGCACGCCCAATCTGATCTTGGCACCCACTGTGAGGCCTAAAATTAGTAGGTGGACACTCCATAAAAACTCTCTAATGACATCTTGCTAAGTGGCCTTCAGTTCAAGATCCATGGGTCAATGTTTGACCGATGTCCTAAAATAAAAATGGCAGGTGACAGGAATTGACAGGTGTTATCTTAAATTCATCTCATGAATTAAGATAAGATTTTTTTGAGCTGGATTGACTCTAGTTAGACTGAGAGAAATCTTCTCAAAGTTCTCTGGGTGAGTCAAATCATATTTGGCTCAGTCAAGATGAAAAAGATTACACGAGGAGAAAGTTAGGCTCAATCATGTGCTAGCATGATTTCTTTGAACCTAATTAGATCTAATCTAAATCAATCGAACTGAGCTAGCTCAATTGATGACATCCAGACTCTAACTCTTGTTTGTGTGATCCAGTTAGGTTCATTTCTATATGGTAATGAGACATGTCGTGATCTCATCATCAATATCATCGAAACTCCTTTCGATGGACCAGAACTCTTTTGATTTAGATAATTATAATGATCGATCATCAAGATCATTCTAATTGCTTCCAAAATCCATCAATGATACCTAGCAGTATATGGTGGCAACCCATCAGAAATGAAGATGAACCTCTCGGTGTAGCTACCTGTGTGATTGAGTTCCTCTATCATGAGTCCCAACTGAATTAGGGTTAAGGTGAACTCGTCAAACCCAACATCAGTTATATGAATCAATTGATCGATCCGAGTCTGATATGAAACCTTAATGGAAAACTCTTTTCCATTATTTCACTCTACCATGGTCATGGGCTTAAGAACTTGATCTTTCGATCATCATAGGACTACTCTTATCTATTTAGGTTGATAGATCCCATCTTGGTGCAATCTGGTTCCTACAATGAATATGCTACAGCCAACATACACCTCAGGGTTCTGAATGGCTAGGAGATCGAGTTATGGTGTAATCAAACTATAACACACTCAAGGTGAACTGTCGATGTACCTCAGGTCAAAGAACTGACACACAGCTGCAGCATCGAACTAGTCATCGATGAGAAGGTAGATTTTTTTATGACTGCTCGAGGTGGTCACGCTCAGTACTCTCATTCTCAATGAATACCTTGTTGGGAATAGTATCCCAAAGTCAATCGTCAGCTTGTTGACGGTTGTTCTCTTTCTTGTATTAGTATATGAATTATAAATTAATAAAAATTATTTTGATATTTTTCATCATAAATTGTTTATTTTCTAATGAACTCCTATGTTGTGGTGAAGTCCTTAGGACTATTTAGACTCGACAAAGGAGGATTTGTCGTTTAGTCCTTAAATCTGTTCGCAACCAAATGATACATTGTTACCAAGGACAACAATGTTTATCAAGCATAGGTCATTGTGTGCCATATGGGTTGGTTGTCCTCTTAACCAAGGAGTGTGGAGTCATTGGTATGGCATGCAGGTGAGATGTAAGGGTACATCTGCACTGAATGTGACTGACTCCGGAGCTTTTTCTGCTGTCAAGATTTGCTCCGATGGGATATGGGTATAAATATCCCTCTGATCTGAGACTGCCATGGTGACTTGCAAGCAACTCACTGTACTTAGGCACTGGACTACCTGAATTTCTAATTCAGTGACGGAAGGCTACTGGGTGTAGTCAAGTACTTGACTTGTCAGTGCATGTGTCAAGATGGGATTGATCACTTAATTTTGTACTACCAGTTTAGGTTCGAACCTGTGGGGTCACACACATTAGAGGTTCCTATCTGATCTGATGGCTGGTGAAGAGTCCCACTGGACTGGACTCTTCGACCAAGAGTCCTAATGCTCGAGGACTCTGAGTCCTACATGTCTGGGACTCTGTAATCAAGGATCAGGATTCTCTAATCATGAGTTCTACATATTTTGGGTATCGAGGTCAAGAGTCCACTGGTTTGGGACTCTTCGATCAGGATTTCATATCGATGGACTCTGATGCCCGATTGCCCATCGAATTTGGACTCAGTATTTATGAGAGATTTAATTAATGATTTAATCACTAATTAACTTAATTTGATTGAATAATTATTTTTGGATCAAGTCAAATTGAATTAGATTCAGTTGGGTTTGTCCCGATTAGGTTAAGAGTTGACCTAATCGCCGAGGTAGTTTGGTCCCTGATTTGATCAGGGGTTGGGCTTAGTCAATTCCAGATTTGATTAAGATTTTATTAAGCCTAATTAAGCCTAATTTTGTTGGGTTTAATTTAGTCTAATTGTGCCAAACCTATTTTAATAAGGTTGGTTCAATTAGATTTGAAACCACCTTGACTTATCTCCCTACGCCACCTCACCTCACCCACCTGTGCCTATTTGAATTCATGAGAAACAAGTTCTCGTGAATTTTCTCCCATGCAGAAGCCTTCCCACACCCCTCCCTTGTGCACCATTTGAGTGGATAAAGATTGATTAGTTGGCCATTCAAATTCAAATGATGTTTGAATTTGAATGAGCAACTAATCCCATGCGCCACCTTATCCACTTGTGTGCCATTTTCTCTACACGAGAAAAAGTTTCTCGTGTAAACTCTCCATGCACAAAGAAGCCCACACCCCTCTCTTGTCATGCCTTGAGTGGATAAAGATTGGTTGGTTGGCATTTGAATTCAAATTCGATTTGAATTCAAGTGAGCAACCACCTAGCTTTATCCTCTCACGTGGTGAAAACACGGTGAAGACGCGGTCTTGCACTGTTTTAAAAAAAAAAAGAAGGTGGGGCATGCGAATATCTTATCTATGAGAGAAAGGGTGGCGTGAGAAAAGAAAAGAAAAGAAGAGAAAAGAAAAGAAGAGAGACTGGGTGTAGGGCTTTCTGTGAGTACCCTATGATTATTGCCTAGGGTTCGAAAGTGAGAAGGTGAGCTACGAGTGTCGTGAGTCCACCAAACTTCAGAGAGAGCTTCATCAACCTCTCTACTATTTTTACTAATGATCTAGAGCATCCAAAAAATTGACAGCCATCGATCGGGAGTTCGATCAGCATCAGCCATCGAAAGGGTTCTGCAACGAACTAACATTCATGAGGAGCCGATAGATCGAGAGCTTCGTGTGGATGATCTGCGGAGGCCAGACATATTGTGTGACTGTATTGCAATGATCAGACCTTTCTAACGGTGATCAGACTGCAGTGATCGACTACCTGCACGAAGGTAATTTGTTCTTAACACATAACAGTAAAACCTTTACTGTAGAAGTTTAAATTTCAAATTTAATGCATGCTATATATATCATATTTAGATCTTTGTGTAGGGTTAATACATGTTAATTAATTAGATTAATTAATAATTTTCATTGTAAAATTATAATTTTGAAAAATTTTAAAATTATCATTTTACCCCTGCACTGAAATTCCCACATACCTGTACTCTCACTCTGGTGTCTCTACATCGTAGACTCAAGATACATCTATCCTAAGGAAGCGATCGTACACCAACTTTCCAGATCGATCACCATCCTCGTGATGATCCTATGGTCAGGAGCTGTTTATGAGTTATATAAATTTATGCCTTAAATTTTTAACTCTTGAAAATATGAATTAACATTCCTACTAACTCAAAGGATGTATCACAGACATAATGTACACAATGTGATAGTAGAATAATCTTTTTATTCATTTATAGTCAAAATTATAAATTTGCCCTTACATTTGTACAGGAATGTGTCAGCCAATCTGGCATCTAGGGCACACATGTAACAAACTCCCACTTGACCTAATGCCAATTGGCTACATATCTAAGTTCCATCTTCTCAAGGTGAGCTTTGATCTTCTACTGGCCTAATGGCTTTGTCAGCAGGTCTGCCATATTGTCTGTGGAGTCAACTCTCTTAACCTCGACATAACTTTTTTCGAGGTAATCACTGATCAAATGGAATCGTCGCTCGATATGCTCGGACTTCTGGTGAGACCTTGGCTCCTTAGCTAGAGCTATGGCACCATTATTGTCGCAATAAAGAGGGATGGCATCCGATGACATCACTCCAAGCTCTGCGGTAAACTTCTTGTACCAGAATACCTCCTTCACAGTTTTTGATGCAGCAATATACTCTGCCTCCATAGTGGAATAGCAATCAGCATCTGTTTGGAACTCTTCCAGCTAATTGCACCACCATTGCAAATGAACAGACTCTCAGATGTCGACTTTTGATCATCTATATCAGACATAAAATCTGAGTCTGTAAATCTCTGAACCTGGAGTTCTCCATTCCCAAAGACTAGAAACATATCCTTAGTCCTTCTCAAGTACTTAAGGATACATTTTACAGAAGTCCAGTGCTCTTCGTCTGGATTCGACTGATATCTGCTTGTGACACTCACAGCATGGGCTGTATCAGGTCGTGTACATAGCATGACATACATGAGGCTCCCTATTGCCGAAGCATAAGGGATCTTGCTCATGTGTTCAATCTCCTCAGGTGTGCTAGGGCATATCTTCTTGGAGAGATGAATGCCATGTCTAAAAGGTACTAAACTTCTTTTGGAGTTTTTCATGCTAAACCTTTTAGCACCTCCTCTATGTACATCTTCTGTGAAAGTCCCAGCATCCTATTTGGTCTATCTCTATAGATCTTAATACCCAGTATAAAGGATGCCTCTCCTAGATCTTTCATAGAGAACTCCTTAGACAACCATATTTTGACTGTGGTCAACATAGAAATATCATTCTCAATCAGGAGGATGTCATCTACGTACAGTACGATGAAGACAACTGCACTCCCATTGACCTTCTTGAATACACATGGTTCCTCCTCGTTCTTGATGAAACCAAATATTTTGATCACATTATTGAAATGAGTATTCTAGCTCTGAGATGCTTGCTTAAGTCTGTAAATGGACCTTTGCAGCTTGTAGACCTTGTGATCATCATCACTGGATGTGAAATCAAGCGACTATTCCATATAGATATCTTCCTCAAGATATCCATTTAAGAATGCTATTTTTATGTCCATCTGCCATATTTCATATTCAAAATAGACTGCAACAGCAAGCAATGTGCGGATGGATTTTAACATGGCTACGGGCGAGAAGATATCCTGATAGTCAATGCCTTCGCACTGACTATAACCTTTCGCTACGAGCCTAACCTTGAATGTCTCCACATTTCCATCTGCACCTATCTTTCTCTTGAAGATCCATTTACACCTAATAGGTACAATACCTTCAGGTGGATCTACCAAGGTCCAGACTTGGTTTGAGTGCATCGAGTCAATTTCTGATCTTATTGCCTCTAACCATTTCTCAGAGTCGATATCTGATATCGCCTCGTCATAGGTACCTTTTCCATGAGGAACATTTCCTCTACATCCTCTTGTATGGTACCTAAGTACCTTTCAGGAGGACGAAAAATCCTAGTCGATCTACGAGGTGGAAGAGGTTGTGTTAGGACTGGTTCTAATTGATTTGGTTCCTCAGATTTTTTAGCTCGTTGCTCTTGGGGGACATTCTCCTTGAGCTTAATTATTCTTCCGATGCCATTATCTTGAATAAACTATTTTTCAAGAAAAATAGCATGTCGATTCACAATCACATTGTGATCTTTCGAAATATAGAAATAGTATTCTAACGACTCTTTAGGATATCCTATGAACCGAGCTCTAAAAGACCTGAACTCTAACTTGTCCGCCTACTATCTCTTGATATGAGCCGGATAACCCCAAATTCTGAGATGACTCAGACTTGGCTTCTTACCATGCCATATCTCATACGGTGTGGTAGGAATATTTTAGAGGGAACCCTATTCAATACATATATTGCTGTCATGAGACAATATCCCCAAAGAAACTCAGGAAGGTCCGTGAAGCTCATCATGGAACGGACCATATCTAATAGGGTCCGGTTCCTCCATTCTGAAACCTAGTTGAGTTGTGGCATTCTAGGTGGAGTCCATTGAGAGACTATGCCATTGTCCTTAAGATAGTCTAGGAACTCCTGACTAAGGTATTCACCTCCTCAATCTGATCGAAGAAACTTAATGGGTTTTTCTATTTATTTTTTTACTTCATGTCTGAATTCTTTAAACTTTTCAAAGGCTTCAGACTTGTGTTTCATTAAAAATACATACCTGTACCTAGACATATCATCGGTGAAGGTAATGAAGTAGACATAGTTGCCTCTAGCCGGCACATCAAATGGGCCGCACACATCTGTATGTACTAGGGCAAGTAGGTCTGGGGCCCTTTTCCCTATGTCTTGTAAAAGGAAGATTGGTCATTTTGCCTTGAAGGCATGATTCACAAACTGGATATGCTCAAAAGTCAATGGACTCAATAGCCCGAATTTCTTCAATTTGTTAACCTTGTCTTCCGCTATATGACCTAGCCTTAGGTGCCACAGATACCTATCATTTAGACTATCTCAAGGCCTTTTAATTCCTATGGCATTCACATTTTGCTCGATATTAAATACAGATACATCAATATGTAGCTGATAGAGATCATTAATAAGAAAACCATTTGCAACTTTATTATTTTCATAAAATATATTACAATGGTTCTTATGAAAGCTAATCACATAGCCTTCTTGTGCTAAACATGAAACAGAAATCAAATTCCTGCTTGCTGCAAGCACATAATAACAATCTCTAAGAGCTAAATCTAATCCTAATGGTAATCGCAGAGGGTAGGTTTCCACGGCCACAGCAGAAACTCTTGCTCATTCCCGATGGGTAGGATCATATCCCCATCACTCAGCCTCCTGCTCTCCTCAAGATCCTGCATAGAAGTGCACAAATGAGCACTAGAACCAGAGTCAAGTACCCAACTGGATGCAGAGGAAATCGTAAGATTAGATTCTATAACGAGCATTCCTTCAGAGGGACCATCCTTCTCGTTCTTCAGGGTGGCCAGGTACTAAGGACAGTTTCATTTCCAATGGCCGTCTGAATTACAGTAAAAATATTTTCCATTTTCAGCAGCCTTCTTCTTCGATTCCGTCTTTTTCTTTTTCCCATCCACCTTCTGCTTCTTCGCAGACTTCTTCTTCTTTCCGAAAGACTTTCTCTTGGAAGAAGTCCACTCCATAGTAAGGATTGAGCCTTTTGAATTCTTCAAAGAAAGCTCAGCCGTAACCAACATGTTCATTAACTCAGCCAAGATACACTGCATCTTATGCATATGGAAGTTCATGATGAACTGACCATATGCATCGAGCAAGGACTGAAGGATCACATCAATCTAAAAATTCTTGTCTAAGATGATACCGAGCTTCTCAAGCTCCTTGATCTTGGACTGACTGCCCATCATGCATTTTAGCCTTAAAAAGTCTTTGGCAAATTTGATACTTGGCTGCGCGACTTTGTTCACCAAACAACTCTTGTAGGTGAGCCAACATTTGACAGGTAGTCATAATATTCTCATGTTGGTGCTGCAAGTCATCAGACATTGCACCCAACATGTAGTACCTGGCTTTGTTATCTTCATCCGTCCATTTTTTTAGAGACACTCTCTGTTCAGCAGTCGGACATGCTGGCATGGCAGGTGGGTCCTGGTCCAAGACATGAGTCAGTTTCTCAGAACTCAGAATAATTCTATAGTTCCTCAACCAGTCTTTGAAATTGGGTCCAGTCAATCCGTGGGTGTCTAGTATTTTGGTCAGGGGGTTGGACACAGACAAGTTTTCTATAGAGAGTCAAGAGTTTCTAATTAGATTTTATAATCAGACTTAACCAATTTGTTTAGAGGTTCCATTTTTAAACAAATTAGGCTCCCACTATTTTCTCAAATCCCTACACTCTCTAGGTAGAGATGTGAAAATCTCCATGATTAGTGATTTCTAGTGGGTGGTGTGGTCTCACCGACTGACTCACCACCTCACCTAACAATTATTGGTGATGGGTCAACCGATGAGTGGACAACTCTTGTCCAATGATTCTCTAATCATGGTGCACCCAAAACTTAGTCTCTAATTCATGAAGCTCACCATGCCCAGAATATTGCTCCAATCCTTAGTTAAGTTAGACCCACCATTTGTACGAATTAGATTCCTGATTGGGTCCCTCACCATATCCGAAATATTGAGCACAACCCATCCTCTAATCTGTAGCATCCAATGCCTAATGGATATGGTTGCATCTTCTCGGTGCAACTGAGCCACTGTAACTACTCGAGAATAATCAACCCCGGGAAGGGCCCGCACATCCATAATGGTAGAAGACCTTAGACTTAATATTTTCTTAGAAAGATTTGATTTAGGTCTCATTAAACTTGACTTGACATAGTCATAACAATTATGACTAATCTAGTGGCATGGGTTAGCTCGAATTGTTAGCCACCTCAAATCAGAACTGGATCGACACATATGGCCAGATAAGTGAGACTGGTGAAAGGGATATGCCATTAACTTGATAAGAATGCATTCGAGTCAAGTAGCTCCCAATTAAAAACTAGTTGGTCGCATCTGCCCAACTTACCTTAGACACCAAATTGTCGAACCAGAACCAATTGGGTTAGCCTACAATCCAGGCTCTAACCACTGAGCCAAATTAGGTCTTAACTTGATCGAGTCACATATGAATGTGATTCAACCTTGACCTAGACTTAATCCTATTAGGCTGGTCAATTATTAGCTTTCATGATCCCACCTAACCAACTTTTGATTCGGTTTGATCAACCGCTAAACCTAGTTGAGCTACCCAAGCCCGAACCCAATTTTATGAAAATGGTTTAGATCTAAAATTCTCAATTTTAGACCTAATTTGATTTTATAAGCTTAATTCATTAATTAAGTCTTGGGTTCATAAACAAAATATGTAAAATAAATTCTAGGATTTCAGGATCTAGGATTTTACAGAAAAATAAATTTTGATTTCTGATTAAGGATGAACGCGCAGCACCCCTACACACCATAAGAACACTCCATTGAATGGGAGGAGAGGGTCTTAAACCCTACCTTATTCTTATGATCAGACGGCCATGAGGAACACTTTAATCAAAAATATTAATTTAAACTACAAAACTAGTTAGATCTAAGTTACATATCACATATATAATTTCAGATCTAACTTATACATACTTTGCATACATCTCATGTATTAAAATCTGATCTAATTAGCATACTTTCAAAGCTGATACATCACATATAATATCTAAAAAATATGATTTAAATTAAACTATTCAATATGAAATTTATTCTAGACAGTTACTAGAACAATTCTACAACTAGTGTAAGCATGCAATAGATCAATCTTATGAATTAATTAAATTTTATTTTCTATTTTTTGATCTAAAAATAATATTTATAACATCAAAAAATAGAGAATAAATTAGATCTAATTTATATTTTAATCATATTAAAATATAAAACTATAAGACTATTCATAGATCAAACTACTCCTAGTCTAGTCATGCATCTCATACATGTTAGATCTATTTAGATTTAATTTTAAATTTTTTTTTATTTCAGATCTTATCATATCTGATGTGACATATAAAATCTATTAATATCAAATAAATAAAAATAAAAATTAGATCTAAATTAGATCTGAAATAGAACCATCAACCTGGCTCTGATACTAGTTGAAAGAAAAAAACCGCCTTTTTTCTTGTAGGATCTTCCAGATCTAATGAGATATGGGGTGGAATATTTAAAAAAAAATATCTTATGATATTTTAATCTAATATCTATTAGATCTAATTTTTATTATCTAATATTTAGTCTAAAATTAAATCTAAAACTTGAGGATTAGAGGAATACCTCTAGGGTAACTAGATTACCCTGTAGATGATCGCAGCAATGCCCGGGGTTCTAAAATAGCCATGCAGTCGCCTGTATTTACCGGTATCCACTCAAGCAGGATCTAGATCATCTTCTCCTTATGAATATTTGCTCTAAAAATCAGATCTGGAAGATCTTCAAAAGATCTTCTGAAGCTGGAATAGCAGCTTCTCGATAAATCCCTACAGCCTTCTGATCAGGGAGCCACCACACCTTGGACAAGCACCAGATGGATGCCCAACTTCTTGGATGTGAAGAGGGGAGAGAGAGGACTAGAGGGAGCATGGATAAGTGGAGGGATATTAGGCTTTTGCTAGGGATTGAGTAGATTCTCTAAACCCTAGGCACAGACAGGGTTTAAATAGACCCTGCTGCGCTATGCAGTGCCACATCATTCGATCAATCAAAAAATTTCAATTAATTCTGAAAAAATTTTGATTGGTGGAGTGATGTCATTTGATCATATCAGATAAGAACCCCACCAAACCCTCCTACTATTGGCACCAACACTGGATAAACACAGTGAGATTGGCACCCAACAGTTTGAGTCGATCAAGGCACAGAGTCCTCATCTCATGGGACTCTATCCTTATCCACTTGGGGTGCACGCCCAATCTAATCTTGGCACCCACTTTGAGGCCTAAAATTAGTAGGTGGACAGTCCACAAAAACTCTCTAATAACCTCTTGCCAAGTGGCCTTCAGTCCAAGGTCCATGGGTCAACGTTTGACCGATGTCCTAAAACGAAAATGGCAGGTGATAGGAATTGACAGGTGTTGTCTTAAATTCATCTCATGAATTAAGATAAGACTTTTTTGAGCTGGACTGGCTCTAGTCAGACTGAGAGAAACCTTCTCAAAATTCTCTGGGTGAGTCAAATCATATTTGGCTCAGTTGAGATGAAAAAGATTACACGAGGAGAAAGTTAGGCTCAATCGTGTGCTAGCACGATTTCCTTGAACCTAATTGGATCTAATCCAAATCAATCGAACTGGGCTAGCTCAATTGATGACATTCAGACCCTAACTTTTATTTGTGTGACCCAGTTAGGTTTATTTTTGTATGGTAATGAGATATGTCATGATCTCATCATCGACATCATCGAAACTCCTTTTGATGGATCAGAACTCTTCTGATTCAGACAATTAGAATGATCGATCATCAAGATCATTCTAATTGCTCACAAAATCCATCAGTGATACCTAGCATTATATGGTGACAATCCATTAGAAATGAAGACAAACCTCTCGGTGCAGCTACCTGTGTGATTGAGTTCCCTATCACGAGTCCCGACAAAATTAGGGTTAAGGTGAACTCGTCAAACCCAACATCAGTCATATGAATCAATCGATCGATTTGAGTCTGATGTGAAACCTTTATGCAAAATATTTTTTCATTATTTCACTCTGCCATGGCCATGGACTTAAGGATTCAATCTTTCGATCATCATAGGACTACTCTTATCTACCGAGGTTGATAGATCCCATCTTGGTGCAATCTGGTTCCTACAATGAATATGCTACAGCCAACATACACCTCAGGATTTTGAATGGCTAGGAGACTGAGTTATGGTGTAGTCAAACTATAACACACTCAAGGTGAACTGTCGATGCACCTCAAGTCAAAGAACTAGACACACAGCTGCAGCATCGAGCTAGTCATCGACGAGAAGGTAGATTTTCTTATGACTGCTCGAGGTGGTCATGCTCAGTACTCTTATTCTCAACGAATACCTGTACTCTCACTCTGGTGTCTCTACACTATAGACTCAAGATACATCTACCCTAAAGAAGCGATCATACACCAACCTTCCAGATCGATCACCATCCTCGTGATGATCCTATGGTCAGGAGCTGTTTATGAGTTAGTTATGTAAATTCATACCTTAAATTTTAAATCTTGAAAATATGAATTAACATTCTTACTAACTCAAAGGATGTATTATAGACATAATGTACACAATGTGATAGTAGAATAACCCTTTTATTCATTTATAGTCAAAATTATAAATTTTCCCTTACATTTGTATAGAAATGTGTCTGCCAATCTGGTATCTAGGGCACACATCTAACACTAATCATTAGTAAATAATTTATTACAACCTTTATATAGGATTAATCATCAATCAAATTGATAATTAAATCTTTCAACGATTCATAATCGTCGATCAGCCATTTGATCAGACAGGTACTTCTATGTGTGTGATCCATAGGTTCGAACCTAAGTTGATAGTATAAGAATAATTTTTGTACAAATCAATGTAACCATCTATCAATAGAATCCGACGTTCGGATAGGCTGAATGTATGCCCAACAACACTCTCAAACCCATGTGGATATAGTTACTATATAATTCATCCCTTTGACACTTGATGCTCAAGGATGACTTTGGGTTAAACTGTTAACCCAAGAAGAGTGGTCCACATCGTGTCTCAACCTCAAAAATTCTATGACTCCTCACTAGGACTACTATGACAAAAGTTTTGTTGAATTGAAATACAATGATGCATCATCTCCAATTTTACTTGGAGTGATCAATCCCATCTTGACTCACACTCAGACTTTATATGTACTTGACTGTACCCAAAAATCTTCCATCATCGAATTAGAAATTCAGGTAGTCCAGCACCAAAGCACAGTGAGTTGCTTGTAAGTCACCGAGATAGCCTCAAGTCCGAGGGACACATATACCCATATCCCATTAGAGCAACCCTTGATAGTAGAGTGCTCCAGAAGTGGTCACGCTCAATGAAATGTACTCCTACATATCACCCATATTCCATACTTGTGTCACCACATGTCTTGGTTAAGAGGATAACCAACTAATATGGCACACAATGACCTACACTCGATACAGTTATCGTCCTTGTAATAATTGTATCATTTGATCGTGAGTAGGATTTAAGAACCACATGATAAATCCTTCTTTATCATTTTAGTAGTAGTTCTAAAGATTTCATCATAACATATGAGTTCTATTTTAGAAGATGTATTCCTTATGATGAATCTGTCAGATAATATTTATCATTTTATAATTCATATACTTGTATGGAACGCAATCATCTACAATCTAGATGATTAGTTTTAGGACATATTTTCTAACAAAAATATATCTCTAAGACATGCTAGGGTTTTGATGTTCAATCAGATTCAATCCTTAACCCGACTTGAACCAAACGAAAAACCCATGCTTGATCACAATCAAGATAATAATTTGATCATTGATTATATAGATCAAGGTAGGTTCTGATATCATTGTTGGGTTCTGGTGGTGTAGCGGAAAGACTAGGTGTTTAAAGTTTTCATTCAAAACACTCGATGTACCGAAAACCCTAATACTCAAAAAACCTTAACTATATCAACTAAGTACTATTAATTAATTTGGATAAGAAGAATATCTATAATGCTAATATCAATTTCTATGAGGCATCTAAGTATCCATCTTTCAATGGTGATCCATAGAAAATTGAACCAAAGACAGCACTCCTCCTTGCTTCAAGAGTTCTAGCCCCTAGAACTCGACTAGCCCTATATCGGTCAGATTTCTCTAAGAACCTGACTCAACCCTCTAAGACCTTCCTTTGGACTTTTGATTTCTCTTCTTCAATCTTTATTTGGACCAGATAAGGCTTTATCTTAAATGCCAAAGCTTTGTCCTAAAACTAAGATAGACTGTAAGAAAGAAAGGAGAGCAACGGAGACAAAATTGAAAATTTGATCTGAATTCTTCAGACACCTAGTGCCCAGGCTAATTTATAGACACCAGAGAGATGCCAAAAGGAAGGGACACACCTCATCCAAGAGGCTTATCTGATCAGATTATTAGAGATAAGAGTTCCTTCAAGCAGAAGGACTCTTATCAATGATACATCGATCAGCACCCTCTTCTATGTATGTGATCAGAGAAGAGATGTTTTGACATCTATTCTTAAATCAAAAAAATCTAGAAGAAGAACTCCTTCTTCAAGACTGCGCACAAGAAAGAAGATCCATTTTCTTCCTTGATCTAAAACTTCAATAAGCCCCAAACCCAAACTAGATTTTTTTTAATATTTTTTCTCTAAATCTATATGTTAAAAATTAGATCTAATCTAATTTTTTTCTTAAAAAAAATAAAAAAAAAATTGAAAGAAGAACTCCTTCTTCTTCAAGGCTGCACGCAAGAAAGAAGACCCTTCTTCTTCTTTGATCTTTTCTACTTGGGAAGAACTTTTCTTCTTCAATTTTTTGCTGTATAAGCAATAGAAAAAACTCTCTTTGATGCCCAAAAATTAGCAAGAAAAGATCAAGAAAACATACCAAGAAGAAGAGGAGAAAGTGGATGTTACGAGAGAAATCTTGGGGCATCTAACTCTTGGACGCCCCCTCCTTGTTTTGGGCGACAAGAAAAGAAGGGGACATGCCCTTTTTTCTCATGAAAGAAATAAGGAGGTGCACAAAAAAGAAAGGGCATGGGATCTCACGTTAAAAGGAAGTGGGCGTAGAGAATAAAGATCACATGGGGTTGGGTTTAGTCTTATTCCAAATAGGATTCAAGATCTTGATCAAATTCTAACTAATTTTTAATCCAATCCTAACCAATTTAGGAATTAGTTATAACAAACTAACTAATTGGGTCCTAACCCAATTATGAATCCAATTAGGCTTCAATCTAACTGGAAATTAATTAGATTAAAAACTCCATTGATCCAGAGATGGAGATCTTGATGGTTTCAGAGAAGCTATTTGATAATAGGGCTTGATCTAATCAAGCCTATTATCCAATAGGATTTGATCGAATCAAAATATATATAAAATAATTTTATATTTATGCATCCCTGAGATCAATTGGAATAAGCTCTATTATTCAATAGGGCTGCATCCAATTAATCCAAAGCCAATCTAATTGAATCCAATTCAATTAGATCTAATCCAATCTCCATTGCTCAATCAAATTAAGCCAATTAACAATTATATTATTAATTAATTATTCTTCTAATTTATTAATCATTAGTAAATAATTTATTGCAACCTTTATATAGGATTAATAATCAATCAAATTGATAATTAAACCTTTTAACGATTCATAATCATCGATCATCATTTGATCAGACAGGTACTTCTATGTGTGTGACCCATAGGTTTGAACCTAAGTCGGTAGTAAAAAATAATTTTGGTACTAATCGATGTAACCATCTAGCAATTGGACCTGACATCTGGATAGGCCGAATGTATGCCCAACAACACTCTAGAACCCATGTGGATATAGTTACTATATAATTCATCCCTTTGACACTTGATGCTCAAGGATGACTTTGGGTTAAACTGTCAACCCAAGAAGAGTGGTCCACATTATATCTCAACCTCAAAAATTCTGTGACTTCTCACTAGGACTACTTTGGCAAAAGTTTTGTTGAATTGAAATATAATGATGCATCATCTCCAATTTTACTTGGAGTGATCAATCCCATCTTGACTCACACTCAGACTTTATAAGTACTTGACTATACCCAAAATCTTCCATCATCGAATTAGAAATTCGGATAGTCCAGCACCAAAGCACAGTGAGTTGCTTGTAAGTCATCAAGACAGTCTCAGGTCTAAGGGACACATATACCCATATCCCATCAGAGCAACCCTTGATAGTAGAGTGCTCCAAAAGTGGTCACGCTCAATGAAATATACTCCTACATATCACCCATATGCCATACTTGTGTCTCCACACGTCTTGGTTAAGAGGACAACCAACTAATATGGCACACAACGATCTACACTCGATACAGTTATCGTCCTTGTAACAATTGTATCATTTGGTCATGAGCAGGATTTAAGAACCACATGATAAATCCTCCTTTATCATTTTAGTAGTAGTTCTAAGGACTTCATCATAACATATGAGTTCTATTTTAGAAGATGTATTCCTTATGATGAATCTTCAGATAACATTTATCATTTTATAATTCGTATACTTGCATGGAACATAATCATCTACAATCTAGATGATTGGCTTTAGGATATATTTTCTAACAAAAATATATCTCTAAGACATGCTAGGGTTTTGATGTTCAATCAGATTCAACCCTTAACCCGACTTGAACCAAACGAAAACCCATGCTTGATCACAATCAAGACAATAATTTGACCGTTGATTATATAGATCAAGGTAGGTTCTGATATCATTGTTGGGTTCTGGTGGTGCAGTGGAAGGACTAGGTGTTTAAAGTTTTCATTCAAAACACCCGATGTACCGAAAACCCTAATACTCAGAAAACCTTGACTATATCAATCAAAGTACTATAAATTAATTTGGATAAGAAGAATACCTATAATGCTAATCTCAATTTCTATAAGGCATCTAAGTGTCCATCTTTCAATGGTGATCCATAGAAAAATTGAACCAAAGACAGCACTCCTTCTTCTTGCTTCAAGAGTTCTAGCCTCTAGAACTCGACTAGCCCTATATCGGTCAGGTTTCTCTAAGAACCTAACTCAACCCTCTAAGACCCTCCTTTGGACTTCTGATTTCTCTTCTTTAGAACCTCACAATCTTTATTTGGATCAGATAAGGCTTTGTCTTAAATGCCAAAGTCTTGTCCTAAAACTAAGATAGACTGTAAGAAAGATAGGAGAGCAACGGAGACAAAATTGGAAACTTGATCTGAATCCCTCAGACACCCAGTGCCCAGGCCAATTTATAGCCACTAGAGGGATGCCAAAAGAGAGGGACACACCTCATCCAAGAGGCTTATCTGATCAGATTATTAGAGATAAGAGTTTCTTCAAACAGAAAAACTCTTATCAATGATACGTCGATCAGCACCCTCTTCTGCATGTGTGACCAAAGAAGAGATATTTTGACATCCCTTCTCAAATCAGAAAAATCCACAAATCAAAAAATCCATCAATCAAAAAAATCCACAAAAATCCACATGGATAGGGGATTCAATTCTAATCTTAGATCACTTGATAAGAGATCAAAAGGTCCATGAAAAGAAGTGATCCTCGCACCTCTTCACACGAGTGCTGATCACTGCACATGCGTGCAGCGCTGTTTGGCCATCTGGTAAGTCTAGAAAAGTTTCAAAAAAATTACCAAAAATAGCTTATCAAATTTGGAACATTATCACAAAAAATTGTTCCAATTTAAAAGTATTTGATTAAGAGGACTCTTCAAAATATGGGGAGATGTGACGCTTCTGCGAGATACCCTTCTTGTTTTCAATTTTTCTCTGCCTCAAAAATTTTAGAAAAAATTCATCTCTTACTTTAGGATATGCACTAGAGGATGAAGGGTGATATGGGCTACCACACGTATCTTAATCCCACACCAGAAGGACTCTTCCTTCTGCTCACGCCAACACTCACACGCAAATAATTTTTTGCACCAAGAGTCCTTCACAACTTGGACTCTTCATAATTGGTGTTAACATAGTATGTGGTACCTCAATTTGGGCTACTTCTAGGTGGTATGATCTGATCCAAATGTCCACCAAATTGGGCTAGCTAATTAGTAAGGGTTGAGACCAAATTGATCTCCAAAGGAGCAAGGGTTTGCACATGTGATAGCATACTTATTGAAACCCTGATTGAATCTAAAATTCTAATCAACCTTTTTCAAAAGGATCCTTGGTCAATTTCTATATGTGTGTGACCCATTAGATTTCACATCTAGCCAGCAGTAGGTCCGGGTACAAGTTGACCAAATTTGATTAGATTCTAATCTAATCAATTTAGTCCAATCGAGCTAACCTGATTTCAGTAATTAGAACTCTTTCTAATTGATGATCGAATTAAACCTTTTAATTTGATCAGACCTACAAATTAAGATTGACGTCTAGCAATATATCATGACTACTCAGAAGATGAAAAATTTAATAAAAATATCAAATATATCCTTCAGTGGAAGTTACCATGCAATTCAATCCTTCGATCATCTCTGTACCTCGAATATGTTCATGAGTATGAAATCATATCAAACACAAACACATATTCATATCGATTCTCAATTAACCAATGATGACTTTGATGAAGAAGCATTAGAAACTCTTTCCAATCTTCTTCCTGCTTTTTGCCAAAAGACTTTTTTCGAATCATTTAGGGTTGAGAATACACATGATGTGATCTCCTCTTACAAGGAATGATCGATTCCATGTTGACCTACTCACTGTTAGATATATGTCATAGAAGCCAATATAGCTGACATATTATAATATATCTAGGGTATAATTTTATACTTAATATATTGATATGATCAATAAAAGGGACAAGTTATTTTTCATTTAAGTGTAATGTGTCCTTGAATCATCCATGAAATTAGTTTTGATACCTATTCTCAAAGTATTGAGAATTAGAGATATGTATTTAATTTCTAAAGGCTCCCGATCATAGGATCATCATGAGAATGATGATAGATCCGGATAGACTGGCACATAAATCATTTTCTTTGATATAGATGGGTCTCTAATCTACTGTGTAGAGACACAGAATGATAAGTGCGGGTGGTTGTTAGGAAACAACTGGCACTGAGCATGACCATATGAGAGATCACTTAGATTTCTATACAATCGTCAGTGATTGTCTCGATGTTATAGTTGTGTGACTGATCCTTTAATATGAGATGATACTGCTACTCACAGTGAGGCTGTGGAGTTTGATTGACACATAAACATGAGTCTTAATGAGCCCTTGTAGTGGATGTTGGCGATAGTTGGTCCACTGTAGGAGTGGGGTGCGCATCAAGATAGGATCTATCAACCTTGATAAAGATGAGTAGTCCTATGAGATTTAAGAGGCTAAGTCCAAGAATCTATGGCCAAAGTAGTATGATTGATGGAAAAAAATTTTCATAGAAGTCACATCTGGACTTGAGCTAATCAATCTTCATATGACTGATGTTGAGGTTTGACGATTTATTCATGATCTGCCATCTAGTCGGGACTCATGATAGAGGAACTAAATCACACATTAACTACACCTAGAGGTTCATTTCAGTTCTACTGGGTTACCACTACATACTGCTAAGTGTCACTGATGGATTGTGAGAGCTCACTAGGGTTGTTCTGGATCAACAATTCATGTTGAGTTAGAGCGAAATTATTTTGATCCATTGAAAAGAATTTCAATGATACGATGATGAAGATCATTGTATATCTCACTATTAGATAGAATTGAACCTATGAGGTCACACAACAAAAAGATTAGGCCTGAAATAAGTAATTGAGCTTATGAAGTGTCAATTGGGTTTAGAGAAACTCATTGGGTTCATGGTAACCTTGCTTGCACATGGTTGGACCCAATTTCTCTTTCTGTTGAAATTACTTATTTGATAAGTTAATTCTAACTTAATTATCTAATAATAATCTATATGAATAAGATTCATGAGACTCTAATTATTGGGTGTCTAAGATTATGGATCACATAAATTAAGGATGCAAGTCCCTTATGAATCTCCTTGATAGTTATTATAGGGCGCTACTTTGATTTGATCAATTTGGACGTGTCCATTAATTAGAGGGCCTTTGGTTTTCATATGGGGTGTCTCTTGGGTATAAAAGAGAGTGACCAAGTATGGGTGCAAGGGCTCCAATAGTTGGTGCCTAATAGGCTTCCTAATGTAAGTTGGATAACTTATGTTAATAGGAATCCTAATGCAAGTAGGACTTATATTATATGATTGAATGGGATTCAATTCTTATGCCTATTTAAAGAGACCTCTCCTAAGGTCTCTAGAGTATCAAAATCAGCAGCCTCTCACACCCAAAGACTCTCCTCATGCCCTCTCTTCCTCTCCCTTTCTCTTCTCTTGAGTGTTCTATACACCCCTTCCTTGGGATGCGCATCCGAAGGAGTTTCATGCCCAGAGAAGTTTGGATACCTCTTTCTTACTGATTTCTAGCATCTGGTAGCTGCACATAGTAAAAAAATACTCTAGAAAAGAGGAGAAATAGAAGATTAAGGAGAAAGATCAAGTATTGATCGCGACCCCAGCTTCGTTCAGATTCAGCAGGCTGAATTTTGGAGAATCAAAATTTAGATTATAGAGGACTATTTCAAGCTGATCTTAAGTGGATACTCATAGAGACTAGACAATTGTGTGGCTAACAAAGAGCCTCTTCTCTTTCAGATCTAGTTTTGAAGAAAGAAATTGTGAAACAAGTATGTAATTTGATCACAATCTGAATTTCAGCATATATCAATTTCAGCATATAAAATAGATCCATATTCTTTTATATTTTTATGCATGTAAAATTTAGATTAAAAATATTTTAATATTATTCTCTACTATAGTGTTTAAAAAATAAAAATTTTTAAATACATATGTATGCACCAAACTCAAAATTCTAACGGTGATATCAGAGCCATGAGTTTTCATATGCTGAATTTTGGTTACATATTTTTGAAAAGGTCTCAAAATTATTTTTTTTTGAAACATAAGATGTATGGATGGATCTTTAAATTTAAAATTTAATTTTAAATTTAATTTTAGAATATATAGTTGATATGTTGTTGCATGCATAGATCTGAATTTTGATCTTGAAAGAGTTCTAGTTAATGTTCATGTGAAATATAGATGCTTGCATGAAATCTAATTTTTTTTTATCTAAATTTTGATTCATATATGTGATATATGATTAGATATTTAGATCATAAATTTATTTTTAATCTCATTTATGATTAGTATATGAGATATATGATATCATATTTAGATCTGAAATTTTGTTTAGATCTAATTATACATGCATATATATGATATACATTTATATGTTAAAACTTGAAAATTATTTTTATATTTTAAAATTTACTTTCATGTAAAAAATTTAGATCTAAAATATAATTTTAAAATTTGAAATTTATGTTTGTGCATAAAAATTTTGATCATTGAAAAATCAAAAAATTAGGTCATGTAATATGATTACATTTAAAGTTTTTGATTTGAGTCATATGGATCTAATTCGATTAAGTAATTGATCAAACTGAGTCAAATATTGAATTGAGTTAGATTAATTAAGTTAATGATCATATAATTATTGTTAACCAAATCAATTGAGTCCCATATGTAGAATCGATTAACCTAAGGACCTAATTTGGCTCGTTGGTTTGAGCCCGATTCGTTTGAGCTAATCAATTCTGATCAATTGACCTATTGGTGTCTCAGGCAAGTTAATGAGACGTGATTATTTAATTAGTTCTATTAGCCGATCTAGCCAATTCATTGGTGTCTAAGGAAGGCAACGGGGGACCCCCACCATTCTCCACTTATCTAGCCAATTTGGAAGATTGGATCTTGAATTAGGTTGCTTAGCGGTTTGGTTTAGTCCATACCAGTTAGATCAGTCATATGATGACTGATTAGATGAGACCTAAATCCAAATCTCTCTATAGATATTAAGTTCATAGGTCTTCCACCATTGTAGATGTGCGGGCATATTACCGACGTTGATTATTTTTGACTGGTCACAGTGATTCAATTGCATCAGAAAAATGCAACCACTCTATTAGCAAAGAGTTACTCCAGGATAAAGATGGGGTTGGGCCTAATAACTGTTAAGTGAGGGACCTAATGACGGCCTTGCACCTTCTTGTGAACGGTGGATCATGCTTAACTATGAAGTGTGGGCAATAACTGTTACGTAAGCCTACATGACTTAGAGACCAAGTGGTTGCAACATGTTTAGTAAAGCATCTGGACAAAGAGTTGCCTACGCATCAGTATATATGCTACCAATAATTGTTAGGTGAGGTGCATGTCATCGATGGGACCGCAGCATCCACTAAAAATTCTTTGTCATGTTAGGATTTTCGTTTCCTTCTAAGGCAGTGAAGGGATCCGAAAAATTAGTGGGAGTCATTATTTATATTTTAAAGTTGCTAGAAGTAAATTAAAATATTAAGTATAAAAGTCTAACTTGAATCTCTACTCTCATAATTAAACCATCATGTCAACCTCAAACCCTCTTGCTCACATCCTTGAAATCAATCGTTTGATCAGTAATAATTACAAAGATTGGCTCAGAAACCTCAGGATTGTCCTGACCTCAAAAAAGTTAAGCCATGTTCTCGATCAGGATCCCGTTGTGTTACCAAACCATCCTACTGCTGAGTAGAGAGCTACTTTTGAGAACTAGACTGATGAAAACAGTCGGGTCAAGTTCTATGTGCTGGCATCTATGTCAAATAAGTTGCAAAGCCAGTACGAGCATATATCCACTACCTGGGCCATGATCACTCACCTACAAGAGTTGTATGGTGAGCAGAGCCATACTGCATGCTTTAAAGTGTTCAAGAGATTCTTCAACCTGAAGATGCGCGAAGGGCAATTTGTGAAGGAAAAACCCCCTTTTTCCTGTGTAGGATCTTTCAGATTTCATCAAATCTGGAGTGGAATAAATTAAAACTTTTATCCTACACTATTTCAGATCTAATATCTATTAGATTTAATTTTATTATCTAATATTTAAAATCTAAAATTAAATCTAAAAGTATGAGAAATATAGACATACCTCAAGGGTAATCTAATTACCCTGTAGATGATCGCAGCACTGCCTGAGGTTCTGATGTAGCCACACAAGCACCTGGCCTCTACCAGTATCCACATAGGTAGGATCTAGAACTTCTTCTCCTCATGACTCTATGCTCCAAAAATCATATCAATATCTGATTTGAAAGTACTTCAGAACTCCTTCTGAAGTTGGAGCAGCAGCCTGTCGAAGATGTCCTGCACCTTCTGTTTCAGGCATCACCATGCCTTGAACCTTTGCCAGATGAATGTCCAACTTCTTGGACATGAATAGGGGAGAAAGGAGAGCAGGGAGGACATGAAGAGAGGGGAGGGGGTGGCAGATAATGGGTTTATTTTTATAAAACAAGTTCTATCTTGAAACCCTAGTTGCAGCAGGTTTATATAGACCCTGTATGCTGCGCAGTGCCACATCATTCAACCAATCGGAAAATTCCAATAAATTTTGGAAAAATTTTGATTGATGGAGTGATGTCATTTGATCACATCAGATAAGAAACTCTACCCTCTCTCCTAAGTTGGTTCCAACAATAGATAAGCTCAAATAAGGTGGCGCCAAAGAGTCCAAGTTTATCAGGACTCTTTGGTTCTTATCCATTTGGGGTGCCCACTTAAATTCAATTGGGCTCATGCCATAATCTGATTATGGCACCCAATTTGAAGTAGTTTGGACATGTGGACACTCCACAAAAATTCTCCAATGAATCCTCTTCAGTTTAAAACACATATGTCAACTTTTGACAGATGTCCCAAAATGAAATTGACAGGTGCTAGAAATTAGCAGGTGTTGTCTTAAATTCATCTCATGAATTAAGACAAGCCTTTTCTGAGCTGGACAAGCTTCAATTAGACTAAGAGAAATCTTTTCAAGGTTCTCTGGATGAGCCAGATCATATTTGGCTCAGTAAAGATAGAAAAGATTACACGAGGAGAAAGTTAGGCTCAATCGAGTGCTAGCACGATTTCCTTGAACCTAATTGGATCTTATCCAAATCAATTGGGGTAACCCAATTGATGACATCCAGACCCTAACCCTTGTTTGTGTGACCCAGTTAGGTTCAATTTTGTATGGTAATGAGACATGTCGTGATCTCATCATCGACATCATCGAAACTCCTTTCAACAGATCAAAACTCTTCTAATTCAGACAATTAGAATGATCGATCATCAAAATCATTCTAATTGCTCTCAAAATCCACCAGTGACACCTAACAGTATATGGTGGCAACCCATCAGAATTAAAGATGAACCTCTTGGTGTAGCTACCTGTGTGATCGAGTTTCTCTATCATGAGCCTCGACTGAATTAGGGTTAAGGTGAACTCGTCAAACCCAACATCAATCATATGAATCGATCGATCGATCCGAGTCTGATGTGAAACCCCAATGAAAAACTCTTTTCCATTATTTCACTCTACCATGGCCATGGGCTTAAGAACTCGATCTTTCGATCGTCATAGGACTACTCCTCTCATCTACCGAGATTGATAGATCCCATCTTGGTGCGATCTGGTTTCTACAATGGATATGCTACAGCCAACATACACCTCAGGATTTCGAATGGCTAGGAGACTGAGTTATGGTGTAGTCAAACTATAACACACTTAAGGTGAACCGTCGATGCACCTCAGGTCAAAAAACTAGACACACAACTGCAGCATTGAGCTAGTCATCGACGAGAAGGTAGACTTTCTTATGACTGCTTGAGTTGGTCACGCTCAGTACTCTCATTCTCAATGAATACCTGTACTTTCACTCCAGTGTCTCTACACCATAGACTCAAGACTCATCTATCCTAAGGAAGCGATCGTACACCAACCATCCGGATCGATCACCATCCTCGTGATGATCCTATGGTCAGGAGCAGTTTATGAGTTAGTTATGTAAATTATGCCTTAAATTTTCAACTCTTGAAAATATGAATTTACATTCCCACTAACTCAAAGGATGTATCACAGAAATAATGTACACAATGTGATAGAAGAATAACCCTTTTATTCATTTATAGTCAAAATTATAAATTTGCCCTTAGTTCTGTACTGGAATGTGTCAGTCGATCTGGCATCTAGGGCACACATCTAACAAATTCCCACTTGACCTAATGCCAATTGGCTACATATCTAAGTCCCATCTTCTCAAGGTGGGCTTCGATCTTCTGTTGGCCCAATGGCTTAGTTAGTGGGTCTACCACATTATCTGTGGAGTTGACTCTCTTGACCTTGACATAACCTTTTTCGAGGTAATCACGGATCAGATGGAATCGCCGCTCGATGTGCTTGGACTTCTGATGAGACCTTAGCTCCTTAGCTAGGGCTATGGTGCCATTATTATCACAGGAAAGAGGAATGGCATCCGATGATATTACTCCAAGCTCTACGACAAACTTTTTGTACCATAATGCCTCATTTGCAGCTTTCGATGCAGCAATATACTCTGCCTCCATGGTGGAATCTGCAATTACCATTTGCTTGGAACTCTTTCAGCTAACTGCACCACCATTGCAAATAAACAGACTCTCAGATGTCGACTTTCGATCATCTATATCAGACATAAAGTCTGAGTCTGTAAATCCCTAAATCTAGAGTTTTACATTATCAAAGATCAGAAACATATCCTTAGTCCTTCTCAAGTACTTAAGGATACATTTCACAAAAGTCCAGTACTCTTCGCCTGGATTTGACTGATATCTGCTTGTGACACTCACAGCACGGGCTATATCAGGTCTTGTACATAGCATAGCATACATGAGGCTCCCTATTGCCGAAGCATAAGGGATCTTGCTCATACGTTCAATCTCCTCAGGTGTGCTAGGGCACGTCTTTTGGAGAGATGAATGCCATGTCTAAAAGGCAATAAACCACTTTTGAAGTTATCCATGCTAAACCATTTTAGCACCTCCTCTATGTACATCTTCTGTGGAAGTCCCAGCATCCTATTTGGTCTATCTCTATCGACCATACTACCCAGTATAAAGGATGCCTCTCTTAGATCTTTCATAGAGAACTCCTTAGACAACCATACTTTGACAGAGGTCAACATGGGAATGTCATTCCCAATTAGGAGGATGTCATCCACGTACAATACGAGAAAGATAACTGTGCTTCCACTGACCTTTTTGAACACACATGGTTCCTCCTCGTTCTTGATGAAACCAAACTTTTGATCACATCATTGAAACGAGTATTCCAACTTCGAGATGCTTGCTTAAGTCCATAAATGGACCTTTGCAGTTTGCAGACCTTGTGATCATCATCACTGGATGTGAAACCAAGCGGCTGTTCCATATAGATATCTTCCTTAAGATATCCATTTAAGAACACCATTTTCACATCCATCTGTCATATTTCATAATCGAAATAGGCTACAACAGCAAGCAATGTGCAGATGGATTTTAGCATGGCTACGAGCGAGAAGGTATCCTGATAGTCAATGCCTTCGCGATAACTATAACCTTTCACTACGAGCCTAGCCTTGAATGTCTCCACATTCCCATCTGCACCTATCTTTCTCTTGAAGATCCATTTACACCCAATAGGTACAATACCTTCAGGTGGATCTACCAAGGTCTAGACTTGGTTTGAGTGCATCGAGTCAATTTCTGATCTCATTGCCTCAAACCATTTCTCGGAGTCGATATCTGATATCGCCTCGTCATAGGTCTTGGGATCATCACCATGAACCCCATTTCTCATGAGGAATATTTTTTTACATCCTCTTGTATGGTACCTAAGTACCTTTCAGAAGGACGGAAAATCCTAGTCGATCTATGAGGTGGAAGAGGTTGTGTTAGGACTGGTTCTGATTGATTAGATTCCTCAGGTTCTTTAGCTCGTTGCTCTTGGGAGACATTCTCCTTGAGCTTAATTATTCTTTCGATGCCACCATCTTGAATAAACTATTTTTCAAGAAAAGTAGCATTTCAACTCACAATCACATTGTGATCTTTCGAAATATAAAAATAATATCCTAATGACTCTTTAGGATATCCTATGAACCGAGCTCTAAAAGACCTGAACTCTAACTTGTCCGTCTGCTATCTCTTGACATGAGCCGGACAACCCCAAATTCTGAGATGATTCAGACTTGGCTTCTTACCATGCCATATCTCATACGGTGTGGTAGGAACGATTTTAGAGGAACCCTATTTAATACATAAATTGCTGTCACGAGACAATGTCCCCAAAGAAATTCTGGGAGGTCTGTAAAGCTCATCATGGAATGGACCATATCTAATAGGGTCTGGTTTTTCCGTTCTGAAACCTCGTTGAGTTGAGATGTTCCAGGTGGAGTCCATTGAGAGACTGTACCATTATCCTTAAGATAGTATAGAAATTTTCGACTAAGGTATTCACCTCCTCGATCTGATCGAAGAACCTTAATGGGCTTTCCTGTTTGTTTTTCTACCTCATATCTGAATTCTTTGAAGCTTTCAAAGGTTTCAGACTTGTGCTTCATTAGAAACACATACCTGTACCTGACATATCATCGATAAAGGTAATGAAGTAGACAAAGTTGCCTCTAGCCGGCACATCAAATGGGCCGCACACATCTGTATGTACTAGGGCAAGTAGGTCTGTGGCCCTTTTTCCATGTCCCACAAAAGGTAGCTTGGTTATTTTGCCTTGAAAGCATGATTCACAAACTGGATATGACTCAGAAGTCAACGGACTCAGTAGCTCGGATTTCTCCAATTTGTTAATCCTGTCTTCCACTATGTGACCTAGCCTTAGGTGCCACAGATACTTATTATTTAGACTATCTCTAGGCCTTTTAATTCCTATGGCATTCACATTTTGCTCAATATTAAAAACAGATTCATCAACATGTAACTGATAGAGACCATTAATAATAAAACCATTTGCAACTTTATTATTTTCATAAAATATGTTACAATGGTCCTTATGAAAGCTAATCACATAGCCTTCTTGTGCTAAACATGAAACAGAAATCAAATTCCTGCTTGCTGTAGGCACATAATAACACTCTCTTAAAACTAAATCTAATCCTAACGGTAATCATAGAGGGTAGGTTCCTATGGCCATAGCAGTAACTCTTGCTCCATTCCCGACACATAGGATCATCTCTCCATCCCTCAGCCTCCTGCTCTCCTCAAGAACTTGCATAGAAGTGTACAAATGAGCACTAGAACCAGAGTCAAGCATCCAACTGGATACAGAAGAAATCGTAAGATTAGATTCGATAATGAGCATACCTCCAGAAGGACCATCCTTCCTGTTCTTCAGGGTGGCCAGGTACTGAGGACAATTTCGCTTCCAATGGCCTTCTGACTGACAGTGGAAATACTTTCCCTTTTCAGAAGCCTTCTTCTTCAGTCCTGTCTTCTTGTTCTTGCCATCCACCTTCTGCTTCTTCACAAACTTCTTTTTCTTTCCAAAAGACTTTCTCTTGGAAGAAGTCCACTCCACAGTAAGAACTGAGCCTTCTAAACCTTTCATTGAAAGCTCAGCCGTAACCAGTATATTCATTAACTCGGCCAAGGTATATTGCATCTTATGCATATGAAAGTTCATGATGAACTGACCATATGCATCGGACAAGGACTGAAGGATCACATCAATCTGAAAATCCTTGTCTAAGATGATATCGAGCTTCTCAAGCTCCTCAAGATCCTTGATCATTGTCAAACAATGATCTTAGACTGACTGTCCATCACGCATCTTGGCCTTAAAAAGTTTTTGACAGACTTGATACTTTGTCGCGTGACTCTGTTCACCAAACAACTCTTATAGGTAGCCAACATTTGGCGGGTAGTCAAAATATTTTCTTGTTGGTGCTATAAATCATCAGACATGGCATCCAACATGTAGTACCTGGCTTTATTATCATCATCCGTCCACTTTTCCAGAGATGCTCTCTGTTCAGCAGTCGGACGTGCTGACATGGCAGGTGGATCCTGATCCAACACATTAGTCAATTTTTTGGAATCCAAAATAATTCTATAGTTCCTCAACCAGTCTTTAAAATTTGGTCCAGTCAGTCTATGAGTGTCTAGAATTTTGGTCAGGGGGTTTGAGGCAGACATATTTTCTGTAGAGAGTTAAAAGTTTCTAGTTAGATTTTGTAATCAGACTCAACCAATTTGTTTAGGGTTTTTATTTTTAAATAAATTAGGCTCCCATTATTTTCTCAGATCCCTACATTCCCTTGGTAGAGATGTGAAAATCTCCATGATTAATGATTTCTAGTGGGTGGTGCAGTCTCACTGACTGGCTCATCACCTCACCTAACAGTTATTGGTGATGGGTCAACCGATAAGTGGACAACTCTTGTCTAATGATTCTCTAATCATGGTGCACCCAAAACTTGGTCTCTAACTTATAAAGCTCACCGTATCCGAGATATTACTCCAATCCTTAGTTAAGCCAAACCCACCATTTGCACGAACTAGATTCCTGATTGGGTCCCTCACCGTATCCAAAATATTGAGCCCAACCCATCCTCTAATCCGTAGCATCCAATGCCTAATGACATGGTTGCATCTTTTCGGTGCAACTGAGCCACTGTAACCAGCCGAGAATAATCAACCCCGGGAAGGGCCCGCACATCCACAATGGTGGAAGACCTAGACTTAATATTTTCTTAGGGAGATTTGATTTAGGTCTCTTTAAACTTGACTTGGCATAGTCATAATAATTATTACTAACCTAGTGGCATGGGTCAGGTTGAATTGTTAGCCACCTCAAATCAGAACTGGGTCGACACATATGGCTAGGTAAGTAAGACCGGTGGGAGGGATATGCCATTAACTCGACAAGAACGCATTCGAGTCAAGTAGCTCCCAATTAAAAATCAGTCGGTTGCATCTGCCCAACTTACCTTAGACACCAAATTATCGAACCAAAACTAATTGAGTTAGTCTACAATCCAGGCTCTAACCATTGAGCCAAATTAGGTCTAACTTGATCGAGTCATATTGATTTGACCTTGACTCAAACTTAATCCTATTAGGCTGGTCAATTATTAGCTTTCATGATCCCACCTAACCAACTCTTGATTCGATTTGATCAACTGCTAGACCTAATTGAGCTACCTAAGCCCGAACCCAATCTTATCAAAATATTTTAGATCTGAAATTCTCAATTTTAGATCTAACTTAATTTCATAAGCTCAATACATTAATTAAGTTTGGTTCATAAACAAAGCATGTAAAATAAATCCTAGGGTTTCAGGA
>NC_025996.2:110934178-111019067 GCF_000442705.2 Elaeis guineensis
GATCATCAAAATCATTTAATTGCTCCCAAAATCCACCAGTGATACCTAGTAGTATATATTGGCAACCCATCAAACTGAAGATGAACCTCTTGGTGTAGCTACCTGTGTGATTGAGTTCCTCTATCATGAGTCCCGACTGAATTAGGGTTAAGGTGAACTCGTCAAACCCAACATCAGTCATATGAATCAATCGATCGATCCGAGTCTGATGTGAAACCCCAATGAAAAACTCTTTTTCATTATTTTACTCTGCCATGGCCATGGGCTTAAGAACTTGATCTTTCGATCATCATAGGACTACTCCTCTCATCTACCGAGGTTGATAGATCCCATCTTGGTGCGATCTGGTTCCTACAATGGATATGCTACAGCCAACATACACCTCAGGGTTCGAAT
This sequence comes from Elaeis guineensis, assembly GCF_000442705.2. Taxonomy (NCBI): domain Eukaryota; kingdom Viridiplantae; phylum Streptophyta; class Magnoliopsida; order Arecales; family Arecaceae; genus Elaeis; species Elaeis guineensis. The sequence goes on from NC_025996.2 coordinate 110,934,575, forward strand.
GGCTAAGAGATCGAGTTATGGTGTAGTCAAACTATAACACACTCAAGGTGAATCATCGATGCACCTCAGGTCAAAAACTAGACACACAACTGCAGCATCGAGCTAGTCATCGATGAGAAGGTAGACTTCCTTATGACTGCTCGAGGTGGTCACGCTCAGTACTCTCATTCTCAATGAATACCTATACTCTCGCTCTGGTGTCCTCACACCGTAGACTCAAGACTCATCTACCCTAAGGAAGCGATCGTACACCAACCTTTCAGATCGATCACCATCTTCGTGATGATCCTATGGTCAGGAGCAGTTTAGAGTTAGTTATGTAAATTCATGCCTTAAATTTTCAACTCTTGAAAATATGAATTTACATTCCCACTAACTCAAAGGATGTATCACAGACACAATGTACATATTGTGATAGAAGAATAACCTTTTTATTCATTTATAATCAAAATTACAAATTTACCCTTAGTTCTGTACAGGAATGTGTCAGCCGATCTGGCATCTAGGGCACACATCTAACAAACTCCCACTTGACCTAATGCCAATTGACTACATATCTAAGTCCCATCTTCTCAAGGTGGGCTTCGATCTTCTGTTGGCCCAATGGCTAAGTTAGTGGGTCTGCCACATTATCTGTGGAGTCGACTCTCTTGACCTCGAATAACTTTTTCGAGATAATCACGGATCAGATGGAATCACCGCTCGATGTGCTTGGACTTCTGGTGAGACCTTGGCTCCTTAGCCAGGGCTATGACACTATTATTATCGCAGTAAAGAGGAATGGCATCTGATGATATTACTCCAAGCTCTACGGCAAGCTTCTTGTACCAGAATGCCTCCTTTGCAGCTTTCGATGTAGCAATATACTCTGCCTCCATGATGGAATCTACAATTACCGTTTGCTTGGAACTCTTCCAGATAACTGCACCACCATTGCAAATGAACAGACTCTCAGATGTCAACTTTGATTATCTATATCAAACATAAAGTCTGAGTCTGTAAATCCCTGAACCTGGAGTTCTCCATTCTCAAAGACTAGAAACATGTCCTTAGTCCTTCTCAAGTACTTAAGGATACATTTTACAGAAGTCTAGTGCTCTTCGCCTGGATTCGACTGATATCTGCTTGTGACACTCACAGCATGGGCTATATCAGGTTGTGTACATAGCATGACATACATGAGGCTCCCTATTGCTGAAGCATAAGGGATCTTGCTCATGTGTTCAATCTCCTCAGGTGTGCTAGGGCATAACTTCTTGGAGAGATGAATGCCATGTCTAAAAGGTACTAAACTTCTTTTGAAGTTTTTCATGCTAAACCTTTTAGTACATCCTCTATGTACATCTTCCGTGAAAGTCCCAGCATCCTATTTGGTCTATCTCTATAGACCTTAATACCCAGTATAAAGGATGCCTCTCCTAGATCTTTCATAGAGAACTCCTTAGACAACCATACTTTGACTGAGGTCAACATGAGAATGTCATTCCCAATTAGGAGGATGTCATCTACGTACAATATGAGGAAGACAACTGCGCTCCCACTGACCTTTTTGAACACACATGGTTCCTCCTCGTTCTTGATGAAACCAAATATTTTGATCACATCATTGAAACGAGTATTCCAACTCCGAGATGCTTGCTTAAATCCATAATGGACCTTTGCAGTTTGCAGACCTTGTGATTATCATCACTGGATGTGAAACCAAGTGGCTATTCCATATAGATATCTTCCTCAAGATATCCATTTAAGAACACCATTTTCACATCCATCTGCCATATTTCATAATCAAATAGGCTGCAATAGCAAGCAATGTGCGGATGGATTTTAGCATGGCTACGGGCGAGAAGGTATCCTGATAGTCAATGCCTTCGCGCTGACTATAACCTTTCCTACGAGCCTACCCTTGAATGTCTCCACATTCATATCTGCACCTATCTTTCTCTTAAAGATTCATTTACACCCAATAGGTACAATACCTTCAGGTGGATCTACTAAGGTCCAGACTTGGTTTGAGTGCATCGAGTTAATTTCTGATCTCATTGCCTCTAACCATTTCTTGGAGTCGATATCTGATATCACCTCATCATAGGCCTTGGGATCATCACCATGAACCCCATTTCTCGTGAGGAACATTTCCTCTACATCCTCTTGTATGGTACCTAAGTACCTTTCAGGAGGACAAAAATCCTAGTCGATCTACGAGGTGGAAGAGGTTGTGTTAGGACTGGTTCTGATTGATTAGGTTCCTCAGATTCTTTAGCTCATTGCTCTTGGGAGACATTCTCCTTGAGCTTAATTATTCTTTCGATGCCACCATCTTGAATAAACTATTTTTCAAGAAAAATAGCATTTCGACTCACTATCCCATTGTAGTCTTCCAAAATATAAAAATAATATCCTAATGACTCTTTAGGATATCCTATGAATCGAGCTCTAAAAGGTCTAAACTCTAACTTGTCCGTCTGCTGTCTTTTGACATGAGTCGAACAAATCCAAATTCTGAGATGATTCAGACTTGGCTTCTTGTCATGCCATATCTCATACGGTATGGTAGGAATGGTTTTAAAGGAAACTCTATTCAATACATAAATTGTTGTCATGAGACAATGTCCCCAAAGAAATTCTAGATGTCTGCGAAGCACATCATGGAACGGACCATATCTAATAGGGTTTTGTTGGTGCAAAAATCCGCTGGCGCCGGATGAGCTGGAGTCAGGGAAGCCGCGGTCGCCGCCGGGACCTGCAAAGGAAGTCTAAACTGGAGGTGGGGTTGCTCCGGCAAGACCCTCCGATGCTTAAGTCAGTTCTCTGCCTCAACAAGAATGGAGCACTCGAATGGAGAATTTAGCAGAGTTTTGAGATAAGAAATGAGCTTATAGAATAACGTATCTGAGTCCTCCTTTTATAGGCAGAGGAGGTAACGGGCTGATGGTGACGTTTGTAACCGCCTCGTAGTGGGCTGCCCAGAGGCCAGGCAGAATATGCGGCAAAGAGTAGTGAGTGGACTCGTTGTCATTGCTGGAGTGTGCCACATGGATGGGAGAATCGTGCGATATCCATCGCAGGAGGTCGAGCGGAGTTGGGGCCGTTTGTCGTGGCCTGCCAGGCAATAATGGGGCTGCACGGGGTCTGCCGCAGAGAGTGGAGCAGAGTTATGGCCGTTGATACAGCCTGCCAGAGGATAATGGGGCCGCGTAGGGTCTGCCACAATGGGTGGAGCAGAATTATGGCCGTTGATACAGCCTGCTAGAGGATAATGAGGCCGCGTAGGGTCTGCCGCAATGGGTGGAGCAGAATTATGGCCGTTGATACAGCCTGTCGGGTAATGATGGGGCTGCGTAAGATCTGTCGCAGAGAGTGGGGCAGGATCATAGCCGTGATTGTGGCCTGGGAGTGCTGATCTGCTGGCTGAAGTTCGGCAGCGGCCAGACTCTGGCCCCGTAGGGGTCTGGGCAGAGTCCTTATTGCAGTTGGGGTCGTGGGTGGAATCCGGCTCCCGTAGGAGTCCGGGCGAACTCTATCTACGATCAGGGTTAAAGGCGAAGTCCGGCACCCGTAGGAGTCCGAACCATGCTTACGAGCGGTTGAAGTTGAGGACGGAGCCCGGCTCCGTAGGAGTCCGGGCGGAGTCTGCCTGCTGTTGGTGGAGTCCGGCTCCCGTAGGAGTCCGGACGAGGATCGCTTGCTGTCGTTGGAGTTGAGGACGAAGCCCGGCTCCCGTAGGAGCACGGGTGGAGCTTTCCTGCAATCAAGATTAGGGGTGAAGTCCGGCTCCCATAGGAGTCCGGACCATGCTTACCAGTGGTTGAAGTTGAGGACGGAGCCCGGCACCCGTAGGAGTCTGGGCGGAGTAATCCTGTTGTTGGCAGAGTCTGGCTCCCGTAGGAGTCCGGACGAGGACCGCCTGCTGCCGTTGGAGTTGAGGACGAAGCCCGGCTCCCGTAGGAGTCCGGGCGGAGCTTTCTTGCAATCAAGATTAGGGGTGAAGTCCGGCTCCCGTAGGAGTCCGGACCATGCTTACCAGTGGTTGAAGTTGAGGACGGAGCCCGGCTCCCGTAGGAGTCTGGGCGGAGAAATCCTATTGTTGGCGGAGTCCGGCTCCCGTAGGAGTCTGGACGAGGACCGCTTGCTGCCGTTGGAGTTGAGGATGAAGCCCGACTCCCGTAGGAGCACGGGCGGAGCTTTCCTGCAATCAAGATTAGGGGTGAAGTCGGCTCCCGTAGGAGTCCGGACCATGCTTACCAGTGGTTGAAGTTGAGGATGGAGCCCGGCTCCCGTAGGAGTCCGGGCGGAGTAATCCTATTGTTGGCGGAGTCCGGCTCTCGTAGGAGTCCGGACGAGGACCGCCTGCTGCCGTTGGAGTTGAGGACGAAGCCCAGCTCCCGTAGGAGTCCGGGCGGAGCTTTCCTGCAATCAAGATTGGGGGTGAAGTCCGGCACCCGTAGGAGTCCGGACCATGCTTACCAGTGGTTGAAGTTGAGGACGGAGCCCGGCTCCTGTAGGAGTCCGGGCGGAGTAATCCTGTTGTTGGCGGAGTCCGGCTCCCATAGGAGTCCGGACGAGGACCGCCTGCTGCCGTTGGAGTTGAGGACGAAGCCCGCTCCCGTAGGAGTCCGGGCGGAGCTTTCCTGCAATCAAGATTAGGGGTGAAGTCGGCTCCCGTAGGAGTCCGGACCATGCTTACCAGTGGTTGAAGTTGAGGACGGAGCCCGGCTCCCGTAGGAGTCCGGGCGGAGTAATCCTGTTGTTGGCGGAGTCCGGCTCCCGTAGGAGTCCGGACGAGGACCGCCTGCTGCCGTTGGAGTTGAGGACGAAGCCCGGCTCCCACAGGAGTCCGGGCGGAGCTTTCCTGCAATCAAGATTGGGGGTGAGTCCGGCTCCTGTAGGAGTCCGGACCATGCTTACCAGTGGTTGAAGTTGAGGACGGAGCCCGGCTCCCGTAGGAGTCCGGGCGGAGTAATCCTGTTGTTGGCGGAGTCCGGCTCCCGTAGGAGTCCGGACGAGGACCGCCTGCTGCCGTTGGAGTTGAGGACGAAGCCCGGCTCCCATAGGAGTCCGGGCGGAGCTTTCCTGCAATCAAGATTAGGGGTGAAGTCCGGCTCCCGTAGGAGTCCGGACCATGCTTACCAGTGGTTGAAGTTGAGGATGGAGCCCGGCTCCCGTAGGAGTCCGGGCGGAGTAATCCTGTTGTTGGCGGAGTCCGGCTCCCGTAGGAGTCCGGACGAGGACTGCTTGCTGCCGTTGGAGTTGAGGACGAAGCCCGCTCCCGTAGGAGCACGGGCGGAGCTTTCCTGCAATCAAGATTGGGGGTGAAGTTGGCTCCCGTAGGAGTCCGGACCATGCTTACCAGTGGTTGAAGTTGAGGACGGAGCCCGGCTCCCGTAGGAGTCCGGGCGGAGTAATCCTGTTGTTGGCGAAGTCCGCTCCCATAGGAGTCCGGACGAGGACGCCTACTGCCGTTGGAGTTGAGGACGAAGCCCGCTCCCGTAGGAGTCCGGGCGGAGCTTTCCTGCAATCAAGATTAGGGGTGAAGTCCGGCTCCCGTAGGAGTCCGGACCATGCTTACCAGTGGTTGAAGTTGAGGACGGAGCCCGGCTCCCGTCGGAGTCCGGGCGGAGTAATCCTGTTGTTGGCGGAGTCTGGCTCCCGTAGGAGTCCGGACGAGGACCTCCTGCTGCGTTGGAGTTGAGGACGAAGCCCGGCTCCCGTAGGAGTCCGGGCGGAGCTTTCCTGCAATCAAGATTAGGGGTGAAGTCCGGCTCCCGTAGGAGTCCGGACCATGCTTACCAGTGGTTGAAGTTGAGGACGGAGCCCGGCTCCCGTAGGAGCCCGGGCGGAGTCTGCCTGCTGTTGGTGGAGTCCGGCTCCCGTAGGAGTCCGGACGAGGACAGCTTGCTGCCATTGATCCTGCGGAGGTCTTCGGCTGTGGTCATTTTTATACCCAACACCAGTCCCCCTACTTCCGAGTTTGAATTTCAAACGAAGGAAGTACAGAGAGAGACGAGCGCAGCCGAAACCGTCCCTTCGAATCCTGCGCGCTGTCGCCTCCAGATATTTCGGCATTGAATGTGCGCGTGCCGGAGTCTTTTCGAGTTGGAGCGGTATGAGGGGATGCTTCGAAATCTCGCAGGTACACTGGCCTAGGTACGGTGCAATTATGGTCCTGCCAACCGTCAGCCACTTTTAGCCGTCCGCCAGGGGAAGTGGGACACGTGTCGGATGCAGACCGGCCTGGAGGATTCGCGATCATTATGGCGTCGGATCCCAGGGTCTATTTAAACCCGTCCTCCCCCCTTTAGGCTCCTACTCCGTCCCTGAGCTCTCGCTATCGCCTGCCATCTCCTTTAGAGTTTGTTTCTGCGAGCATCTTTCCAGGCCGTAGACACCTCCCGCCTTCATCTCCCAGGTCCTTCAGGGTGACATAGGTTAGTGCCAACCTTCTTCCCTTCACCTAGGGATCTCTTTTCTTGCGTCTCTCGGGTTGATCAGTGGTTCTCTGTTCTTTTCCGTCCATTTTCTTAGGTTCCTTAGACTCCCCTCTCAAGACTACTCAAAATGTCCCCCAGTTCTTCTGCTCCCAGCAGCTCTGAGAGCTCTTCCGCCTCAAACCCTCAGGTTTCCGTCGCTGTGGACGAACCTGCATCTGAGGCCGGGCCCCGCCCGGCTTTCGCGCCGGGCACCATTCCGTGTTCTTCGACCTCGGAGGAACTCCTTCTGATAAGAGTTCAGTACGGAGTTCCTCCGGAGTACGATTTGGAACTGCCAGGTCCTTCTGACGGGCCAGCAATCCTCCACCTGGTCGCTTCTGTTTATACCAGGAAGCGTTCCGTGCCGGGCTCCGCCTCCCGCTTCCTACTTTTGTAGCCGCCTTCTTCCATTTTTTAGACATCACCTTGGCCTCTGTAGCCCCGAACTCCTTTAGGTTCTTGATAGGATTCCTTTCCCTCTGCCACGTAGTCGAGGTTCAGCCATCTCTTTCCTTGTTTAGGCACTTCTACACCTTCAAACGCCACCCTTCGGCGAAGGACTGGTGGTACTTCTCCCCCCAGTTCGGCAAGAAGGGGTTGCTGAAAGGCGCTCCTTCTTCGATTCATAATTGGAAGGGGAAATTCCTCTTCGTTCACTGCCCGACTTTGAGTCTGGGCCTACCCCCCTGGGGCTCCCTGAGGGATTCTGTCCGCCGGGCTCCAAACCTGGGGGAGGATGACCTTCAGGCCGCCCAGAAGCTTCTGACCTACCCCTCTCCTTCGCTTCCTAATCTCCTGAGGGAGCAGTTTCTCTTCAACGTCGGCCTGAGTCCCAGGATCCAACGAGTATTCATCTTTTCTTGTCTTTCTTTGCACCTTCTCTTTACCTTCTCTTCCTTCTCTCTCTTTTCTCCTTCTTTTTCTTATATATATATATATATATATATATATATTTTTTTTTTTTTTTTTTTTTTTTTGACTCCTGATGGGTTGGTGTTGCTTCTTCTCTTTTTTTTTTTTTTTTTTTTTTTTTTTTTTTAGGGATGGACGCCGAATCAGCGCGGATGCTTGCCCGGGGCATGAGGGCCCAGAAGAGGAAGGGCGCGGCGACCTCTGGATCGGCGAAGAGGGCCAGGGTGGAAGAGACGAGCTTGGCTGCGCCCGTCCAAGCGGCCCCGACCATCGACATTCCCTCGGATGTCGAGCTAGCGGCCCCCCGGCATCCTCGAGGAGTCCGCCAACTGGGACCCTCGCCCTGGAAGCCCATCCTGCGGAGGCGCCCGTCGCGGGGAGGAGGAGAAAAAGGGTGGCTCGTAGGGTGAGCAGCCACCGATCTGCTGCAGACGAGTCCGTCTGCTCCGAGGAGGGGGCGGACAATCTATTCAACGACAGGGACCTGGTCAGGCGGTTGGTCGACGGCTGCATCCTGCCGGACGTCGTGGAGAGGGTCGGCCATGGGGACCCTGAGCAGCGGGCTTGGGACACTTTGGGATCTTTCCTTGAGGTAAGCGAATCTTTGTTCATACGGCTACTTGTCCTTTGTTCTCATTCCCTAGCCACCCTCGCAGATTGGGCACCAGATTGTCGCCTATATCGAGGCGGCGAGCCACTCGAGGAGGGATGCCCTCCAGGCGGAGGAACGCTACCAAGCCGAGGTTGTTCGCCTCCAAGCGAAGACGGCCGAAGTAGCCACCCTCCAGGAGGCCCTGGAAATTGAGAGGCAAGCCCGAGAAGAGGAGAGACGGATCTTGGAGGAGTCGGCGAGGAAGGCGGAGGCCGAGGTCGCCCATTTGGTCGAGCAGACTCCGGTTCTGGTCTCGGAGGCCAGGGCCCTTGCGGTGGAGGAATTCAAGGCCTCCGCGGAGATGAGGGTCCTGAATGTCCAGTTCGGCCAGGAGGCGTTCACCAAGGTGTTCGAGCTCTGCCAAGAGAAGGTGGCCAGCAAATTCCCCGAACTCGACCTCGGTTTTCTTGAGGAGTCTGAAGACGAGGCCGGCCCTTCGTCCGCCGCTACCGCAGTCGAACCCCCCGTGCCGAGTTCTCCACCTCCCGCCCCTGAGGTCTGAGACCTCTGATCCTGTGCCCTTATTTTGTCACCATATTTCCTTTCTGTTTGTCTTCGGAATTATTCTATCAATAAAGTCGAATTTCTTGTTGCGGACGGCTTCTCCCTCCCCCTCCTCCTTCCTTCTACTTTTCTTCTTGCAATGAGTTGATCTCTAATGCCTGCACCTTCCAACGGCAGTGTCCTGCTGAAGCACTTCCCTTGCCCCTGGGGGTCCCACTGAAATCGATAATCTAGCGGTTGAAAAAGGAGGTCCTCCACCTGACGAAGAAGTTGAAGAAGTCGGAAGGCGAGCTCCGCAAATCGAGAGAAGACCATTCTGAAGCCGCCGCTGAGGTCGCCCACTTTCGGAGTCTCCAGGTGAAGGCAATCATGGATTACAGTCGGAGGAAGGCGAACTTCACAAAGGAGCTCGAGGAATGCAAGAAGAGCACCAACGACCGAATCTGGGCTCAAGAAGCCAGGATCAGCGCCCTTAAGGTGGAACTATCAGCCGCGAAGAGGAAGATCGGCCATCTGGAAGGAAACTCATCCCGGTTTTGGCCCAGGTTGAGGATGAACAGAAGTGGTCGCAGAAGGTCTCCAACCTCCAGAAGCAGCTTCAGGACGCCAAGATGAGTCACGACGTGCAGCGGGCCAGCTGGCGCCGGCAAGTGGAAGAGTATAAAAGGAGATTCCGGACGACGGCTGATGAGGTCGTTCGTCTCCAAAGGCAGCTGGTTCATAGGGCGCAGCCTACTTCCGTCCAAGATTCCGAAGAGCTCCAAGCCCTGAGAGGCACTGTTGAAGGGATTTCTGTCTCCCTCGGGGAGAAGACAGCCGAGCTGCAACAAGTGAAAATCCAACTGGCACTTGAGCGGAAGGCCGTCGCAGACGCGGAGGCGGAGTCCGAAGTTTTGTGGAAGTGGCATCGAGAAGCGGAGGCTGAGAGCCAGCGACTTCGTCGGGCGCTCCAGGATGCGTTGCGGAAGAGGGAAGAACTAGAAGAAGCAATGGAGAACCTGAGGCAGTCCTGGTTGAGGGATGGAGTAGATAACCCCAGGTCGGAGGGAGCAGGACCTCCTTAGAGCTCTTTTGTCTTTCTGCTTATCATGTAGTTATTTCCATTTTGTCGCTTTGTCCTTCTTTCCTTGGCCGTCCTGGCCCTGTAGTGCGTATATCGAAAATGAGATAAAAAGAGCATTTTGCGTTACCTTGCCCGCGCGCCGCACTAATATTGTTGTCTGCTGAATCTGTCTTGTCGTTTGACTTATTTGATGTAGATGTCGTCGGGGGGGGGCTTTTTCCTTTTATCCGATCTTGTTAGGCGGTCGAGTTTCGTCGCCATCAACCCTCGCTGCAGAAGTTGCGGATGGAGCCCGACTTCCGTAGGAGTCCGGGCCAGGTCTTCCTTGTAGGCGGAACCCGGCTCCCGTAGGAGTCTGGGTGAAGTTTTCCTTGGTGGCGGAACCCGGCTCCCGTAGGAGTCCGGGTGAAGTCTTCCTCGTAGGAACCCGGCTCCCGTAGGAGTCCGGGTGAAGTTTTTCTTGGCGTAGGAACCCGGCTCCCGTAGGAGTCCGGGTGAAGTCTTCCATTTCGCTCGAGCCGGCGTGAGGTTCTCCTCTCGTTACCAGCCTGGCTCGTAGGGGCACGTTAGGGCGCTGTAAGGCCTCTCCCCCATCTGGTCTAAAAGAACCGGGCCTTCGACTTTGCTCATGTCAGGATGAGGTTCTCCTCCTGATCCTGACATGGCTGTGGGGGCACATTAGGGCTTGTAAGGCCTCTCCCCCCATCCGGTCTAAAAGAACCGGGCCTTCGACTTTGCTCAAGTTAGGACGAGGTTTTCCTCCTGTCCCTAACAGGGCTGTGGGGGCACATTAGGGCGTTGTAAGGCCTCTCCCCCCATCCGATTTAAAAGAACCGGGCCTTCGACTTTGCTCAAGTTAGGGCAAGGTTTTCCTCCTGTCCCTAACAGGGCTGTGGGGGCATATTAGGGCTTGTAAGGCCTCTCCCCCCATCCGGTCTAAAAGAATCGGGCCTTCGACTTTGCTCATGCCAGGACGAGGTTCTCCTCCTGTTCCTGACATGACTTTGTTTTTGGAGGGATCATATCCGGTCATCATACATCCACGCCAGGTGGGAAAGGCACGTTAGATAGAAAGAAAAGTAGATTCAAGGTGAAATCATGAGTGATACATTTACAGTTTTTCCCGCTCCTCCTTGAGGCCTCCGATGATGGAGTCGATGGTTCCGATGGGAGGTCGGTCCCCGGGTTGCTCCTCCCTTTTCTGCGGTTCCGACGGTGGGAGGGCTCTTGGCCGGTCTCCCCTGCCCTCAGGCCTGCGGCGGACGAATCTGTCGAGTCGACCTCACCGAATGAGCTCCTCGATCTCGTCCTGGAGCTGGATGCATTCCTCCGTGTCCGACCGTGGTCGCGGTGGTAGAGGCAGAACTTGTTGGGATTGCGCTTCCCGGGGTGTGTGCGCATCCTCTCCGGCCTAGGGAGCAGCTCCCTGACCTCCATCAGTACCTGAGCCTTTGAGGTGTTGAGGGGGGCGTAGTTGCGGAATTTTCCTGGTGGGGAACCCCACCGAAACCTGCTGTCCGGGCTTCTCTGCCTGTGTGTCCGGGGTGGAGTAGGGGCGCGCTTATGTCCAGGAGGGGATCGGGAGCGCGGCCGGGCTTTCTTTGGCCTTTTCTCAACTGCGGACTTACTCGAATCTCCCGCCCGATGCTCCCTTGCCGTCTCTTCGTCCTTCATTTTGAAGGCTTCTTCCGCTCGGCGTATCCTTCAGCTCGAGCCAGTAAATCGGCAAAATCCCTGGGGTACTTCTTCTTCAGGGAGAACAGCAGATCATTCTTCTGGAGGCCGCCCTTTAGGGCGGCCATGGCCACCGATTGGTCTAAATTCCGGACTTCCAATGCCGCGATGTTGAAGCGGTTGATATAAGCCCGTATGGACTCCCCCTCCCTCTGCTTGATGTTGATGAGGGACTCTGAACCTTTCCGGGGGCGCCGGCTGCTGACAAAATGGGCCACGAATTGGTGGCTCATTTGATCGAAGGAAAAGATGGTACCCGATTTCAAAGCCGAGTACCAGTTCCTCGCCGCTCCCTTCAAAGTAGACGGGAAAGCACGGCACAGGATGGCGTCAGGTGCACCATGAAGCAGCATCATCGTCCGGAAGGCCTCCAAATGATCCACCGGGTCTGAAGTCCCGTCGTAGCTTTCAAACTGGGGAAGCTTGAAGTTCGACGGGATCGGCTCCTGCATTATTATCTGGGAGAAGGGAGGGTCAGTGCAAATATCCTCACCATAGGCGGAGGGTGCATGACGGAGTTCTTCAATCCGCCGGTTCATCTCCTGGAGCCTACGGTCCAGAAAATCCTCTCGACTTCGAGTCTCGAGGGTCCTCTGGCAAAATGGGGGCAAGGATCTCCCCGGAGTGGAGTCGTGATCCGATCGAGGGCTCTCCACCCTTGGGTCCATTTTCCCAGGAAGGACAGGGCGGCTGGCCCAGGTGGCCCGTCCTGCCGTCGGGTTCTGACATTCCGACGATGCCCTTTCCGGGTGCGCCGACGCCTGCGGCTGCTGCTGTTGCATCGCTTGCACAGCTTCAGCGAGACCTTTGACCTGCTGCGCCAGTAAGTCAAACTGCTCCGTGCCGACTGCCGTCGCCGGAGGAGGAGGAGGTTGAGAAACAGGAGGAGAGGCCGGAGCCTGAGATCTGGCCGTGGAGGCCGTGGACCGTCGCGTGGACGCTTTGCGTGGAGGCATCGAGTATGGATCCCGCGGGGAGGGGACAAGGAGAGGATGCCGGAGGAGATGATCAGGGTGGCTCCGTTGAACGCTCCTTTAAGAACAAGGGTACTGCGAAGACACAGACCCTTCCTCTAGCGCCAATCCTGTTGGTGCAAAAATCCACTGGCGCTGGATGAGCTGGAGTCGGGGAAGCCGCGGTCGCCACCGGGACCTGCAAAGGAAGTCTAAACCGGAGGTGGGGTTGCTCCGGCAAGACCCTCCGACGCTTAAGTCAGTTCTCTGCCTCAACAAGAATGGAGCGCTCGAATGGAGAATTTAACAGAGTTTTGAGATAAGAAATGAGCTTATAGAATAACGTATCTGAGTCCTCCCTTTTATAGGCAGAGGAGGTAACGGGCTGATGGTGACGTTTGTAACCGCCTCGTAGTGGGCTGCCCAGAGGCCAGGCAGAATATGCGGCGAAGAGTAGTGGAGTGGACTCGTGGTCATTGCTGGAGCGTGCCACGTGGATGGGAGAATCGTCCGATATCCGTCGCAGGAGGTGGAGCGGAGTTGGGGCCGTTTGTCGTGGCCTGCCAGGCAATAATGGGGCTGCGCGGGGTCTGCCGCAGAGAGTGGAGCAGAGTTATGGCCGTTGATACAGCCTGCCAGAGGATAATGGGGCCCGTAGGGTCTGCCGCAATGGGTGGAGCAGAATTATGGCCGTTGATACAGCCTGCCAGAGGATAATGGGGCCGCGTAGGGTCTGCCGCAATGGGTGGAGCAGAATTATGGCCGTTGATACAGCCTGTCGGGTAATGATGGGGCTGCATAAGATCTGCCGCAGAGAGTGGGGCAGGATCATAGCTGTGATTGTGGCCTGGGAGTGCTGATCTGCTGGCTGAAGTTCGACAGCGGCCGAACTCTGGCCGCCGTAGGGGTCTGGGCAGAGCCCTTATTGTAGTTGGGGTCGTGGGTGGAATCCGGCTCCCGTAGGAGTCCGGGCGAACTCTATCTGCGATCAGGGTTAAAGGCGAAGTCTGGCTCCCATAGGAGTCCGGACCGTGCTTACCAGCGGTTGAAGTTGAGGACGGAGCCCGGCTCCCGTAGGAGTCCGGGCGGAGTCTGCCTGCTGTTGGCGGAGTCCGGCTCCCGTAGGAGTCCGGATGAGGACCGCTTGCTGCCGTTGGAGTTGAGGATGAAGCCCGGCTCCCGTAGGAGCACGGGCGGAGCTTTCCTGCAATCAAGATTAGGGGTGAAGTCTGGCTCCCGTAGGAGTCCGGACATGCTTACCAGTGGTTGAAGTTGAGGACGGAGCCCGGCTCCCGTAGGAGTCCGGGCAGAGTAATCCTGTTGTTGGCGGAGTCCGGCTCCCGTAGGAGTCCGGACGAGGACCGCCTGCTGCCGTTGGAGTTGAGGACGAAGCCCGGCTCCCGTAGGAGTCCGGGCGGAGCTTTCCTGCAATCAAGATTAGGGGTGAAGTCCGGCTCCCGTAGGAGTCCGGACCATGCTTACCAGTGGTTGAAGTTGAGGACGGAGCCCGGCTCCCGTAGGAGTCCGGGGGAGTAATCCTGTTGTTGGCGGAGTCCGGCTCGCGTAGGTGTCCGGACGAGGACCGCTTGCTGCCGTTGGAGTTGAGGACGAAGCCCAGCTCCCGTAGGAGCACGGGCGGAGCTTTCCTGCAATCAAGATTAGGGGTGAAGTTTGGCTCCCGTAGGAGTCCGGACCATGCTTACCAGTGGTTGAAGTTGAGGACGGAGCCCGGCTCCCGTAGGAGTCCGGGCGGAGTAATCCTGTTGTTGGCGGAGTCCGGCTCCCGTAGGAGTCCGGACGAGGACCGCCTGCTGCCGTTGGAGTTGAGGACGAAGCCCGGCTCCCGTAGGAGTCCGGGCGGAGCTTTCCTGCAATCAAGATTGGGGGTGAAGTCCGGCTCCCGTAGGAGTCCGGACAATGCTTACCAGTGGTTGAAGTTGAGGACGGAGCCCGGCTCCCGTAGGAGTCCGGGCGGAGTAATCCTGTTGTTGGCGGAGTCTGGCTCCATAGGAGTCCGGACGAGGACCGCCTGCTGCCATTGGAGTTGAGGACGAAGCCCGACTCCCGTAGGAGTCCGGGCGGAGCTTTCCTGCAATCAAGATTAGGGGTGAAGTCCGGCTCCCGTAGGAGTCCGGACCATGCTTACCAGTGGTTGAAGTTGAGGACGGAGCCCGGCTCCCGTAGGAGTCCGGGTGGAGTAATCCTGTTGTTGGCGGAGTCCGGCTCTCGTAGGAGTCCGGACGAGGATCGCCTGCTGCCGTTGTGTTGAGGACGAAGCCCGGCTCCGTAGGAGTCCGGGCGGAGCTTTCCTGCAATCAAGATTGGGGGTGAAGTCCGGCTCCCGTAGGAGTCCGGACCATGCTTACCAGTGGTTGAAGTTGAGGACGAAGCCCGGCTCCCGTAGGAGTCCGGGTAGAGTAATCCTGTTGTTGGCGGAGTCCGGCTCCCGTAGGAGTCCGGATGAGGACTGCCTGCTGTCGTTGGAGTTGAGGACGAAGCCCAGCTCCCGTAGGAGTCTGGCGGAGCTTTCCTGCAATCAAGATTAGGGGTGAAGTCTGGCTCCCGTAGGAGTCCGGACCATGCTTACCAGTGGTTGAAGTTGAGGACGGAGCCCGGCTCCCGTAGGAGTCTGGGCGGAGTAATCCTGTTGTTGGCGGAGTCCGGCTCCGTAGGAGTCCGGACGAGGACCGCTTGCTGCCGTTGCAGTTGAGGACGAAGCCCGGCTCCCATAGGAGCACGGGCGGAACTTTCCTGCAATCAAGATTGGGGGTGAAGTCCGGCTCCCGTAGGAGTCCGGACCATGCTTACCAGTGGTTGAAGTTGAGGACGGAGCCTGGCTCCCGTAGGAGTCCGGGCGGAGTAATCCTGTTGTTGGCGGAGTCCGGCTCCCGGAGGAGTCCGGACGAGGACCGCCTGCTGCCGTTGGAGTTGAGGACGAAGCCCGGCTCTCATAGGAGTCCGGGCGGAGCTTTCCTGCAATCAAGATTAGGGGTGAAGTCCGGCTCCCGTAGGAGTCCGGACCATGCTTACCAGTGGTTGAAGTTGAGGACGGAGCCCGGCTCCCGTAGGAGTCCGGGCGGAGTAATCCTGTTGTTGGCAGAGTCCGGCTCTCGTAGGAGTCCGGACGAGGACCGCCTGCTGCCGTTGGAGTTGAGGACGAAGCCCGGCTCCCGTAGGAGTCCGGGTGGAGCTTTCCTGCAATCAAGATTAGGGGTGAAGTCCGGCTCCCGTAGGAGTCCGGACCATGCTTACCAGTGGTTGAAGTTGAGGACGGAGCCCGCTCCCGTAGGAGCCCGGGCGGAGTCTGCCTGCTGTTGGCGGAGTCCGGCTCCCGTAGGAGTCCGGACGAGGACCGCTTGCTGCCGTTGATCCTGCGGAGGTCTTCGGCTGTGGTCATTTTTATACCCAACAGGTTCGATTTTTCTATTTTGAAACCCCGTTGAGTTGAGACGTTCCAGGTGGAGTCCATTGAGAGACTATACCATTGTCCTTAAGATATTCACCAAATTTTCGACTAAGGTATTCACCTCCTCGATCTGATCGAAGAACCTTAATGGACTTTTCTATTTATTTTTCTACCTCATATCTGAATTCTTTGAACCTTTCAAAGGCTTCAGACTTGTGTTTCATTCAAACACATACCCGTACCTAGACATATCATCAGTAAAGATAATGAAGTAGACAAAGTTGCCTCTAGCCAGCACATCAAATGGGCCGCACACATCCGTATGTACTAGGACAAGTAGGTCTGTGGCCCTTTCCCATGTCCCACAAAAGGGAGCTTGGTCATTTTGCCTTGAAGGCATGATTCACAAACTGGATATGACTCGAAAGTCAACGGACTCAGTAGCCCAGATTTCTTCAATTTTTAACCCTGTCTTCCGCTAAATGACCTAGCCTTAGGTGCCACAGATACTTATCATTTAGACTATCTCTAGGCCTTTAATTCCTATGGCATTCACATTTTGCTCAATATTAAAAACAGATACATCAACATGTAACTGATAGAGACCATTAATAACAAAACTATTTGCAACTTTATTATTTTTATAAAATATGTTACAATGGTCCTTATGAAAGCTAATCTAGCCTTCTTATGCTGAACATGAAACATAAATCAAATTCCTGCTTGCTGCAGCACATAATAACAGTCTCTTAAAACTAAATCTAATCCTAACGGTAATCGTAGAGGGTAGGTTTCTATGGCCACAGCAGCAACTCTTGCTCCATTTCCGACTTGTAGGATCATCTCCCCATCCCTCAGCCTCCTACTCTCCACAAGACCCTGTATAGAAGTGCACAAATGAGCACTAGAACCAGAGTCAAGCACCCAACTGGATGCAGAAGAAACCGTAAGATTAGATTCGATAATGAGCATACCTCCAGAAGGACCATCCTTCTTGTTCTTCAGGGTGGCCAGGTACTGAGGACAGTTCCGCTTCCAATGGCCTTCTGACTGACAGTGGAAATACTTTCCCTTTTCAGAAGCCTTCTTCTTCGGTCCTGTCTTCTTGTTCTTGCCATCCACCTTCTGCTTCTTCACGGACTTCTTTTTCTTTCCAAAAGACTTTCTTTGGAAGAAGTCTGCTCCACAGTAAGAACTGAGCCTTTTGAACCTTTCATTGAAAGCTCAGCCGTAACCAACAAATTCATTAACTCGGCCAAGGTATATTGCATCTTATGCATATGAAAGTTCATGATGAACTGACCATATGCATCGGACAAGGACTGAAGGATCACATCAATCTGAAAATCCTTGTCTAAGATGATATCGAGCTTCTCAAGCTCCTCAAGATCCTTGATCATTGTCAAACAATGATCTTGGACTGACTGCCCATCATGTATCTTGGCCTTAAAAAGTCTTTGACAGACTTGATACTTTGCCGTGCGACTCTGTTCACCAAACAACTCTTGTAGGTGAGCCAACATTTGGTGGATAGTCAAAATATTTTCATGTTGGTGCTGCAAATCATCAGACATTGCACCCAACATGTAGTACCTGGCTTTGTTATCATCATCCGTCCACTTTTTCAGAGACGATCTCTGTTCAGCAGTCGGACGTGCTGGCATGGCAGGTGGGTCCTGGTCCAAGATATGAGTCAATTTTTTAAAATTCAGAATAATTATGTAGTTCTTCAATCAGTCTTTAAAGTTTGGTCCAGTCAGTCTATGAGTGTCTAGAATTTTGGTTAGGGAGTTTGAGGCAGATATGTTTCCTATAGAGAGTCAAAAGTTTCTAGTTTGATTTTATAATCAGACTCAATCAATTTATTTAAGATTTTTATTTTTAAACAAATTGGCTCCCACTATTTTCTCAGATCTCTACACTCCCTTGGTAGAGATGTGAAAATCTCTGTGATTAGTGATTTCTAGTGGGTGGTGCAGTCTCACCGACTGGCTCATCACCTCACCTAACAGTTATTGGTGATGGGTCAACCGATAAGTGGACAACTCTTGTCCAATGATTCTCTAATCATGGTGCACCCAAAACTTGATCTCTAATTCATGAAGCTCATCGTATCCAGGATATTGCTCCAATCCTTAGTTAAGCCAAACCCACCATTTGCACGAACTAGATTCCTGATTGGGTCCCTCACCGTATCCAAAATATTGAGCCCAACCCATCCTCTAATCCGTAGCATCCAATGCCTAATGGATATGGTTGCGTCTTCCCAATGCAACTGAGCCACTGTAACCAGCCGAGAACAATCAACCCCAGAAAGGGCCCGCACATCCACAATGGTGGAAGACCTAGACTTAATATTTTCTTAGGGAGATTTGATTTAGGTCTCTTTAAACTTGACTTAACATAGTCATAACAATTATGACTAACCTAGTGGCATGGGTCAGTTCGAATTGTTAGCCACCTCAAATCAGAACTGGGTCGACACATATGGCCAGGTAAGTGAGACTGGTGAGAGGGATATGCCATTAACTCGACAAGAATGCATTCAAGTCAAGTAGCTTCCAATTAAAAACCAGTCGATCGCATCTACCTAACTTACCTTAGACACCAAATTGTCAAACCAGATTGAGTTAGTCTACAATCCAGGCTCTAACCACTGAGCCAAATTAGGTCTTAACTTAATCGAGTCACATCTAAATGTGATTCGACCTTGACCCAGACTTAATCCTATTAGGCTGGTCAATTATTAGCTTTCATGATCCCACCTAACCAACTCTTGATTCAGTTTAATCAACCGCTAGACCTAATTGAGCTACCCAAGCCCGAACCCAATCTTATGAAAATATCTTAGATCTGAAATTCTCAATTTTAGACCTAACTTAATTTTATAAGCTCAATACATTAATTAAGTTTGGGTTCATAAACAAAGCATGTAAAATAAATCTTAGGGTTTCAGGATCTAGGGTTTTGCAGAAAAGTAAGTTTTGATTTCTGATTAAGGATGAAGGTGCAGCACCCCTATACATCATATGAACACCCCATTGAATGGAAAGAAAGGGTCTTAAAATCTTACTTTGTTCTTATGACCGGACAGCCATGACGAACACCTTAATCAGAAATATAAATTTAACTACAAAACTAGTTAGATCTAAATTAACATATCACATATGCAATTTAAGATCTAACTAATACATGCTTTGCATACATCTCATGTATCAAAAATTAATCTAATTAATATGCTTTCAAATCTGATACATCACATATAATATCTAAAAAATAAAATTTAAATTAAACTATTCAAAATAAAAACTATTCCAGACAAGTTACAGAACAATTCTACAACTAGTCTCGGCATGCAATAGATCAATTTTATGAAATAATTAAAATTTTATTTTCTATTTTTTGATCTAATTATAATAATTATAATATCAAAAAAAATAAATAATAAATTATATTTAATTCATATTTTAATCATATTAAAATATAAAACTTAAGACTATTCATGGATTCAATTAATCCTAGTCTAGTTATGCATCTCATGCATGTTAGATCTTCTTAGATTTAATTTTAAATATTTTAATTTCAGATCCTATCATATCTGATGTGATATCTGAAATTATTTAATATCAGATAAATTAAAATCAAAATTAGATCTAAAATAGATCTGAAATAGAGCCAACAACCTGGCTCTAATACCAATTAAAGGAAAAACCCTCTTTTTTCTGTGTAGGATCTTTCAGATTTCATCAAATCTGGGGTGGAATAAATTAAAATTTTTATCCTAAATTATTTCAGATCTAATATCTATTAGATTTAATTTTATTATCTGATATTTAAAATCTAAAATTAAATCTAAAAGTATGAGAGATATAGACATACCTCGAGGGTAATCTAATTACTCTGAAGATGATCGCAGTACTGCCTGAGGTTCTGATGCAGCCATGCAAGCACCTGGCCTCTACCAGTATCCACTCAGGTAAAATCATGAATGTCTTCTCCTCATGATTCTACACTCCAAAAATCAGATCAATATCTGATTTGAAAGTACTTCAAAACTCCTTCTGAAGTTGGAGCAGCAGCCTGTCGAAAATGTCCTGCAGCCTTCTGTTCCAGGCATCACCACGCCTTGTACCTTTGCCAGATGAATGTCCAACTTATTGGACATGAAGAGGGGAGAAAGGAGAGAAGGGAGGATGTGGAGAAGAAAAAAGGAGGTGGCAGCTAATAGGTTTTTTTTATAAAATAAGTTCTATCTCAAAACCCTAGGTGCAGCAGGGTTTATATAGACCCTGTATGCTACGCAGTGCCACGTCATTCAATCAATTAGAAAATTCTAATAAATTTTGGAAAAATTTTGATTGGTGGAGTGATGTCATCTGATCATATCAGATAAGAACCTCCACCCTCTCTCCTATGTTGGCGCCAACAATGGATAAGCTCAAATAAGGTGGCGCCAAAGAGTCCAAGTTTATCAGGACTCTTTGGTTCTTATCCATTTGGGGCGCTCACTTAAATCCAATTGGGCTCATGCCATAATATTATTATGGCACCCAATTTGAAGTGGTTTGGATATGTGGACACTCCATAAAAATTCTTCAATGAATCCTCTTCAGTTTAAGACCCATATGTCAACTTTTGACAGATGTCCTATAATGAAATTGGCAGGTGCTAGAAATTAGTAGGTGTTGTCTTAAATTCATCTCATGAATTAAGACAAGCCTTTTCTAAGCTGGACAAGCTTCAATTAGACTGAGAGAAACTTTCTCAAGGTTCTCTAGATGAGCCAGATCACATTTGGCTCAGTAGAGGCAGTAAAGATTACACGAGGAGAAAGTTAGGCTCAATCGAGTGCTAGCACGATTTCCTTGAACCTAATTGGATCTTATCCAAATCAATTGGGGTAGCCCAATTGATGACATCCAGACCCTAACCCTTATTTGTGTGATCTAGTTAGGTTCAATTCTGTATGGTAATGAGACATATTGTGATCTCATCATTGACATCATCGAAACTCCTTTCGATGGACCAGAACTTTTTTGATTCAGACAATTAGAATGATCGATCATCAAAATCATTCTAATTGCTCCCAAAATCCACCAGTGACACCTAGAAGTATATGGTAGCAATCTATCAGAATTAAAGATGAACCTCTTGGTGCAGCTATCTGTGTGATTGAGTTCCTCTATCATGAGTCCCGACTGATTTAGGGTTAAGGTGAACTCATCAAACCCAACATCAGTCATATGAATCGATTGATCGATCCGAATCCGATGTGAAACCCCAATGGAAAACTCTTTTCCATTATTTCACTCTGCCATGGCCATGGGCTTAAGGACTCGATCTTTCGATCATCATAGGACTACTCCTCTCATCTATCGAGGTTGATAGATCCCACTTGGTGCGATCTGGTTCCTACAATGGATATGCTACCGCCAACATACACCTCAGGGTTCGAATGGCTAAAGACCGAGTTATGGTGTAGTCAAACTATAACACACTCAAGGTGAACCATCGATGCACCTCAGGTCAAGGAACTAGACACACAACTGCAGCATCGAGCTAGTCATCGACGAGAAGGTAGACTTCCTTATGACTGCTCGAGGTGGTCACGCTCAGTACTCTCATTCTCAATGAATACCTGTACTCTCACTTCGATGTTCCACACTGTAGACTCAAGACTCATCTACCCTAAGAAAGCGATCGTACACCAACCTTCTGGATCAATCACCATCCTCGTGATGATCCTATGGTCAGGAGCAGTTTATGAGTTAGTTATGTAAATTCATGTCTTAAATTTTCAACTCTTAAAAATATGAATTTATATTTCCATTAACTCAAAGATGTATTATAGACACAATATACACAATGTGATAGAAGAATAACCTTTTTATTCATTTATAATCAAAATTATAAATTTGCCCTTAGTTCAATACAGGAATGTGTCAGCCGATCTAGCATCTAGGGCACACATCTAATAGTTTGTCCACAAGCACTGTATGATAGTGATCAAGGACATTGAGGAGCTAGGGAAGCTCAGGCTTGATATGCAAAAGGAATTATGGATAGATCTAATCCTTCAATTCCTTACCAGTTCATATAGTTAATTCATCATGAATTTTTATATGAACAAACTTGACTGCACTATTTTCGAACTTGTCAACATATTGGTCACAATGGAGGGTACCTTAAAGAGTTCAAGAGGCACTGTTCTCACTGTGAAGCAACTTTTTCTTTCAAAAAAAAATCTATTGGAAGGAAGAAGGTTAAATCCATAAAGAAGCAGAAGAGAGAAAGCAAGCCAAAGAAGGATGGTCCAAAGGTAGCTAAGGCAAAGAAAAAGTATTTCCATTGTCTTGCTGAAGGCCATTGGAGGAGAAACTGTCTGAAATACTTGGAGAGCCTAAAGATCAAAAAGGATGACAAACCTTTCGATGGTATACTCATAATAGAATCTAACCCCACTATTTCTTCTACTTCTAGTTGGATATTAGACTCTAGCTCGAGTGCTCAATGTACCTCTATGCGGGGTCTGATAGAAAGTAGGAGGTTGAGGGAAGGTGACATGATCCTTCAGATCGACAATGGAGCAAAGGTTGCAGCAAAGGTCATTGGTACTTACTCTCTTCGATTATCATCTGGTGTTAGATTAGATTTAAAAGACTGTTATCATGTTCCTGTTACTAGTCAAAATTTAATTTCTATATCTGTGTTAGCACAGGAAGGTTTTGAAATTAGTTTTAATAAAAATTTTTGTTTCATTTATTTATAAAATAAATTGGTTGCATGAGATCTTTTAATTGACAGTCTTTATCACATGCATGTTGATGCGAATGTGAACCTAAATGAGTAAATAGTGAGTGCCATAGGTCAAAAGAAAACCAGAGATGAGATTAACCAGAAGTACTTATGGCATCATAGACTAGGCCATATTGGAGAGGACAGGATAAACAGACTGGAAAAGGATGGGATACTTAGCTCTCTTAATCTAGAGTCGTATCCAGCCTGTGAATCCTGCCTTCGAGAAAAAATGGTCAAGTTACCCTTTGTAGGACATGAGGAAAGGGCCACAGAGTTCCTTGTCCTAGTACACATCGATGTGTGTGGGCCATTTGATGTACAGATCAGAAGTGGTTATAGCTACTTCATTACCTTTACCGATGATCTGTCTAGGTATGGATATGTGTATCTCATGAAACACAAGTCTGAGGCTTTTGAAAAGTTCAAAAAATTCAGGCATGAAGTAGAAAAGCAGATAAGCAAACCCATTAAGGTTCTTCGATTTGATTGAGGAGGTGAATACCTTAGTCGAAAATTTTTAGGATATTTTAAGGACAATGGCATAGTCTCTCAGTGGATCCCTCTTGGAACACCTCAGCTTAATGGTGTATCTGAAAGGAGGAATAGGACCCTATTGGATATGGTCAGGTCCATGATAAGCTTCATCGATCTATCTTTATTTCTTTGGAGACATGTCTTGTTAACTTTCATTCACTTGTTGAATAGAGTTCCTTCAAAGTCCGTTCCTACCACACCATACGAGATATGATTCGGTAAGAAGCCAAGTTTGGGTTATCTTAAGACTTGGAGATGTTTGGCCTATGTCAAGATATAGATGATGGAAAAGTTGGAGGATAGATCTATTATAGCTCACTTTATAGGGTACCCAATGTTGGATTTCGATGGCGTAGCAGAAGGATTAGATGTTTAAAATTTTTATTAAAAACATCGATGCACCGAAAATCCTAATGCCCAGAAACTCTTGACTATATCAATCAAAGTACAACAAAATAAATTTGGATCAGAAGAATACCTATAATGCTAATTCAATTTTCATGAGGCATCCAAGTGTCTGTCCTCCAACGGTGATCCACACAAAAATTGAACCAAGGACAGCATCCTTATTCACCTTGCTTCAAAAGTTCTAGCCCCTAGAACTCAACCAATCACCAATAGATCAGATCTTCCTCCAGCCTGAGTCTAAATCTTTCTGAACCATCCACTAGACTTGACTATCTTTTTCTAGACCTCTCAAATCCTTAGAGCTATTAGGATTAGGCTTGTCTTAAAAGAACAAGCCTTGTCCTAAAACCTAGAGTTGTAAGAAAGGGAGAGAGGGAGTGGATAGGGGATATAAGAATTGAATGATCACCCCATCTGTCATCTCCTATTTATAGCACTAGATGGGGTGCTAATAGAGAAGGAACACCTCATCTGAAAAAGTATATCAAGTCTTCGTATCACTTATCTGAGAGTCCTTAAACAGAAGGACTCTTTAGGGGCTAATACGTTGATTCCTGCCTTCTCACGCGCGCACGCTCAGAACAAGATGCTTTTCACATCTCTTCACACATCAGATTAGTATGAAATATTTCCACATAAACTTTTATTCAAATAGGAAGGCTATAACCAAATGACATATTATTTGGATAAGAGTTCATATGTGAGAAGGACTCTTCACCGAAGAGATGCGCGAGCACCTTCTCCCTATCGCACGCACGCATGCCCAAAAAAGGGAGTGAAAAGCAACCTTTCTTAATCTGATAATTTTTTAGATTTTTATCACATGATAAGCACTTAAAATGGATCTTTATTACAAAAATTATTAGAACAAAAATCACTTAAGACTCCTTAAACAGAAGGAGTCTTCACATCCCTTCGTGCGTCCAGAAAAACTATCGCACGTGCAGCAATGTTTTGAACAATTTTTTTTTTCATGCACAATCTGATAGATTTTTTATACTTCAAAAGGTGTACTAGGTGGCTCATCATTTGATCTATTTTTTATAAAAAATAGAGGCCCAAAATAGAAGGATTTTTAGTCCTTCTCCATGCCACAAATAAAGTGTGCATGCATTCTGCATATTAGCGCCAAGAGTCCTTCTTAAGTTGGACTCTTAGTTATTTGGCGTGTACACCAGATATGATGCCTCTTTTTGGCTATTTCAAGGTGGCTTGACCTGACCCAAATGTCCATCAAATTGGGCTAGCTAATTAGCAAGGGATGAGACCAAATTGATCTTCAAAGGAGCAAGGGTTCCACACGTGCTAGCATGCTTACCGGAGCCCTGATTGAATCCAAAATTTCAATCAAGCTTTTTCAAAAGGGTCCTTGGCCAATATCTATATATGTGTGACCCATTGAGTTCCACATCTAGTTAATAGTAGGTTCAGGTGTAAGTTGACTTAATTTGATTAGAATTTAATCTAACCGATTTAGGTCTAATCGAGCTAACTCGATTTCAGTAATTAGAACTCTTTCTAATTGGTGTTCAAATTAAATTCTTTAATTCGATAAAAAATTTATAAGTCAAGATTGATGTCTAGCAAAGTATCATGACTATCCAAAAGATATAAAAAATTGATGAAAATATCAAATATGCCCTTCATGGTAAGTTACCATGTAATACAATCCTTCGATCATCCCAGCACCCTGAATATGTTCATGAGTATGGAATCATGTCAAAATCAAACAAACATTCATATCGATTCTCAATTAACCAATGATGACTCCAATGAAGAAGCATTAGAAACTCTTTCTAATCTCCTTCCTACTTTTGGCCAAAAGATTTTTTTCGAGTCATCTAGAATTGAGAATACACAGGATGCGATCTCCTCTTACTTGGAGTGATCGATTCTATATTGATCTACTCACAACCTTCATACATAATCTATCATATCCAGAACATCCCATACATGTCTAAATGCCATGTCGAGTATGAACCAAAATATGAGTTCATGTGCACAAGATTCCATGGTGGTCTCAGGTCTAAGGATTACTTGCACAACTCCCACTTAGAGAACCATTTTTGACATGCAAGGTTTCCATAAGATGTTCTCTTTCATCGAGTCAATTTAGTGGACTCATTTTTTAAATGAACACCTACATCCTTGTATTAGTATCCCACACAAGTGGCTAGTGAGATCTGCTACCCTCTCCATCGAGCATACATAGGATGTGCCAGTCTATCCGAAACATTGATCCCCGACTTAATGCTCCTACGATTAGAAATGTTTAAGATTAGGATTTTAGAATTTTAGGTCTCACTAGCATGACCCATTCATGTCTCCTAAAATTATTTTCCTAATCTTTGGGGTTCATCATAATCTTAGACATAATAAGATGCAGCTAATATGATGAATCAATGCCTCAAATAATAAATATCATTTCATGAGTTGGAAAATTATAAAGAAAACTTTCATCGCAACACACTTACGATTGACTTATAGGGCACTCTTCTTTCAATCTCTCACTTGTACTAAAGTCAATCACTTTTGTATCTCATACAATTAAGATGGCGATCATTTAGCTGTTATGGTATGGCATTAGTGAATGGGTTGCTATATTATTCTTTCTGTCTACTCGCTCAAGAACAACATCTTGTCTCTAATGAGATGGAAGTATCTGAGGATGTGCTTGGATCTATAATGAGACCTAGATTTCTTTGCTTGAATAATGGCCCCAGTGTTATCATGATAGAGTGACACTGGCCCTTCATTCTTAGGAATGACTCTTAAATTCATGATGAATTTTTTTATCCAGACAGCTTCCTTAATAGCTTCACTAGCAGCGATGTACTCTATCTCAGTAGTTGAGTTAGCTACTGTCTACTGCTTGGAACTCTTCCAACTCACTGCCCCATTATTAAGGTAAACACATACCCTGATATCGACTTGCTATCATCCACTCTCCAATGATCCTCCCTTACTAGCCTCTCTTACTAGTCTCACTGCTTGGAGAGACATATACCATGACTTGCAGGCAACTAACCTCTCTTACTAGCCTCCATATTAAACCTCTTTAATATGAGATCTATGTACGGACTGAGATAAGCCTAACATCTTTTTAGATCTATCTTTATAGATCTTTATACCCAATATATAAGATGCTTTACCCAAGTCTTTCATAAAAACTTGTTCGATAGCCAAGACTTGACCGATTGTATTATTGGGATATCATTCCCAATGAGCAGTATGTCATCGACATATAAAACTAAGAAGAGAACAGTACTCCCACTTGTCTTCTTATACACACATGGTTCATTCTTATTTTTGATAAAGTCAAACTCTTTGACTGTCATATCAAATCGAATGTTCCAGCTCCTCGAAGCCTTCTTTAATCCATAGATGGATCTCTTTAGCTTGCATACTTGATTTGCCCTCCTACTTGAGACAAATCTCTCTAGCTGAGTCATATAGACTTCTTCCTCTAGATTATCATTGACGAATGCAGTCTTGACATCCATCTACTAGATCTCATAATCGTAGTATGCTGTTATAGTAAGCAAAATTTGGATGGACTTGAGCATAGCCACTGATGAGAAGGTTTCATTATAGTCAATTCTTTAGCTTTGACTGAAATCCTTCACCACCAACCTAGCTTTATAGGTTTTTACTTGGCCATCTACTCCGATCTTCTTCTTGAAGATCTACTTGCGCCCTGTTAGGATCACACCCTTAGGTGCATCAACCAAGGTCTGCTCTTGGTTGATATATGTCGAGTCCATCTCAGATTTCATGACTTTCAGCCATCTATCTAAGTTTCTACTCATGACAGCTTCCGAATAGATCAGTGGATCATCATCCTGAATAATGTTGATCATATTGTCAACAAATCTCAGAGGTGCTTGATGCACTCTATCTGATCTTCAGAGAGGAGGTGTGTATTGTGGATGTACCTCATCTTTTGATACTTCTGATTGAGTATCTTCTTGTGGTCCAACCACTGATATTTCTGGATCGATTTATAGATCATGAACTTCAATTAGTTCAATATTCCTCCCACTGCTTCCTTCTTGGATGAGTTCATTTTCCAAGAAAGTGGTATGCCTACTAACAAACACCTTTTGTTCAGTAGGTGGTAGAAATAGTATCCATTAGTTTCCTTAGGATACCCTACAAACCTACACTTAACTGATCTAGCATTAAGCTTATGTCCAAAAATATTTCTGACATAAGCAGGACAGCCCAAGTCTTAAGATGTTTAAGATTAGGCTTCCTTCCCTTCCATATCTCATATGGTGTGCTTGCAACAGACTTTGAAGGTACTCTATTTAATATATATGTGACAGTCTCTAAGGCATATCTTTAAAAAGATATTGGGAGATCAGTGAAGCATATCTGGA
The DNA here is from genome assembly GCF_000442705.2 of Elaeis guineensis. Lineage (NCBI taxonomy): Eukaryota > Viridiplantae > Streptophyta > Magnoliopsida > Arecales > Arecaceae > Elaeis > Elaeis guineensis. Next base: position 110,962,388 of record NC_025996.2, read on the forward strand.
CTGCACCATGTCCATTAAAGTGTGATTCCTCCTTTCTGCTACACCAATTAACTGAGGTGTATAAAGAGGGGTCTATTCAGAGAGAATATCTTTACTTTTAAGATGATCAAGAAATTCACTGGATAAGTACTCTCCTCCTCGATCAGATCGAAGAACCTTGATACTTTTTTTAGTTTATTTTTCAACCATGCATTGATACTCCTTGAACTTATCAAAGGCTTCAGATTTATGTTTTATAAGATACACATACCCGAACCTTGATAAATCATCTGTGAAGGTAATAAAATAGGAGTATCTACCTCTAACCTAAGTTGTCATTGATCCAATACATCCGTATGTACTAGGGCTAACAACTCACTTGTCCTCTCTCCATATCCAGAAAATGAAGTCTTGGTCATCTTATCCATGAGATAAGATTCACAAGTTTCGAATGATTCATAATCATACGGGTAAAAGAATTCCTCTTTGTATAACTTGTTTATCTTTGGCTCACTAATATGATCAAGGTGGCAATACTAGAGATATGTGATATTCACATCTTCTCTCTTTTTTTATATTTTTTTAATTAAAAAATATTTTTATTGAGTGCAAGAATTAAAAGATTGTTATCAATATAAACACTGTCATAAAAGTCATTAGAAAAGAAAATAGAGCATCCATTTCTCATTAACCTTATTTCATAACCTTGCTTTAATAGCAAAGGTATAGAAATAATAATTTTAATGACCTTTGACATATAATAACAATCTTTCAATACTAAAGTTTTGCCTGAAGGTAAATCAAGCATACAGGTTCTCACAGCCTCTGCGCTAATGGACTCTCCACTTACGTCATAAAGCTCGAGATCACCTCTTTTCAGACCTTTGATATTCTGTAGTTGCTGTAATGAATTACAAATATACGATCTATAGGTGGTATCTAATATCCAGATATCAGAGTCTAAACCACTCAATAAAAAATAGGTCTATATCATATACACATCTTTTAATGCTACACAAGCACCCTGCTTTAATCTTGCAAGATTATTCTTACAATTATACTTCTGTTGGGTATAAAAATGTCCACAGCAGAAGTCCTCGACGGAATTGACTGCATGACCACTCCGCCTGGGCTCCTACGGGAGCCGGACTTCACCTTTAACCTTGAGTGCAGGAAGACTCCACCCGGATTCCTATGGGAGCCGGGCTTCATCCTCGACTCCAACAGCTGCAGACAGGCTTCGTCCGGACTCCTACGGGAGCCGGACTCCCCGCCGACTCCAACAGTGGGTAGACTCCGCCCGGACTCCTACGGGAGCCGGGCTCCATCCTCAACTTCAACCGCTGGTAAGCCCTGACCACTCCGCCTGGGCTCCTACGGGAGCCGGACTTCACCTTTAACCTTGAGTGCAGGAAGACTCCGCCCGGACTCCTACGGGAGCCGGGCTTCGTCTTCGACTCCAACGGCTGCAGACAGGCTTCGTCCGGACTCCTACGGGAGCCGGACTCCACCGCCGACTCCAACAGTGGGTAGACTCCGCCCGGACTCCTACGGGAGCCGGGCTCCGTCCTCAACTTCAACCACTGGTAAGCCCTGTCCGGACTCCTGCGGGACCCGGACTTCGCCTTTAACCTTGAGTGCAGGAAGACTCCGCCCGGACTCCTACGGGAGCTGGGCTTCATCCTCGACTCCAACGGATGAAGACAGACTTCGTCCAGACTCCTACGGGAGCCAGACCCTATCGCCGACTTCAACAGTGGGTAGACTCCGCCCGGACTCCTACGGGAGCCGGGCTCCATCCTCAACTTCGACCGCTGGTAAGCACTGTCCGGACCCCTGCGGGAGCCGGACTTTGCCTTTAACCTTGATTGCAGGAAGACTCCGCCCGAACTCCTATGGGAGCCGGGCTTCGTCCTCGACTCCAACGGATGAAGACAGACTTCATCCGGACTCCTACGGGAGCCAGACTCCGCCGACGACTTCAACAGCAGTAAGCACTGTCCGGACTCCTATGGGAGTCGGACTTCGCCATCAGTCCCGACCCCTGCCAAGCTTCAGCCGATGGACCTACATCCCCAGGCTGTATCAACGGCCATGATTCTGCTCCACTCACTGTGGCAGACCCTACGCGACCCCATTATCCTTTGACAGGCTGAATCAACGGCCATGATTCTGCTCCACTCACTGCGGCAGACCCCACGCGGCTCCATTACTACCTGACAGGCCACGATAAACGGCCCCGATCCTGCTCCACCTCCTACAATGGATACTGCACGATTCTCCCATCCGCTGGCAAAAATGACAGCAAACGCCGCCCCACTTCCCGCGGCAGATTCCACGTGGCACGCCCCAGTAATGGCCACGAGTTTACTCCACTACTCTTCACAGCAAATCCCGCCTGACCCTGGGCAGCCCACTACCAGGCGGTTGCAAACGTCGCCATCAATCCGTTACCTCCTCCGCCTATAAAAAGGAGGATCCAGATACGTTATTCTATAAGCTCATTTCTTATCTCAAAACTCTGCTAAATTCTCCGTTCGAGCACTCCATTCTTGTTGAGGCAGAGAACTGACTTGAGCGTCGGAGGGTCTTGCCGGAGCAACCCCACCTCCGATTTAGACTTCCTTTGCAGGTCCAGGCGGCGACCGCGACTTCCCCGACTCCAGCTTATCCAGCGCCATCAGATTTTTGCACCAACAGGATTGGTGCTAGAGGAAGGGGCCTGTGTCTTTGCAGTACCCTTGTTCTTAAAAGAGAGTTCAACGGAGCCACCCCGATCGTCTCCTCCGATATCCACTCCTTGTCCCCCCCACTCACGGGATCCGTACTCGATGCCTCCGTGCAAGGCATCCACGCGACGGTCCACGGCCTCCGCGGCCAGATCTCAAGCACCGGCGTCCCCTCCTGTTTCTCAAACTCCTCCTCCTCCTCCTCCGACAGTGGCGGTCAGCACGGAGCAGTTTGACTTGCTGGCGCAGCAGGTCAGAGGCCTCGTCGAAGCTGTGCAAGCAATGCAGTAGCAGCAGCCACAGGCGTCGATGCACCTGGAAAGGACATCACCGGAATGTCAGAACCCGGCGGCAGGACGGGCCTCCTGGGCCAGCCGCCCCGTTCTTCCTGGGAAAACAAACCCGAGGGTGGAGAGCCCTCAATCGGACCACAACTCCACCCCGGGAAGATCCCTGCCCCCGTTCTGCCAGAGGACCCTCGAGACTCGAAGTCGAGAGGATTTCCTGAACCGGAGGCTCCAGGAGATGAACCGACGGATTGAAGAACTCCGTCATGCACCCCCCGCTTATGGTGAGGATATTTGTACTGACCCTCCCTTCTCCCAAATGATCATGCAGGAACCGATCCCGCCAAACTTCAAGCTTCCCAGTTCGAAAGCTACGACGGGACTTCAGACCCGGTTGATCATCTGGAGGTCTTTCGGATGATGATGCTGCTTCACGGTGCTCCTGATGCCATCCTATGCCGGGCTTTCCCGTCTACTTTGAAGGGAGCAGCGAGGAACTGGTACTCGGCTTTGAAACCGGGTACCATCTTTTCCTTCGATCAAATAAGCCACCAATTTGTGGCCCATTTTGTCAGCAGCCGGCGCCCCCGGAAGGGTTCGGAGTCCTCATCAACATCAAGCAGAGGGAAGGGGAGTCCATACGGGCCTATATCAACCACTTCAACATCGCGGCATTGGAAGTCCGGAACTTGGACCAATCAGTTGCCATGGCCGCCCTAAAGGGCGGCCTTCAAAAGAATGATCTGTTGTTTTCTCTAGAGAAGAAGTATCCCAGGAATTTTGCCGATTTACTGGCTCGGGCTGAGGGATATGCCCGAGCGGAAGAAGCCTTCAGGATGAAGGATGAAGAGACTGCGAGGGAACGGCAGGCGGGAGATTCGAGTAAACCCGCCATTGAGAAAAAGCCAAAGGAAGCCCGGCTGCGCTCTCGATCCCCTCCCGGGCGTAAGCGCGCCCATACTCCACCTGGGGCACGCAGGCAAAGAAGCCCGAAACGTGGGGTTCGGCGGGGTTCCCCACCAGGAAGATTCTGCAACTACGCCCCCCTCAACGCCTCGAAGGCCCAAGTATTAATGGAGGTCAGGAAGCAGCTCCCTAGGCCGGAGAGGATGCGCACATACCTCGGAAAGCGCAATCCCAACAAATTTTGCCTCTACCACCGCGACCACGGCCACGACACAGAGGAATGCATCCAGCTCCAGGATGAAATCGAGGAGCTCATTCGGCGAGGTCGACTCGACAGATTCATCCCCGCAGGCCAGAGGGTAGAGGAGGCCGGCCAAGAACCCTTCCACAGCCTGAACCACCAAGAAGGGAGGAGCAACCCGGGGACCGGCCTCCCATCGGGACTATCGACTCCATCATCGGAGGGCCTCAAGGAGGAGCGGGCTACCCGCGACCGTGAGGCTCGGAACACCTGTAAATGTATCACTTACGATTTCACCTTGAATCTATATTTCTTTCTACTTAATGTACTCTTCCCACCTGGCGTGGATTTAGTATGACTGGATATGACCCCTTCAAAATCGAAGTTATGTCAGGAACAGGAGGAGAACCTCGTCTTGATAGGAGCAAAGTCAAAGGCCCGGTTCTTTTAGACCGGATGGGGGGAGAGGCCTTACAAGGCCCTAATGTGCCCCCACAGCCATGTCAGGAGCAGGAGGAGAACCTCGTCCTGACATGAGCAAAGTCAAAGGCCGGTTCTTTTAGACCGGATGGGGGAAGAGGCCTTACAATGCCCTAATGTGCCCCCACAGCCATGTCAGGAAAGGAGGAGAACCTCTCCTGACATGAGCAAAGTCAAAGGCCCGGTTCTTTTAGACCGGATGGGGGAGAGGCCTTACAATGCCCTAATGTGCCCCCACAGCCATGTCAGGAACAGGAGAGAATATCGTCCTGACATGAGCAAAGTCGAAGGCCCATTTCTTTAGACCGGATGGGGGAGAGGCCTTACAAGCCCTAATGTGCCCCCACAGCCATGTCAGGAACAGGAGGAGAACCTCGTCCTGACATGAGCAAGGTCGAAGGCCCGGTTTTTTTAAGACCGGATGGGGGGAGAGGCCTTACAACGCCCTAACACGCCCCCACGGCCAAGCCGGAACGGAAGGAAAACCTCGCCCTGGATCAAGGGGAAGGCTCGGACTCCTACGGGAGCCGGGTTCCATCCACAACACCAAGGAAGACTTCACCCGACTCCTAAGGGAGCCGGTTCCGACCACGACGCCAGGGGAGACTTCACCCGACTCCTACGGGAGCCGGGCTCCACCCACGACTTCTGCAGCAAGGGTTAATGGTGGCGAAACCCGGCCGCCTATCAAGATCGGATGAAAGGAAAAAGCCCCCCCCCTTTTTTTTATGATGTCTACATCAGACAAGCCAAACGACCATAAAGGTTCGACAGACAGCAATATTATTGCAACGCGCGGATGAGGTAACACAAAACATCCTTTTTATTCCATTTCTGATATACACACTACAAAGTCAGGAAGGCTAAGGAAAGAAGGGCAGAACGACAAAAAAAAGTAACTACATGAAAAAACAGAAAGGCAAAAAGAGCTCTAAGAAGGCCCTGCTCCCTCCGACCTAGAGTTATCTATTCCGTCCCTCAACCAGGACTGCCTCAGATTCTCTATTTCTTCTTCTAGCTCTTCCTTCTTCTGCAGTGCGTCCTGGAGCACCCGACGAAGTTGCTGGCTCTCAGCTTCCGCCTCTCGATACCTCTTCCTCAAAACTTCGGACTCCACCTCCGCGTCCGCAACGGCCCGCCGCTCGAGCGCCAGTTGGATCTTCACTTGTTGCAGTTCGGCTGTCTTTTCCCCAGGGAGACAGAAATCCCCTCAATGGTGCCTCTTAGGGCTTGGAGCTCTTCAGAATTCTGGGCAGAAATAAGCTGCACCCTGTTAACCAGCTGCCTCTGAAGACGGACAACTTCGTCGGCCGTCGTCCGGAATCTCCCCTTATACTCTTCCACCTGCCTGCACCAGCTAGCCCGCTGCACGTCGTGGCTCACCTCGGCGTCCTGAAGCTGCTTTTGAAGGTCGGAGACCTTCTGCGACCACCTCTGTTCATCATCGACCCGGGCCAAGAGCCGGGATGAATTTCCCTCCAGCTGGCCGATCTTCCCCTTCGCAGCTGAAGTTCCACCTTAAGGGCGCTGATCCTGGCGGCCTGGGCCCAAATCCGGTCGCTGGAGCTCTTTTTGCATTCCTCGAGCTCCTTTGTGAAGTTCCCTTCCTCCGGCTGTAATCCATGATCCCCTTCACGTGGAGACTCCGAAAGTGAGCGGCCTCAACGGCGGCTTCGGAGTAATCTTCTTTCGATTTGCGGAGCTCGGTTTCCTCTTCTTTAACTTCTTCATCAGGTGAAGGACCTCCTTTTTCAACCACTGGATCGTCGATTTCAGCGGGACCCCCAAGGGCAGGGGGAGTGCTTCTGCATGACACTGACATCGGAAGGTAAAGGCGTCAAAGAACATTCATCACAGGAAGAAAAATAGGGAGGAGGAAGGAGGAGCCGTCTGCGACAAGAAATTCGACTTTATTGAGTGATTTTTGAAGAAGACAAACGGAAAAGAAAAGTTGCGACAAAGTAAAAGTACATAGATCCGAGGTTTCAGACCTCAGGGGCGGGGGGTGGAGAACTCGGCGCGGGGGCTACGACAGCAGTGGCGGCCGACGAAGGACCGGCTTCATCTTCAGACTCCTCAAGGAAGCTGAGGTCAAGCTCGGAGAATTTGCTGGCCACCTTCTCTTGGCAGAGCTCGAACCCCTTGGTGAACGCTTCCTGGCCAAATTGGACATTCAAGTTCCTCATCTCGTGGAGGCCTTGAATTCTTCCACCGCAAGGGCCCTGGCCTCCGAGACCAGGGTCGGAGCTTGCTCGACCAAATGGGCGACCTCGGCCTCTGCCTTCCTCACCGATTCCTCCAGGATCTGCCTCTCCTCCTCCTGGGTCTGCTTCTCCATTTCCAGGACCTCCTGGAGGGCGGCAACTTCCTCCTGGAGGGCGGCAACTTCAGCCGTCTTTGCTTGGAGGCGGGCAACCTCGGCCCGACAACATTCTCCGTCTGAAGGACATCCCTCCTCGCGTGGCTCGCCGCCTCGATATAGGCGAAGAGCTGGTGCCCAATCTGCAAGGGCGGCTGGGGAATGAGAACGAAGGCCATGTAGCCGTGTAAATAAAGGTCCGCTTACCTCAAGAAAAGATCCCAAAGTGTCCCAAGCCCGCTGCTCAGGGTCGGTGCGGTCGATCCTCTCCACGACATCTGACAGAATGCAGCCGTCGATCAGCCGCCTGATCAGGTCCCTGTCGTTGAAGAGATTATCCGCCCCCTCCTCGGAGCAGACGGACTCGTCTGCAGCAGCTCGGTGGCTACTCACCCTACGAGCCACCATTTTTCTCCTCCTCCCCACGACGGGCGCCTCCGTAGACCGAACCCCCGGGGCGGGGGTCACAGTCGGCGGACTCCTCGAGGAAGCCCGGGGGGCCGCTGGCTCGACATCTGAAGGAATGTCGATGGTCGGGGCCGCCTGGACGGGCGCGGCCAAGCTGTCTCCTCCGCCCTGGCCCTCTTCGCCGATCCGGAGGTCGCCGCGCCCTTTCTCTTCTAAGCCCTCATGCCCCGGATGAGCATCCGCGTTGCTTCGGCTCCATCCCTAAAAAAAAAAAAAAAAAAAAAAAGAAAAAAAAGAGAAAGAAGAAAGAAAAAAGGGGAAAAAGAAACAACACCAATCCATCAAGAGTCAGAAGTCAAAAAAAAAAAAAAAAAAAAAAGAAGAAAAGAGAGAGAAAGAAGAAAAGATAAAGAGAAGAAGAGAAGAAAGACAAGAAAAGAAAAGATAAGATGAGTACTCGCTGGATCCTGGGGACTCAGGCCGATGTTGAAAAGAAACTGCTCCCTCAGAAGATTAGGAAGCGAAGGAGCGGAATAGGCTAGAAGCTTCTGGGCGGCCTGGAGGTCATCCTTCCCCAGGCTGGGAGCCCGGCGGACAGAATCCCTCAGAGAGCCCCAAGGGGGCAGGCCCAGACTCAAGGTCGGGCAGTGAACGAAAAGAATTTCCCCTTCCAATTATGGATCGATGAAGGGGCGCCTTTCAGCAACCCCTTCTTGCCGAACTGGGGGGAGAAGTACCACCAGTCCTTCGCCGAAGGGTGGCGTTTGAAGGTATAGAAGTGCCTAAACAAGGAGAGAGACGGCTGAACCTCGACTACGTGGCAGAGGGAGAGGAATCCTATCAAGAACCTAAAAGAATTCGGGGCCACGGAAGCCAAGGAGATGTCTAAAAAGTGGAAGAAGACGGCAACAAAAGAAGGAAGCGGGAGCCGGAGTCCGGCACGGAACGCTTCCTGGTATAAACAGAAGCGATCGGGTGGAGGATTACTGGCCCGGTCAGAAGGGCCTGGCAGTTCCAAATCGTACTCTGGAGGAACTCCGTACTGAACCCTTATCAGAAGGAGTTCCTCCGAGGTCAAGGAACACGGAATGGCACCCGGTGCGAAAACCGAGCGGGGCCCGACCCCAGATGCAGGTTCGTCTACAGTGACGGGAACCTGGGGGTTTGAGGCGGAAGAGCTCTCAGAACTGCAGGGAGCAGAAGAGCCGGAGGACATTTTGAGTAGTTTCGAAAGGGGGGTCTAAGGGACCCTAAGAAGACGGACAGAAAGGGGAACGGGAGACCACGGACTAACTCGGAGAGATGCAAGAAATATAATGACAGAAAAGAGGTCCCTAGGTGATGGGAAGAAGGTTGGCACTAACCTATATCACTCTGAGGGACCTGGGAGACGAAGACAGGAGACGCCTACGGCTCGAGAAGACGCTCACTGAAACAGGGCTCTAGAAGAGAAAGCAAACGCTGGCGAGAACTCAGGGACAGAGTAGGATGCCTAAAGGTGGGAGGACGGGTTTAAATAGACCCTGAGATCCGGCACCATAATGATCGCGAATCCCCCCAGGCCGGTCCGCATCCGACACGTGTCCCACTCCCCCTGGCAGGCGGCTAAAAGCGGCTGACGGTGGCAGGATCATAATTGCACCGTACCTAGGCCAATGTACCTACTGGAATTTCGAAGCGTCCCCTTGTACCACTCCAATTCGGAAAGACTCCGGCACGCGCACATTTAATGCCGAAATATCTGGAGGCAAGCACGCGGGATTCAAAGGGACGGCTTCGGCTGTGCTCATCTCTCTCTCTGTACTTCCTTCATTTGAAATTCAAACTCGGAAGTAGGGGGACTGGTGTTGGGTATAAAAATGTCCACAGCCGAAGTCCTCGGTGGAATCGACTGCATGACCACTCCGCCTGGGCTCCTACGGGAGCCGGACTTCACCTTTAACCTTGAGTGCAGGAAGACTCCGCCCAGATTCCTACAGGAGCCGGGCTTCGTCCTCGACTCCAACGGCTGCAGACAGGCTTCGTCCGGACTCCTACGGGAGCCAGACTCCACCGCCGACTCCAACAGTGGGTAGACTCCACTCGGACTCCTACGGGAGCCGGGCTCCATCCTCAACTTCAACCGCTGGTAAGCCCTGACCACTCCGCCTGGGCTCCTACGGGAGCCGGACTTCACCTTTAACCTTGAGTGCAGGAAGACTCCACCCGGACTCCTACGGGAGCGGGCTTCATCCTCGACTCCAACGACTGCAGGCAGGCTTCGTCCGGACTCCTACGGGAGCCGGACTCCCCGCCGACTCCAACAGTGAGTAGACTCCGCCCGGACTCCTACGGGAGCCGGGCTCTGTCCTCATCTTCAACCGCTGGTAAGCCCTGTCCGGACTCCTGTGGGAGCCGGACTTCGCCTTTAACCTTGAGTGCAGGAAGACTCCGCCCGGACTCCTACGGGAGCCGGGCTTCGTCCTCGACTCCAACGGATGAAGACAGACTTCGTCCGGACTCCTACTGGAGCCGGACCCCGCCGCCGACTTCAACAGTGGGTAGACTCCGCTCGGACTCCTACGGGAGCCGGGCTCCGTCCTCAACTTCGACCGCTGGTAAGCACTGTCTGGACCCCTGCGGGAGCCGGACTTCGCCTTTAACCTTGATTGCAGGAAGACTCCGCCCGGACTCCTACGGGAGCCGGGCTTCGTCCTCGACTCCAACGGATGAAGACAGACTTCATCCGGACTCCTACGGGAGCCGACTCCACCGACGACTTCAACAGCAGTAAGCACTGTCCGGACTCCTATGGGAGCCGGACTTCGCCATCAGCCCCGACCCCTGCCAACCTTCAGTCGATGGACCTGCATCCCCAGGCTGTATCAACAGCCATGATTCTGCTCCACTCACTGCGCAGACCCTACGCGACCCCATTATCCTCTGACAGGCTGAATCAACGGCCACGATTCTGCTCCACTCACTGCGGCAGACCCCACGCGCTCCATTACTACCTGACAGGCCACGATAAACGGCTCCGATCCTGCTCCACCTCCTACGACGGATACTGCACGATTCTCCCATCCGCTGGCAAAACACGACAGCAAACGCCGCCCCACTTCCCGCGACAGATTCCACGTGGCACGCCCCAGTAATGGCCACGAGTTTACTCCACTACTCTTCGCAGCAAATCCCACCTGACCCTGGGCAGCCCACTACCAGGCGGTTGCAAACGTCACCATCAATCTGTTACCTCCTCCGCCTATAAAAAGGAGGACCCAGATACGTTATTCTATAAGCTCATTTTTATCTCAAAACTCTGCTAAATTCTCCGTTCAAGCACTCCATTCTTGTTGAGGCAGAGAACTGACTTGAGCGTCGGAGGATCTTGCCAGAGCAACCCCACCTCTGGTTTAGACTTCCTTTGCAGGTCCCGACGGCGACCGCAACTTCTCCGACTCCAGCTTATCCGGCGCCATCAGATTTTTGCACCAACACTTCCAATGATCAAATTTGCCACAAAATAAATAGATGATATCCTTAAGGACATCTTTTGCCTTTTCATTATTACTAACTATCCCAAGGTCAGAAATATCCAGAATATCGAAGTTCTTCTCTAATATGAACCTTATTTGTAAGTTCCTCAACCAATCCACAGAGTTGGATCAGTCAATATATTTTTATTTATAGTATCATTCAATGAAAATAAAGAAGCCATAATGTAGACTTAAATCTACATAAATAAAAAATAATAGTATAAGTAAACTACTTAAGTTTGACATGCATAACTGGTTGAGGACTTTTAAAAATTAGTTATATCTCTACTATTTTATCAGATACCATAGCCCTCTCCTATAGCAAACGAAAAATCTTAATCTGGTCTTTTAATGGGATTGAGACCCTAATCTCTTATTGAAGCCTTATGGATATCACAACAAACTTCAATAAGTTCAAAAGTAGGAAAACCTATCCAATTACATCTCATGCAACTCTCAACATAAATCTGCCTCTAAAAATACTCATAGCCTTGTGGATATCATAATAAACTATAGTACATTTTAGTTAAGTCAGACCTTTCATTTTCATACAGCCATATCTGAAAAATGATATCCTTATGGATATCACAACAAAGCAACATATCTAAATATGTCATAAAGCATATAATATGCACCAAGACAAATCTACATCAATCTCCATAGCAAGCCTTGTGGATATCATAATAAACCTACTATGGTTTTTGATAGGATATTGACTAGGAATGAAGGAAGACATATGTAATGTTCAAAACACTAAGCTACCATCATTCAAGATTCGAACTAATCCAATTGGTCAGAAAAGTGTTAAGATTGGTGGAGGTCCCCCCGTTGCTTTTCTTAAATATTAATAAAATTAACCAGGCCAGCAACAGAACTAATTAAATAACCACCATCCTAATTCAATCACAATGATGCACTATTATAGTTATATCTTAATAATCATAACAACTAATCATGGCATCTATTCATATCTCTAAGATATGAAATCATAATCATTCAATATGATTATAACTAAGTATCTCAAGTGTATCACATATGCATGAAGTTCTAATAATGTGCATGAATACAAAATATTTTTTTCATAGTTCTTCTTCTTAGGACATCACAATGGCACCCCTACACGCCATAAGATTACCCTATTGAATAGGAAGAGAAGATCTCTGAACCCTACTTGCTCTTATGATCGGACAGTCTAGTGATGAATCCAATTAGAGTACTAAGCTATTGAAAAAGATTTTATACATGCATCATGTATTTTATATTTAAAACATATCTCTAAGACATACTAGGGTTTGGATGTTCAATCGGGTTCAACCCTTGAGCCGACTTGAACCAAACTAAAAATTCATGCTGATCATAATTAAGATAATAATTTAACCTTTGATTATATAAATTAAGGTAGGCTCTGATACCACAGTTGGGTTTCGATGGCATAGTGAAAGGATTAGGTGTTTAAAATTTTAATTAAAAATATCTGATGCACAGAAAACCTTAATGCCCAGAAACTCTTGACTATATCAATCAAAGTATAATAAAATAAATTTGGATCAGAAGAATACTTGTAATGCTAATTAAATTTCTATGAGGCATCCAAGTGTCTACCCTCCAATGGTGATCCACATAAAAATTGAACCAAGGATAGCGCTCCTTCTTCACCTTGCTTCAAGAGTTCTAGCCTCTAGAACTCAACCAGCCACCAATCGATCAGATCTTCCTCCAGATCTGAGTTTGAACCTTTCTAAACCATCCACTAAACTTAACCACTTTTTTCTAGACCTTTTAAACCCTTAGAGCTATTAGAATTAGGCTTGTCCTAAAAGAACAAGTCTTATCCTAAAACCTAGAGTTGTAAGAGAGGGAGAGAGAGAGTGGATAGGGGATGTAAGAATTGAATGATCACCCCATTTGCCATCCCCTATTTATAGCACTAGATGAGGAACTAATAGAGAAGGCATGCCTCATCTAGAAAGGTATATCAAGTCCTCATATTACTTATCTGAGAGTCCTTAAACAGAAGGACTCTTCAGGGGGTGATACGTCGATTTCTGCCTTCTCACACGCACAGACCTAGAACAAGATACTTTTCATTTCTCTTCACACATCAGATTAGCATGAAATTTTTCCATATAAACCTTTATTCAAATAAGAAGGCCATCACCAAATGACACATTATTTGGATAAGAGTTCAAATGTGAGAAGGACTCTTCACCAAAGAGATGCGCGAGCACCTTCTCCCTATCATGCGCGCGCATGCCCAGAAAAAGGTGTGAAAAGCAAGCTTTCTTAATCTGATAATTATTTAAATTTTTACCACATGATCAGCACTTAAAATTTATCCTTATCTCAAAAATTATTAGATAAAAAGTTTCTTAAGACTCCCTAAATAGAAGGAGTCTTCACATCCCTTCGTGCATCCAGAAAAACTATCATGTGCGCAATAATGTTTCGAACAATTTTTTTTCATGCATAATCTAATAGATTTGTCATACTTAAAAAGGTGTGTTAGGTGGCTCATCATCTGATCTATTTTTCATAAAAAATAAAGGCCCAAAATAGAAGGATTGTTAGTCCTTCTCCAGCCCACAAATAAAGTATGCATGCATTCTGCATATTAGCGCCAAGAGTCCTTCTTAAGTTGGACTCTTAGTTATTTGGTGTGTACACCAGATATGGTGCCTCCTTTTAGTTGCTTCTAGGTGGCTTGACCTAACCCAAATACTAATCAAATTGGGCTAGCTAATTAGTAAGGGATGAGACCAAATTGATCTCTAAAGGAGCAAGGGTTCCACACGTGCTAGCATGCTTACCGGAGCCCTGATTGAATCCAAAATTCCAATCAACCTTTTTCAAAAGGGTCCTTGGTCAATTTCTATATGTGTGTAATCTATTGGATTTCATATCTAGCTGGCAGTAGGTTTGGGTATAAGTTGATCTAATTTGATTAGAATTTAATCTAATCGATTTAGGTCCAATCAAGCTAACCCGATTTCAGTAATTAGAACTCTTTCTAATTGGCATTCGAATTAATTTTTTTAATTTGATCATGACTATCATGACTATCCAAAAGATATAAAATTTGATGAAAATATCAAATATGCCCTTTAGTGATAAGTTACCATGCAATATAATCCTTCGATCATCCCAGTACACTGAATATGTTCATGAGTATGGAATCATGTCAAAATCAAACACACATTCATATCGATTCTCAATTAACCAATGATGACTCCAATGAAAAAGTATTAGAAATTCTTTTGAATCTTTTTCCTGCTTTTGGCCAAAAAACTTTTTTCGAGTCATCTAGGATTGAGAATTCACAGGATGCGATCTCCTCTTAATAGGAGTGATCGGTTCTATGTTGACCTACTCAGAACCTTCATATACAATCCACCATATCCATTATATCCTGTGTTATGATCCAGGTGGTGTGCCCAAGGCCCAGGGGACCAAGGCTAAGGCCAAGGTCCATCATTCATGAGGGCTTCATGGAGGCTCTAGGGCTAGTTGGGCCCTAGGTTGAAAGGCTGTGGGCCTTTTGGGTTTTTGAGGTCTAGGTTATGTGGGCCTCAAGGGACCAACTCTTTATGGGCTAGGTCTGGGCTCAGAATTGGTGAGATTAGGTTGAGTCATGGGTGTACATGGGCTTGGGTTAACCTAATCTCCCATAGAGTTGGTCAAGGGAGTTTTGGGTTTGGGTCACTTGACCCGGTGTTTATATATACATGTACTGTGTATAGGTTTGATAAAGCCAAGTAATAGATGACTCTTTCTCCCAAGTCTCTCCCTCTCTTCTCCCTCTCTCTCCAGCCATCCTTCATGCCCCAGGAGCAAGAAACCCTAGGGTTTCTTGCCGCCAGGTCCAGATAAGGAAAGAAAGAAGGGAGGCGCTAGCCCCTTCCTCCTTACAGCTGCCAACCAGATTGCTCCCCTCCTCTCTTGCAGTCACCCAAACACCAGGTCCAAGACCTAGAATCTCTTGAGAAGAGGTTGGTACAAGTTTCTCTCAGATCTGGAGTTGATCTGAGATCGTTTGAGGCACGGGTGAGATCTCCATCAATAGATCTACAAGAAAGGCTGCAGCAGGACAGATCTACAAGGTCTGTCTCCATCTACCTTCTTTCCTATCTAGAATACCCTAATTTGAGATCTACAAATTGAAGACCTCAGTCCAGGTCTGATCTAGTTGGGTACCAGATCTTGGATTTTTTAGAGGTGATTTCAGAGGTGTTCTTCATCTGGAACGAAAGGCTGATGTAGAAGACAGCAACCAGGCTGATTTCGTCAAGGGCCTTGGATCGTGTTCAGAAGTCTCCAGATCTGTTCGTTGCTGGTTCCACTACACTCAAGGTCCATGGGAGGAGCCAGGATCATGCTCCAATAGTTGGTATCAGAGCCACGATGGTGAGAAAGTGGTTCCAAGCATGAGAAGTTGAAGATCCCAAGTGCTGAAAATTTTTAGTAAGGTACCATCAAGGTATATTCTACACTTCTTGATTTTATATTGCTTGTTTGGCTTGGATCAGTCATGGGAAGCAATATGAAGGTCGATGTTGAGAAGTTTAATGGCAAGAAAAATTTTTCCATGTTGAAAATCTGGGTGGAGGATCTTCTGGTGCAAGCAGATCTGGATCAGGCTTTGGATGAGAAGCCTGAGGGAATGACAGATAGACAGTGGGCATCGTTGGAGAAGAAAGCATACTCGATGATTAGAGGATGTTTGGCGGATGCAGCATTGTATTCGGTGCTGGAAGAAAAGACCCCGAAGGGCCTTTGGTCGAAGTTGCACACCATGTATATGGGGAAGAATATGTGTAACAAGCTGATAATGAAGAAGAGGTTGTACAGTCTTCGGATGCAGGTACTACTGGAGGACATGACATTCAGGTGGAGAGCCTACCTAAGGTGTCTCCACAGGTGGAGAGGACTTGGATGGATGATCGAGGTGGAGAGGTCCAGCAGGAGCGAGCTAGATCGAGACTGATATCGGTGTTGCCCTACACAAGCCCAAGAGGACCATCAGGCAATCGGATCGATATGGCTTCGAGGAGACGCTGTCATATGCCCTGGTGACAGCGAATGGAGACTCATATACATATCAAGAGGTTATTGAGAACCAGGATAGAGAGCGATGGGTCCAGACAATGTCTGAGGAGATGCAGTCTCTCCACCAGAACCAGACATGGCGATTGGTGCAGTTGCCACAGGGGAAGAGGCCCATTGGCTGCAAATGGGTCTACAGTCACAAGGACAGAGTGGAGCTGGTTGAGGCCTTGGGACACCAAGATGGAGATTGTTATGATCCAGGTGGTGTGCCCAATGCCCAAGGGACCAAGGCTAAGGCCAAGGTCCATCATTCATGAGGGCTTCATGGAGGCTCTAGGGCTAGTTGGGCCCTAGGTTGAAAGGCTGTGGGCCTTTCCGTTCTTGAGGTCTAGGTTATGTGGGCCTCAAGGGACCAACTCTCTATGGGCTAGGTCTGGACCCAGGATAGGTGAGATTAGGTCGAGTCATGGGTGTACATGGACTTGGGTTAACCTAATCTCCCATAGAGTTTGTCAAGGGAGTTTTGGGTTTGGGTCACTTGACCCGGTGTTTATATATACATGTACTGTGTATAGGTTTGATTAAGCCAAGTAATAGACGACTCTTTCTCTCAAGTCTCTCTCTTCTTCTTCCTCTCTCTCCAGCCATCCTCCAAGCCCCAGGAGCAAGAAACCCTAGGGTTTCTTGCCGCCAGGTCCAGATAAAGAAAGAAAGAAGGGAGGCGCTAGCCCCTTCCTCCTTGCAGCTGCCAACCAGATTGCTCCCCTCCTCACTTGCAGTCACCCAAACACCAGGTACAGGACCTAGAATCTCTTGAGAAGAGGTTGGTACAAGTCCCTCTCAAATCTGGAGTTGATCTGAGGTCGTTTGAGGCACGGGTGAGATCTCCATCAACAGATCTACAAGAAAGGCTGCAGCAGGACAGATCTGCAAGGTCTGTCTCCATCTACCTTTTTCCCTATTTAGAATGCCCCAATTTGAAATCTATGAATTGGAAGACCTCAGTCCAGGTTGATCTAGTTGGATACCAGATCTTGGATTTTTTAGAGGTGATTTCAAAGGCATTCTTCATCTGGAATGAAAGGCTGATGAAGAAGACAGCAACCAGGCTGATTTCATCAAGGGCCTTGGATCGTGTCCAGAAGTCTCCAGATCTATTCGTTGTTGATTTTGCTGCACCCAAGATCCGTGGGAGGAGTCAGGATCATGCTCCAACATCTTGTACATGTCTTAATGCCATGCCTGAGTATGAACTAAAATATGGATTCATGTGCACAAATTTGATGGTGGTCTCAGGTCTAAGGATCACTTGCACAACTTCCACTTAGAGAACCATCTTTGACATGTAAGTAAGGCTTCCATAAGATGTTCTCTTTCATCGAGTCAATTCAGTGGACTCATTTTTCAAATGAGCACCCACATCCTTGTATTGGTGTCCCACACAAGTGGCTAGTGTGATCTACCATCCACTCTATCGAGCATACATAGGATGTTCCAGTCTATCCAGAATATTGATCCCCAACTCAATACTCCTATAATCAGAAATATTTAAGATTAAATTTTAGGATTTTAGATCTCACTAGCATGACCCATTCATATCTCTTAAAATCATTGCCCTAATCTTTGGGGTTCATTATAATCTTAGACATAATAAGATGCAGATAATATGATGAATCAATATCTCAAATAATAAATATCATTTCATGAGTTGAAAAACTATAAAGAAAAATTTCATTCAACACACTTGGGATTGGCTTATAGGGCACTCTTCTTTCACCCAAAAGAATCTATTGGATACTACTTCTATTTTCCACAAGAACATAATGTGATTGTGAGTCGAAATGCCGTGTTCCTAAAAAAATAGTTTATCCAGATGGTGATAGTAGGAGGTTAGTGGAACTCAAAAAGATGGTCTCTGAAGAGTCTAGAGCTATAGATCCTTAGGAACCCATAGTCCATGAGTCAGTAATTGATGTTCCTTTGTCACCTCGTAGATCTAGCAGGATCTCTTGACTACCTGAGAGGTGCATGGGTATGCTTACAAGAAAGTAAAGAAAATATTCTTATAGGAGATAGGGGTCGTGGTGATGATCTCAATATCTTTGATGAGGCAATGTCTGACATCGATCCCGAGAAATGGTTAGATGCTATGAAGTCAGAAATTAACTCGATGTACTCGAATCAAGTTTGGACTTTAGTGAATCCATCTGAAGGTATTGTACGTATTGGATGACATTCTCTTTATTGAGAATGATATTCCCATGCTGACCACAGTCAAAAGATGGTTGTCCAAAGAATTCTCCATGAAAGGCCTAGGGAAAGCATCCTATATTCTCGGAATAAAGGTCTATAGGGATAAATCTAAATGGATGCTTGGCCTATTACAAAAGCTGTACATAGAAAAGATGTTATAGAGGTTCAGTATGAAAAACTCTAAGAGAGATCTCTTACCTCTTAAGCATGGTATTAGCCTCTCCAAGATGATGTGTTTGACCACATCTGAGGAGGTACAGTGCATGAGTAGGATTCTTTACGCCTCAACTATAGGGAGCCTCATGCATGCCATGCTATATACTCGACCTAATATTGCCCTTGCTATAAGGGTAACGAGCAGGTATCAGTCGAATCCAGATGAGGAACATTGGATAGCTGTGAAGAACATCTTTAAGTACTTGAGAAGGACTAAAGATTTGTTCTTGATCTTTGGAAGGGATTTTGAGTTGCAAGTTGAGAGTATATTCTTGTTCGATATATTAGAAGCATTCTAAATATACGATCAATAGAGGTTGAATATGCTGTAGATGTGTAGGATGAATTTTGGCTTTAATATTAGTTGTAGAACTGGATGTCATACCATGACACAGTACTGCAAAGACAATGGCACCATAGCCCTTACTAAGGAGCCCAAGATCTCACTAGAAGTCCAAACACATAGAGCAGCAGTGTACGCGACTACCTCATGTTGAGGTGCGAAGAATAGACTCCACGAATAATGTGACAGACCCACTGACTAAATAGTTGACCCAACCAAAAATAGAAGTCCACTTTGAAAAGATGGGACTTAGATTTGTGGCCAATTAGCTTTAATTCAAGTAGGAGATTGTTAGATGTATGTCCTAGAAGCCAATATGGCTGACACATTGTAATATATTTAGGATATAATTTTACACTTAATATATTGATGTGATTAATAAAAGGGGCAAGTTCTTTTTTATTCAAGTGTAATGTGTCCTTGAATCATCCATGGAATTAGTTTCGATACATATTCTCAAAGTGTTGAGAATTAGAGACATGTATTTAATTTCTAAAGGCTCCCAATCATAGGATCATCATGAGGATGATGATAGATCTGAATAGACTGACATACAAATTGCTTCCTTCGAGATAGATGGATCTTTAATCAACTGTGTAGAGACAGAGAGATAAGTGCGGCTGGTTGTTAGAGAACAACTAGCACTGAGCATGACCATATGAGAGATTACTTGGATTTCTATTCAATCATCAGTGATTATCTCGATACTATAGTTGTGTGACTGATCTTTTGACTTGAGATGGTACTGCTACTCACAGTGAGACTGCTGAAGTTTGATTGACACAAAAATATGGGTCTCAATGAGCCCTTGTAGTGGATATTGACGACAGTTGTTCCACTGTAGGAGTGGAGTGTGCATCAAGATAGGATCTATCGATCTTGATAGAGAGAAGAAGTCCTATAAAATTTGAGAGGCTAAGTCCAAGAGTCTGCAGCCACAGTAGTGCAATTGATGGAAAAGAGTTTTCATAGAAGTCACAACTGGACTTGAGCTAATCAATCTATTATATGACTGATGTTGAGGTTTGACAATTTATCTATGACCTGCCATCTAGTCGGAACTTATAATAAAGGGACTAAATCATACGTTAACTATACCTAGAGGTTTATTTCAGTTCTATTGGATTGCCACTACATACTGCTAGGTGTCACTGATGGATTGTGAGAGCTCACTAGGGTTGTTTCAGATCTACAATCTTTGTTGAGTTAGAGTGGAATTGTTCCGACCCATTGATAAGAGTTTCAATGATATGATGATAGAGATCATTGTATGTCTCACTATCAGATAAAATTGAACCATGAGGTCACACAATAAAGGGATTAGGCCTAAAATAAGTAATTGAGATTATGAAGTGTCAATTGGATTTAGAGAAATCTATTGGGTTTATGGTAACCTTGCTAGCACATGGTTGGACCCAATTCCTCTTTCTGCTGGGATTACTTATTTGATAAGTTAATTCTAACTTAATTATTTGATAATAACCTACATGAATAAGATTCATGAGACTCCAATTATTTGGTATCAAGGTTATGGATCACATAAATTAAAGGTGCAAGTCCCTTATGAATCTCCTTGATAGTTATTATAGGATGCCACTTCGATTTGATCAATTTGGGCATGTCCATTAATTAGAGGGCCTTTGATTTTCATATGGGATGTCTCTTGGATGCAAAAGAGGGTGTCTAATTATGGATGCAAGGCTCCAATAGTTGGCACCTAATGGTCTTCCTAATGTAAGTTGGATAACTTAAGTTAATAGGAATCCTAATGCAAGTAGGACTTATATTATATGATTGAATAGGATTCAATCCTTATGCCTATTTAAAGAAACCTCCCCTAAGATCCCTAGAGCATTAAAACAGCAGCTCCTCACACCCAAAGACTCTCTCCATACCCTCTCTTCTTCTCCCTTTCTCCTCTCTTGGGTGTTCTATACACCCTTCTTTGGGACGCGCATCCCAAGGAGTTTCATGCCCAAAAGAGTTTGGATGCCTCTTCCTTGCTGGTTTCTAACGTCTGATAGTAGTACATAGCAAGGAAGAACTCTAAAGAAGAGGAGAAAAAGAAGATCAAGGAGAAAGATGAAGTGTTGATCGCGATCCAGGCTTCGTCCAGATTCAACAGGCTGAATTTTGGAGAATCAAAATTTAGATTATAGAGGGTTATTCCAAGCTGATCCCGAGTGGATACTCATAGAGGTCGGATACTTGTGCGGCTAACAGAGAGCTTCTTCTCTTCCAGATCCAGTTTTGAAGAAAAAGATTGCGAAATAGGTATGTGATCTAATCACAATCTGAATTTCAGCATATATCAATTTCAACATATGAAATAGATCTATGTGCTTTTATATTTTTATGCATACAAAATTCAGATTAAAAGTGTTTTAATCTTATTCTCCACTGTGGTATTTAGAAAATAAAAATTTTGAAATACATATGTATGCACCAAACCCAGAATTCCAACACTCACAACCTCCATATACACTCCACTATATCTAGAACACCCGTACATGTCTTAATGCCATGCCAGGGTATGAACCAAAATATGAGTTTATGTGCACAAGATTCCATAGTGGTTTCAAGTCTAAAGATCACTTGCACAACTCCTACTTAAAGAACCATCTTTGACATGCAAGTAAGGATTCCATAAGATGTTCTCTTTCATCTAGTCAATTCAGTGGACTCATTTCTCAAATAAGCACCCACATCATTGTATTAGTGTCCCATACATAAGTGGCTAGTGAGATCTATGACCCTCTCCATCGAGCATACATAGGATGTGCCAGTCTATCTGGAATATTAATCTTCGACTCAATGCTCCTACGATTAAAAATATTTAAGATTAGGATTTAGAGTTTTAGGTCTCACCAGCATGACCCATTCATGTCTCTCAAAACCATTATCCTAAGCTTTGAGGTTCATTATAATCTTAGTCATAATAAGATGCAGCTAAAATAATGAATCAATATCTCAAATAATAAATGTCATTACATGAGTTGAAAAATTATAAAAAAAAGTCCCATCGCAACACACTTACGACTGGCTTATAGGGCACTCTTCTTTCAACAGTGATATGATCATTTGGCTACTTCTGATAAGTACCTTTGATTGCATCATATATGTTGGATGTGAGAACATCAGGTGCTGGATCCATAATCATATTTAGGATCCATTAGTGCTCTAGAACTATTTGCAACTATCGATACCATCTATCGAAGTTGGGTCCTATAAATAAGTCACTATCAAACAGTGAATGGGGATATCTAACCATAACTAAAAGGAAAATATAAGATCTCAATGTTTATAAATTGATTAAGCCTAAAGATTTGAACTTTAGTCTAAAGATTCTCCATTATTTTATACGAATTGGTAGCCTCTACCTTCAATTCGAAGAATTACTTTAATCTCTTAATGGGTACTAGAATCCACATAGACTGCATATAGGCCCGAGGATGGCTCGTCAACCCATATGCACCTATAGAAAGGTTCTCAATTAATTATTTTTTCAAATAATTTTTAGTAGTTAACTTAGCCCCAGATTTTATTTTAGTAGGCGATGGGCCTCTACTAAAAGTTTTGATTAGGTTAAACCATTAACATGAACCTACTCAGTGATTCTAACTAATGAATGATCAGGCCTGAGGATGGCTTGATCAATCCAACCATCATCAGATAGTACAATAGAGTCACCATATGATGAATGATAATTCCATCATTCAAAGAGAACACTAGACAGATGGTGCCTGCAATGTCAACCAGTAATAATGGATCCATTACAATTCACCTTAATGGGAGGTTATGATCCAGTTATCTCCATAACTAGCTCATTTATGGATCTAATAATTTAAAAAAAATAATTAATTAAAAAAAAGAGAAGAAGAGATCAATCAGTAGACCACAATCCTCCCACTAACTTCACCAAGTTATTTAATTGGATTAGGATCATGCTGATCGAATTGGCACCTAGATCAGTCACACTGATCAACTTTAATGGTATGGGTCAACTCGAACACTTAGCGGTCTAATCAAGACATAATCCATCAAATTGGTCGGGTAAGTGAGATCGATGGGAAGGTCTAATAAGCTTGCTTTAGGCACCATCAAAATGGCCAAGTAAGCCGCTACCAATTAAAAACCACCGGTCAAAATGCCAAATTTATCTTAGACACTAATTGATTAACTAGTTTTGATTTGACCAGCCTAATGATTCGGGTTCAACCATCGAACCACAATCAAAATCTATTTGGTCTAATCAAAGATATGGACTTTACCATCTACAACTATTGTATTGGTTCTAGAGAAACTCTGATTTAATCAATTTCAATATTTGGTTAGATTTAATCAATTTCTCTATATAGTCTATTAAAGCTTTGATTCTAACCTTAGATCTAACCCAATTAAGAGGATCTGATTTGAGCTAACCCATGCCCCCATATTTTATGCGAATGATATTAGATCTTTAATTCATAATTCTAGATCTAATCGATTCTTCACTTAATTCTCAATTAAGTTTAGCATCAACATGGGTTTAGATTTAGATTTAAAATAATTTTAATTTTTTATTTTATAAATATTTATAATAAATATTATGCAAAGATTTTTTATTCTAAAACTGGATCGACTCAATCAACATTGAGTTGGCTACACAAAAGGACTGGGTCAACTCAGTTCAAAATTGGGTCGGCACAATAATTGTACGAGTATGATTCAATGAGTTTCAGATCTAAAAATCTTGAATAATTTTAAAATAAAATTAATCATAAACATCTTTTAGATCATATCTAAATTTTTTTATGATTCAATATTTCATTTTTTTATGATTAAAATAATTTTAATTATATAGATTAGATGTTTTATTTTTCATATAACTTTGTATCACATACAACAAACCTAAGGTATCAAAATCTAAAATTTTATAGAAAAATAAATTCTTTTTTTGTGTTCTTCTTCATGGGATCTAATCACGTGGCACCCCTATACACCATAAGAGTACCCCATCGATTAGAAAGAGAGGATCTTTAAACTCTTCTTGCTCCTATGATCGGATGGCCTGACAATCAACCCAATCCAAGTACTTGCTAATTGGACCATCTAATTGAATGGAGGAGAAACATTTTCTCCGCATAGGATCTTTTAGATTTCATCAAATCTGGAGCAGAATAATTTTTAAAAAATTTATCTTATAAATTCAAATCTAATTTCATTATCTGATATTTAAAATCTAAAATTAAATCTAAAACTATGATGAAAGAATAAGTACATTAAGGATAATCTGATTACCCTGTAGATGATCTTTGCACAGCCCGAGATTCTGATGTAGCCACGCAAGCGCCTGACCTCTATCGGTATCCACTCGGATAGGATCTGGAACGTCTTCTCCTTACGAATCTATGCTCCAAAAATTAGATCTAAATCTGATTAGGAAGTGCTTCAGAACTCCTTCTGAAGTTGGAGCAGCAGCTTGTCGAAGATGTCCTGCAGCCTTCTATTCCAGGCGTGAAGAGGGGAGGAAGGAGAACAGGGAGGATGTGGAGAAGAGGGGAGGGGGCAGCAGCTATTGAGTTTTTTGCATAAAATAATTTATCCACAAAACCCTAGGTGCAGCAGGGTTTATATAAACCCTGTATGTTGTGCAGTGCCACATCATTCAACCAATCAAAAAATTCTAATAAATTTTGAAAAAATTTTGATTGGTGGAGTGATGTCATCTGATCACATCGGATAAGAACCTCACCTTATCTCCAAAATATGGCACCAACATTGGATAAGCACAAAATAGGGTGGTGCCAAAGAGTCCATGTTTATCAGGACTCTTTGGTTCTTATCCATTTGGGGCGCCCACTTAAATCCAATTGGTCTCATGCCATAATCTGATTATGGAACCCAATTCAATTGGATTTAGGCATGTGGACACTTCACAAAAATCCTCCAATAAGCCCTCTTCAGTTTAAGACCTATATGTCAACTTTTGACAGATGTCCTAAAATGAAATTGGCAGGTGCTAGAAATTGGCAGGTGTTGTCTTAAATTCATCTCATGAATTAAGACAAGCCTTTTTTGAGTTGGACAAACTTCATTTAGACTGAGAGAAATTTTTTTAAGATTCTCTGGGTGAGTCAAATCATATTTGGCTCAGTAGAGACAGAAAAGATTACACGAGAAGAAAGTTAGGCTCAATCGTGTGCTAGCATGATTTTCTTGAACCTAATTGGATCTTATCCAAATCAATTGAGTTAGCCCAATTGATGACATCCAGACCCTAACCCTTGTTTATGTGACCCAGTTATGTTTAATTCTGTATGGTAATGAGATATGTCATGATCTCATCATCGACATCATCGAAACTCCTTTCGATGGACCATAACTCTTCTGATTCAGACAATTAGAATGATCGATCATCAATATCATTCTAATTACTTCCAAAATCCACCAGTGACACCTAGCAATATGTGGTGGCAACCCATCAAAACTAAAGATGAACCTCTCGGTACAGCTACCTGTGTGATTGAGTTCCTCTATCATGAGTCCCGACTGAATTAGGGTTAAGGTGAACTTGTCCAACCCAACATCAGTCATATGAATTAATCGATCGATCCGAGTCCGATGTGAAATCTTAATGAAAATTTTTTTTTCTATTATTTCACTCTGCCATGGCCATGGGCTTAAGAACTCGATCTTTCGATCTCCATAGGACTACTCTTCTCATCTACCGAGGTTGATAGTCCCATCTTGGTGTGATCTGGTTCCTACAATGAACATGCTACAGCCAACATACACCTCAAGATTCTGAATGGCTAGAAGACCAAGTTATGGTGTAGTCAAACTATAACACACTCAAGGTGAACTGTCGATGCACCTCAGGTCAAAGAACTAGACACACAACTGCAGCATCCAGCTAGTCATCGATGAGGAGGTAGACTTCCTTATGACTGCTCGAGGTGGTCATGCTCAGTACTCTCATTCTCAATGAATACCTGTACTCTCGCTCTGGTATCTCCACACCATAGACTCAAGACACATCTATCCTAAGGAAGCAATCGTACACCAACCTTCCAGATTGATCACCATCCTCATGATGATCCTATGGTCAGGAGCTATTTTTGAGTTAGTTATGTAAATTCATGCCTTAAATTTTCAACTCTTGAAAATATGAATTTACATTCCTACTAACTCAAAGGATGTATCACAGACAAAATGTACACAATGTGATAGAAGAATAACCCTTTTATTTATTTATAGTCAAAATTATAAATTTGCCCTTAGATCTGTACAGAAATGTGTCAGCCGATGTGGCATCTAGGGCACACATCTAACAAACTCCCACTCGACCTAATGCCAATTGGCTACATATCTAAGTCCCATTTCTCGAGATGGGCTTCAATCTTCTATTGGCCCAATGGCTTAGTCAGTGGATCTGTCATATTATCTATGGAGTTGACTCTCTTGACCTCGACATAACCCTTTTCGAGATAATCACAGATCAGATGGAATCACCGCTCGATGTACTTGGTCTTCTGATGAGACTTTGGCTCCTTAGCTAGGGCTATAGCACCATTATTATCACAGTAAAGAGGTATGGCATCTGATGACATCACTCCAAGCTCTGCGGCAAACTTCTTGTACCAGAATGCCTCCTTCGCAGCTTCCGATGCAGCAATATACTCTGCCTCCATGGTGGAATCAGCAATCACCATCTGCTTGGAACTCTTCCAGCTAACTGCACCACCATTACAAATGAACAGACTCCCAGATATCAACTTTCGATCATCTATATCAAACATAAAGTCTGAGTCTGTATATCCCTAAATCTGGAGTTCTCTATTCCTAAAGACTAGAAACATATCCTTAGTCCTTTTCAAGTACTTAAGGATATATTTCACAGAAGTCCAGTGCTCTTCGTCTGGATTCAACTGATATTTGCTTGTGACACTCACAGCATGGGCTATATCAGGTCATGTACATAGCATGGCATACATGAGGCTCCCTATTGCTGAAGCATAAGGGATCTTGCTCATGCGTTCAATCTCCTCAGGTGTGCTAGGGCACATCTTCTTGGAGAGATGAATGCCATGTCTAAAAGGTAATAAACTTCTTTTGGAGTTTTCCATGCTAAACCTTTTTAGCACCTCCTCTATGTACATCTTCTGTGAAAGTCCGAGCATCCTATTTGGTCTATCTCTATAGACCTTAATACCCAGTATAAAGGATGGCTCTCCTAGATCTTTCATAGAGAACTCCTTAGACAACCATACTTTGACTGAGGTCAACATGGGAATGTCATTCTCAATTAGAAGGATGTCATCTACGTACAATACGAGGAAGACAACTGCACTCCCACTGACCTTTTTGAACACACATGGTTCCTCCTCATTCTTGATGAAATCAAACATTTTGATGACATCATTGAAACGAGTATTCCAACTCCGAGATGCTTGCTTAAGTCCATAAATGGACCTTTGCAGCTTGCAGATCTTATGATCATTATCACTAGATGTGAAACTAAGCGACTATTCTATATAGATATCTTCCTCAAGATGTCCATTTAAGAACACCATTTTCATGTCCATCTGCCATATTTCATAATTGAAATAGGCTGCAATAGCAAGCAATGTGTGGATGGATTTTAGCATGGCTATGGGCGAGAAGGTATCCTGATAGTCAATGCCTTCGTGCTGACTATAACCTTTTGCTACGAGCCTAGCCTTGAATGTCTCCACATTCCCATCTGCACCTATCTTTCTCTTGAAGATCCATTTACACCCAATAGGTACAATACCTTCAGGTGGATCTACCAAGGTCCAGACTTGGTTTGAGTGCATCGAGTCAATTTCTGATCTCATTGCCTCTAACCATTTCTTGGAGTCGATATTTAATATCACCTCATCATAGGTCTTGGGGTCATCACCATGAACCCCATTTTCCATGAGGAATATTTTCTCTACTTCCTTTTGTATGGTACCTAAGTACCTTTTAGGAGGACGAAAAATCTTAGTCCATCTACGAGGTGGAAGAGGTTGTGTTAGGACTAGTTCTGATTGATTAGGTTCCTCAGGTTCTTGAGCTCGTTGCTCTTGGGAGACATTCTCCTTGAGCTTAACTATTCTTCCAATGCCACCATCTTGAATAAACTATTTTTCAAGAAAAATAGTATTTTGACTCACAATCACATTGTGATCTTTCGAAATATAGAAATAGTATCCTAATGACTCTTTAGGATATCCTATGAATTGAGCTTTAAAAGACCTAAACTCTAACCTGTCCGCCTGCTGTTTCTTAACATGAACTGGACAACCCCAAATTCTGAGATGATTCAGACTTGGCTTCTTACCATGCCATATCTCATATGGTGTGGTAGGAATAGTTTTAGAGGAAACCCTATTCAATACATAAATTACTGTCATGAGATAATATCCCCAAAGAAATTTGGAGAGGTCCATGAAGCTCATCATGGAACAGACCATATCTAATAGGGTCCGATTTCTTCATTCTAAAACTCCATTGAGTTGAGACGTTCCAGGTGGAGTCTATTAAGAGACTATACCATTGTCCTTAAGATAGTCTAGGAACTCTCGACTAAGGTATTCACCTCCTCGATCTGATTGAAGAACCTTAATAGGCTTTTCTATTTGTTTTTCTACCTCATGTCTGAATTTTTTGAACTTTCTAAAGGCTTCAGACTTGTGTTTCATTAGAAACATATATCCATATCTAGACATATCATCGGTAAAGGTAATGAAGTAGATGTAGTTGTCTCTAGCCGGCACATCAAATGGGCCGCACACATCCGTATGTACTAGGACAAGTAGGTCTATGGCCCTTTCTCCATGTCCCACAAAAGGAAGCTTGGTCATTTTGCCTTGAAGGCATGATTCGCAAACTGGATATGACTCGAAAGTCAATGGACTCAATAGCCCAAATTTCTTCAATTTGTTAACCCTGTCTTCCACTATATGACCTAGCCTTAGGTGCCATAGATACCTATCATTTAGACTATCTCTAGGCCTTTTAATTCCTATAGTATTCATATTTTGCTCAATATTAAATATAGATACATCAATATGTAGCTGATAGAGATCGTTAATAAGAAAACCATCTGTAACTTTATTATTTTCATAAAAAATATTACAATGGTCTTTATGAAAGCTAATCACATAGCCTTCTTGTACTAAACATGAAATAAAAATCAAATTTCTGCTTACTGCAGGCACATAATAACAATCTCTAAGAAATAAATCTAATCCTAACGGTAATCACAGAGGGTAGGTTTCCATGGCCACGGTAGTAACTCTTGCTCCGTTCCCGACATGTAGGATCATCTCCCATCCCTCAACCTCCTGCTCTCCTCAAGACCCTGCATAGAATTGCACAAATGAGCATTAGAACCAGAGTCAAGCACCCAATTGGATGCAGAAGAAACCGTAAGATTAGATTCTAAAATGAGCATACCTCCAGAAGGACCATACTTCTTATTCTTTAGGGTGGCCAGGTACTGAGGACAGTTTCGCTTCCTCTTCTTCCCATCCACCTTCTGCTTCTTCGCAGACTTCTTTTTCTTTCCAAAAGACTTTCTCTTGGAAGAAGTCTGCTCCACAGTAAGAACTGAGCCTTTTGAACCCTTCATAGAAAGCTCAGTCGTAACCAGCATATTCATTAACTCGGCTAAGGTACACTACATCTTATGCATATGAAAGTTCATGATGAACTGACCATATGCATCGGACAAAGACTGAAGGATCACATCAATCTAAAAATTCTTGTCTAAGATGATATCGAGCTTCTCAAGCTCCTGAAGATCCTTGATCATTGTCAAACAATGATCTTGGACTGACTGCCCATAATGCATCTTAGCCTTAAAAAGTCTTTGACAGACTTGATACTTGGCCGCGCGACTCTGTTCACCAAACAACTCTTGTAGGTGAGCCAAGATTTGGTGGGTAGTCAAAATATTCTCATGTTGGTGCTGCAAGTCATCAGACATTACACCCAACATGTAGTACCTTACTTTGTTATCATCATCCGTCCACTTTTCAAAGATGCTCTCTGTTCAGCAGTCAGACGTGCTAGTATGGCAGGTGGGTCCTGGTCCAAGATATGAGTCAAATTTTTGAAACCCAGAATAATTCTGTAGTTCCTCAACCAGTCTTTGAAATTGGATCCAGTCAGTCTATGGGTGTCTAGAATTTTGGTCAGGGGGTTTGAGGCAGACATATTTTCTGTAGAAAATCAAAAGTTTCTAGTTAGATTTTGTAATCAGACTCAACCAATTTATTTAGTATTTTTATTTTTAAATAAATTAGGCTCCCACTATTTTCTCAAATCCCTACACTCCCTTGGTAGAGATGTGAAAATCTCCGTGATTAGTAATTTTTAGTGGGTGGTGCGGTCTCACCGATTGGCTCACCACCTCACCTAACAGTTATTGGTGATGGGTCAATCGATGAGTGGACAACTCTTGTCCAATGATTCTCTAATCATGGTGCACCCAAAACTTGGTCTCTAATTCATGAAGCTCACCATGTCTGGGATATTGCTCCAATCCTTAGTTAAGTCAAACCCACCATTTGCATGAACTAGATTCTTGATTGGGTCCCTCATCGTATCTAGAATATTGAGCCCAACCCATCCTCTAATCTGTAGCATCCAATGCCTAATGGACATAGTTGCATCTTTCCGGTGCAACTAAGCCACTGTAACCAGTCGAGAACAATCAACCCCGGGAAGGGCCCACACATCCACAATGGTGGAAGACCTAGACTTAATATTTTCTTAGAGAGATTTGATTTAGGTCTCATTAAACTTGACTTGATATAGTCATAACAATTATGACTAACCTAGTGGCATGGGTTAGCTCGAATTGTTAGCTACCTTTAATCAAAACTGAGTCGACATATATGGCCAGGTAAGTGAGACCGATGGGAGGGATATGCCATTAACTCGATAAGAATGCATTCGAGTCGAGTAGCTCCCAATTAAAAATTAGTCGGTCGCATCTGTCCAACTTACCTTAGACACCAAATTATCGAACCAGAACTAATTGGGTTAGCCTACAATCCAGGTTCTAACCACTGATCCAAATTAGGTCTTAACTTGATTGAGTCACATCTAAATATGATTCGACCTTGACCCAAACTTAATCCTATTAGGCTGGTCAATTATTAGCTTTCATGATCCCACCTAACCAACTCTTGATTCGGTTTGATCAACCGCTAGACCTAATTGAGCTACTCAAACCCGAACCCAATTTTATGAAAATATCTTAAATCTAAAATTCTTAATTTTAGACCTAACTTAATTTCATAAGTTTAATTCATTAATTAAGTTTGGGTTGATAAATAAAGCATGTAAAATAAATCCTAGGATTTCAGGATCTAGGATTTTGCAGAAAAGTAAGTTTTGATTTCTGATTAAGGATGAACACATGGCACCCCTACACGTTATATAAACACCCCATTGAATGAGAAGAGAGGGTCTTAAAACCTTACTTTGTTCTTATGACCGGACGGCCATGAGGAACACCTTAATCAGAAATATAAATTTAACTACAAAACTAGTTAGATCTAAATTAACATATCACATATACAATTTAAGATCTAACTAATACATACTTTGCATACATCTCATGTATCAAAAATCAATCTAATTAACATGCTTTTAGATCTGATACATCACATATAATATCTAAAAAATAGAATTTAAATTGAACTATTCAAAATAAAAACTATTCTAGATAAGTTACTAGAATAATTCTATAACTAGTCTAGACATGCAACAGATCAATTTTATGAAATAATTAAAATATAAAATATAAAACTTAAGACTATTCATGGATTCAATTAATCCTAGTCTAGTCACGCATCTCATGCATGTTAGATCTTCTTAGATTTAATTTTAAATATTTTAATTTCAGATCCAATCATATTTGATGTAATATCTAAAATTATTTAATATCAAATAAATTAAAATTAAAATTAGCTCTAAAATAGATCTAACATAGAGCCAACAACCTGGCTCTGATGCCACTTGAAGGGAGGAGAAACGTTTTCTCCGCATAGGATCTTCTAGATTTCATCAAATCTGAGGTGGAATAATTTTTAAAAAATTTATCTTATATATTTTAGATCTAATTTTTTAGATATAATTTATTATCTGATATTTAAAATCTAAAATTAAATCTAAAACTATGATGAAAGAAGAAGTACCTTAAGGGTAATCTGATTACCCTGTAGATGATCTCTGCACAGCCCGAGGTTCTGATGTAGCCACGCAAGCGCCTGGCCTCTACCAGTATCCACTCAGGTAGGATCTGGAACATCTTCTCCTTATGAATCTACACTCTAAAAATCAGATCTAAATCTGATTAGAAAGTGCTTCAGAACTCCTTTTGAAGTTGGAGCAGCAGCCTGTCGAAGATGTCCTGTAGCCTTCTGTTCCAGGCGTCACCATGCCTTGGATCTCTGTCAGATGGATGTCCAACTTTTTGAAAATGAAGAGGGAAGGAAGGAGAGTAGGGAGGATATAGAGAAGAGGAGAGGGGGCAGCAGCTATTGGGTTTTTTGCATAAAATAATTTATCCACGAAACCCTAGGTGCAGCAGGGTTTATATAGACCCTGTATGCTGCGCAATGCCACATCATTCAACCAATCAAAAAATTCTAATAAATTCTAGAAAAAATTTTGATTGGTGGAGTGATGTCATCTGATCACATCAGATAATAACCCCACCTTATCTCCAAAAGATGGTGCCAACATTGGATAAGCACAAAATAGGGTGGCGCCAAAGAGTCCATGTTTATCAGGACTCTTTAGTTCTTATCCATTTGGGGCACCCACTTAAATCAAATTGGGCTCATACCATAATCTGATTATGGCACCCAATTCAATTGGGTTTAGGCATATAAACACTCCACAAAAATTCTCCAATAAGCCCTCTTCAGTTTAAGACCCATATGTCAATTTTTGACAGATGTCCTAAAATAAAATTGTCAGGTTCTAGGAATTAGCAGGTGTTGTCTTAAATTCATCTCATGAATTAAGACAAGCCTTTTCTAAACTAGACAAACTTCATTTAGACTAAGAAAAACCTTCCTAAGATTCTCTAGATAAGTCAAATCATATTTGGCTCAGTAGAGACAGAAAAGATTACACGAGGAGAAAGTTAGGCTCAATCGTGTGCTAGCACGATTTCCTTGAACCTAATTGGATCTTATCCAAATCAATTGAGTTAGCCCAATTGATGACATCCAAACCTTAACCCTTATTTGTGTGACCCAGTTAGGTTCAATTCTGTATGATAATGAGACATGTCATGATCTCATCATCGACATCATCGAAACTCCTTTCGATGGATCAGAACTCTTCTGATTCAAACAATTAGAATGATCGATCATCAATATCATTCTAATTGCTTCCAAAATCCATCAGTGACATCTAGCAGTATGTGGTGGCAACCCATCAGAACTAAAGATGAACCTCTTGGTGTAGCTACCTATGTGATTAAGTTCCTCTATCATAAGTCCCGACTGAATTAGGGTTAAGGTGAACTCATCAAACCCAACATCAGTCATATGAATTAATCGATCGATCCGAGTCTGATGTAAAACCTTAATGAAAAACTTTTTTTCCATTATTTCACTCTACCATGACCATAGGCTTAAGGACTCGATCTTTCGATCATCATAGGACTACTCCTCTCATCTACCGAGGTTGATAGATCCCATCTTGATGCGATCTGGTTCCTACAATGAATATGCTACAGCCAACATACACCTCAGAATTCTGAATGGCTAGGAGATCGAGTTATGGTATAGTCAAACTATAACACACTCAAGGTGAACTGTCGATGCACCTCAAGTAAAAGAACTAGACACACAACTATAACATCGAGCTAGTCATCGACGAGAAGGTAGACTTCTTTATGACTGCTCGAGGTGGTCACGCTCAGTACTCTCATTCTCAATGAATATCTGTACTTTTACTCTGGTATCTCTACACCGTAGACTCAAGATACATCTATCCTAAGGAAGCAATCGTACACCAACCTTCCGGATCGATCACCATCCTCGTGATGATCCTATGGTCAGGAGCTGTTTATGAGTTAGTTATGTAAATTCATACCTTAAATTTTTAACTCTTGAAAATATGAATTTACATTCCTACTAACTCAAAGAATGTATCACAGATACAATGTACACAATGTGATACAAGAATAACCCTTTTATTCATTTATAGTCAAAATTACAAATTTGCCCTTAGATCTGTACAGGAATGTGTCAGCCGATCTGGCATCTAGGGCACACATCTAACACTAATCTAATCACATATCAGATATGTTTGAATTTAGATCTAATCTAAATTATATCAGATCAAATCACAATCTTAGATCACATCTAAATCAGATCATAAACATCACATGCAACATAAAAAATTAAATTTTATCAACAATCAGTACAAACTAGGACAATCTTTTCACTGTAAGCGATAAACCTTATAGCAGGACAACTTTATATCAGTTTGTATGATCAACTATTAATTAAATTTAGATCTAAAATATCACATATCAGATCTAAATAAAATTAAAATTCAAATTTAATATGCACATATAACATGTCATAACGAATTTGGCTCTGATACGATTGTTAGAAAATGTAGGCAATTTCATGCATGTATTTTAAAATTTTTTGAATAAATTATAGAAAAAAGTAAATAGATTAATTAATCTAATATGTATATGATCTAATCATCAAATCAATTTACTCTAGGATCTATGATATGATATGTTGCATATAAAATCTGAAATAATCACATGATAAAATCTGCATGCATGGATGTAAGCAGTAGATCAAATCTATACCTATCTGAGTTCAGAACTCGATACTGGAGTGTGAGTCGATGATCATTGCTATTGAGAGACATAGTAAGGATGATCCTTGCTGGTTGCTTGAAGCTGCACATGCATCCGACCTCTACAAGAAGTCCACTCGAAATCCCGATCTGATTGATCTTCTCGGGAGTGCTAGCTTGCGTGAAGACCTTCTTCTTGACTGATCTAGATCCCTTTTTCAAATCTTTGAAACCTTTTAGAGATTGAAGATGGACTTTTGGAGGAGATGAAGAGGTAAAAGAAAGATGGAGAAGAAACTATTTTCTCTCATATTTTTCTCTCTTCCCAAACCCTAAGGACTAAACCTTAGGGTTTATTTTTATCTTGCGCTCACCCAAGAGAAGAGAACTCTTCTCTCCCTTTTTCACCAAGAACCCATACCCCAAAGCCCCTTAACATAGAGAACTCCTTCTCTACTATCATACATGCACAAAAGAAATGATAAAAGACCCTTTTATTGGCGTGTAATAAGTGGGGATGAAGAGTCTTAGGTTTGTTGGACTCTTACTTTCATTTGTCGCCTTCTCCCATCAAATCATGCCCAAAAGAAATATGGGATGCCCAACAACTTATTTTCCATGGTAAAACCAGATTTGATCTGATTTTCCATAGTAAGAAACCCCCATGTTGTTTCACAAAATAAGAGGAATAAAAGGAATGAAGGAACCAGATCTAGGGTTTCAGGGTTAGATCTTGAAATTTTTTCAAGATCAGACAGCGAAAGACTAAAATAAATCAAAATTTATCATGTAAAATCAGAGAATCTCTAGATCTAAGATCCTATTACATGATTATTACATGACATTAGATCAAAAACTAAAATATAAAGAGCAAGAACTACATGTTGATCATATCAACATGTTTCTATACTACATCTAATGTATGTAAAATATAATAGATCAGATCTACTACCTTGCAAGTTAGACATTTTAACTTTGTTGATCTGGGCTTGAGGATGATGTTGCAAGCCGCACATACGTCCGACCTCTAAGAGTCATCCACACGAGCCCACGAATCACGATCAGAAGTCCTGATCCAAGAAATCAGCATAGTATGCTAGTACTGCGCTGATCCTTCTTCGATGGTCGATCAGATGCCTCCTTCTTGATTTAGACTCTTCCAAAGTTGAGAAGTAGGAGAAGGAGTTTTAGATGAGACACTCTCAGAAAACTTACAGATGGAGGAAGGGAAGAGATAAACCCAGCAACTCTAGAAGAAGACCCTCTTCTTCTTCTCTTTGCTCTAACCCAGACATCTATTTTGTGTCTATTAGATCTCCATGCTCTAAGACTCTTTCTCCTTGATTTTTGGGTGTCCTAAAGGTATCTCAATGGTCTATATTATATAAAAATTTTACAAAAAATTCATTTTAAATAGGGAGATATGAAGAGTCCTTGTCTAGGTCAAATACCTAGTCAAGATCATCCAAACAAGGCAAGACAAGGGGCGCCCAACTCTTGGGCATCCCCTCCTTCTTTTTCTACCATGAACCACTAGAAAAGGGTGTATATTATGTACCATAAAATCCACAAAAATTTCAAAAAAAAATTTAAATAAAATCAGTACCATAAGGAAAGAGTTTTGGTTTCTGAAAACTCTATCTCATAGAATTTGAAATCCAAACTAATTCCTACTTTGACTTGATCCACAACAACATTCCATATAAGAGAGAAAGAGAGCAATATTTTGGGCATGCGTGAAGACCTAGGAGAGAGGGTTTTGTTACACAAAATAAGAGAGAGTGGGCGTGGGATAAGAGAGAGTGGGCATGGGGGCTAAGGTGGCGCAAGGTGGAATCCTAGTCTTACTAGGATTCAATCAATGACTTATTCAAATTTGGTTTCTCAAACCAAATCAATCTAATTAAAATAAGTCTTAACTCAATTAAGAACATAATTTAATCAGATTAAATTAGATTTAAATCTGATTTAATTTTTTAATCAAATTAGAAATTAGGTTGACCCAAGTCCTATTTGAATGAGGACTAGTTTTTTTCTTGCACTTGGCTTATCCAATAAACCAATTGGACTTGATCCAATCAAGCCCAAACCAAATAAATTAAATCATATTCAATTAGACTTAATCTCAACCCATTGGCTTAATCAAATTAAGCCAATTAGCAATCAGATTGCGAATCGATACTCCTGCAATACTTGCATTAGGTTAAATATCAATCGTATTGATCGTTTAACCCTAGAACGATTCTTAATCGTTGATCAACCATCTGATTGGATCGTGAGCTCTAATGTGTGTGACCTCATAGGTTCGAACCTAAGTCGGTAGTATAGGAATAAATTTATGTACCAATCGAAGTGATCATCTAGCAATAGTACCCAATGGCCGGATAGATCGAATGTGTAGAACAACATCCTTAGAATCCATGCGGATATAGTTTTCATATAATTCATCTCCTTGACTAAAATACTCATAGGATACCTCAGAGTTCCACTGTCAACTCTGATCAAGTTGTCCACATTGTATTTCAAAATATCAAATCCATCTGATGGATTACCCTGGCCAAGATTTTGCTAAATTAAAATACAGCAACTCATTCTTCTCCAACTCTTAGAGTGGTCAATCCCATCTTGATCACACTCCGACTTCGCAAGTACTTGACTATGCCTAGAAGCCTTCCATCACTGAATTAGAAATTCAGTTAGTCCAGTACCAAAGCACAGTGAGTTGCTTGCAAGTCACTGAGGTGATCTCAGGTCTAAGAGACACTTATATCTATATCCCATCAGAGATATTCTCGACAACAGAATGCTCTGGAGTTGGTCACATTCAATGATGATGTACCATTATATCTCACCTGTATGCCATACCAGTGTCTCCACACTCCTTGGTTAAGAGGACAACCAACCCATATGGCCTACAGCGACCTATGCTCAATAGAAACTATCATCCATATTAACAGCCTATTATTTGATCGTGAACAGTTTTAAAGACTAATCAATA
Source organism: Elaeis guineensis (assembly GCF_000442705.2). Lineage (NCBI taxonomy): Eukaryota > Viridiplantae > Streptophyta > Magnoliopsida > Arecales > Arecaceae > Elaeis > Elaeis guineensis. Next base: position 110,999,985 of record NC_025996.2, read on the forward strand.
AATCTTCCCTTTATCGAACCTAAATAGTCTTAAAGACTTTATCACAACAATGGAGTTCATTAGAAGATGAAAACTTGTGATGAAAATATCAAAAATATATTTTATTTATTAATAAATTAATTACAATATAAGGTTGCTCAACCATCAACAGATTGACGATTATTTTTTGGAACATTTTTCGATAATGCCCACTTGTCCTAAAGCCACTCGGCACAGTATCCAATACCCATCTTTGACTTGTGATTCTCGAACTCCTTTATCGCCAAGGCTTGAGTGAAGGGGTCGGTCTGGTTCTCATTTCCATCGATCTTCTGAAGATCGACGTCACCTCGATCTACGATCTCCCAGATCAGGTGGAAGCGGTGCAAAATGTGCTTTGTCTACTGGTGTGCTTTGGGTTCATTCACCTGAGCAATGGCACCAGTGCTATCACAGTAGAATAGGACCGAACCATCGAGGGAGGGTGCTACTCCGAGCTCGATGATGAATTTTCTCAGCCACACAACTTCCTTCGCGACATCCGATGCTGCAATGTACTCCACCTCACAAATAGAGTCTGCCACAGTATGCTGCTTGAAACTCTTCCAGCAGATGGCTCCACCATTCAGAATAAAGATATAACCTGACACGCTTCTGCTGTCATCATGGTCAGATTGAAAGCTGGAGTCTGTGAACCCCATAAGTTTCAGATTTGACTCGCCATAAACCAACCATTGGTCCTTAGTATTTCTCAAATACTTAAGGATGGCTTTAACCACTTTCCAATGATTTTCTCCAGGATCAGATTGGTATCTACTTACTACTCCTAGTGAGTATGCCACATCTGACCTTATACATGTCATGACATACATGATAGATCCCACGATCGAAGCAAATGGGACTCTACTCATACGCTCTCTCTCTTCAGGAGTTGTCAAACAATCTTTCTTAGAGAGAAAAATTTCATGGCCTATCGGTAGATAGCCCTTCTTGAAATTCTCTATGCTGAATCTCTTCAGCACAGTGTCTATGTACGTGGACTGTGATAACCCAAGCATCCTTTTAGATCTATCCCTATAGATCTTCATCCCTAGGATGTAGGATACTTCGCCCAAGTTCTTTATGGAGAACTGTGATGACAACCAAACTTTTATTCTCTATAGTGGGAGATGTCATTTCTGATTAAGAGAATATCATCCACGTACAAGACAAGAAATACCACAACTGGACCATTTGCCCATTTATAGATGCAGGGCAATTCTCCATTCTTAACTAAGCCATACATTTTGATCACCTTATCAAAATGCATGTTCCAACTCTAACAAGCTTGCTTCAATCCATAAATGGATCTCTGTCTTTCCGTCTGCGCCCCTCTACCTTTTGAAGACCCATTTACACCCAATGGATTTAACCCCTTCAGGTGGGTCAACCAATGTCCATACATCGTTGACCTTCATGGACTCCATTTTGGATTTCATAGCTTTAAGCCATTTCTCGAAATCAAGTCTCTGCATTGCATCCATAAAGGGATTAGATCCTCATTGTTCTCATCGAGTTCGATGGGATCACCATCCTGAACCAAGAAATCGTAGTATCTATCCGACTGACATGGTACTCTATCGGATCACCTTAATGGTACAGGTACATTGCACTCTAGATCTGATCTAATCAAATCCGACTCAGGTTCAGCTATTGGTGTCGATCCTTCTACATGTTGAACTTCATCAAGTTCAACCTTAGAGGTAATGGTTCCTTCACCAAGGAACTCTTTTTCTAAAAAAGTTGCCTTAAGGCTGACGAATACTTTTTGTTCATCAGCATGGTAGAAAAAGTATCCTTTGGGCTTTTTGGGGTTGTTGGAAAAATTCAGTGCAGGGGTAAAATAGTAATTTTAAAAATTTTTAAAATTATGATTTTACAGTAAAAAAATATTAATTAATCTAATTAATTAACATGAATTTACCCTACACTAGGATCTAAATATGATATATAGCATGCATTCATTTAAATTTGAATTTCAAATTTAAACAGTAAACACTTTATTGTAATATGTTCAGAACACAATACCTTTGTGCGGGTAGTAGATCGCTGCAATCTGATCACCGTCGAGAGAATCTGATCATCGTGATGTAGCCACACAACGTGTCTGGCCTCTGTAGATCATCCACATAAAGCTCTCGATCTGATCGACTCCTCATGAGTGCTAGCTCGTTGTAGAGCCCTTTTGACGGCTGATGCTGATCGAACTCCTTCGATCGATGTCTGTCGATTCTTTGGATGCTCTGGATCATCAACAGACATGCTTGAGAGGATATTGAAGATCTTTCTGAGATTTTGTGGGCTCACGATCTCGTAGCTCACTTTCTCACTTCCCGAACCCCAGGCTAAAACTCTAGGGAACTCACTGAAAACCTTGCACCCACTTTTCTTTCTTTTTCTCTTGGAAGGATATGGACTTTCTTCTCACGCACAAGACTTCTCATGCCCCAAAATTTTTCTCCAAAAATCTACTTCTTGCATGCCCTACTCTTCTCCTCCTTTTATAACAACATCAAATGTCTTATCCAAAAGAAAGGATAAAGATGAGTAATTGCACATTTGAATTCAAATCAAATTTTGAATTCAAATAGACACCAACTCATCCCTTATCAACTAAAGGCGTGAGGCATGGCTTAAATTATGCATGGAGTGATTTCATGAGAAACCTTTTCTCATGTAATAAATAGGACGTAAAAAAAGGGATAAGGTGCAAAGATTGATTGCCCATTCAAATTCAAACTTTATTTTGAATTTGAATGGCCAACCAATCATCCTTATCCATTCATTTAGCACACTAAAGTGGGGCGTGGAGAAGAGCATGGCGTGAGAAAAAAATTCATGAGAAGTTCCTTCTCATGAATTCAAATGGGTGCAATGGAAGTGAGGTGGCGCATGGAGATTGGGTCAAGGTGTTTAATTATTTAAACCAACCTAATTGAACCAAATAAGTTAGGTCCAATTAGGCTAATTTAAACCCAACTTAATTAGGCTTAATTAGGCTCAAAAAAATCCTAATCAAATCAAGAATTGACTAAGCCCAACCCCTGATCAAATCAGGGACCAAACCATCTCGATGATTAGGTCAACTCTTAACCTAATCGGGTCAAACCCAACTGAATCCAATTCAATTGGACTTGATCCAAAAATAATTACTCAATCAAATTGAGTTAATTAGTGATCAAATTACTAATTAAATCTCTCATAAATATTGAGTCCAAATCCGATGGGCAATCGGACATCATAATTCATCAATATGTAACCCTAATCGAAAAGTCCCAACTAGTGGGACTCCTGACCTCGGTACTTATAATGTGTAGAACTCATGATCAAAGAATCCTGATTCTCGATCACTAAGTCTCAAACATATAGGATTCTACATCAGCCATCAGATCAGATAGGAACCTCTAATGTGTGTGACCCCGCAGGTTCGAACCTAAGTTGGTAGCACAGAAATCAATTTCTGTACTAATCAAAGTGACCATCTAGCAATGGTACCCAACATTCGGATAGATCGAAGAGTCGCAATCGCAACACTCAGAACTTACATGAATATGGTTACTGTATAATTCATCCTTTTGATCCCTGTGTTTAGGACGACTAAGGATTAAACTGTCAACCCTGATCAGATCATCTGAATCGTGCTCAACTCAAATAGTCCTGTGACTCCTCACAAGGACTACCCTGGCCAAGGTTTTGCTAAATTAAAACACGACTGTACATAGCTCCTAAACTGGAGTGGTCAATCCCATCTTGACACACGCACCGACAAGTCAAGTACTTGACTACACCAGTAGCCTTCTGTCACTGAATTAAAAATTCAGGAAGTCTAGTGCCTAAGTGCAGTGAGTTGCTTGCAAGTCACTGTGGCGGTCTCAGGTCGGAGGATATTTATACCCATATTCCATCGGAGCAAATCTTGACAGCAGAAATAGATCCGGAGTCAGTCACGTTCAGTGCAGATATATCCTTACATCTCACCTGTATGCCATACCAGTGTCTCCACACTCATTGGTTAAGAGGACAACCAACCTATATGGCACACAACGACCTATGCTTGATAAACGTTGTCGTCCTTGGTAACAACGTATCATTTGGTCGCGAACAGATTTAAGGACTAAACGACAAATCCTCCTTTGTCGAGTCTAAATAGTCCTAAGGACTTCACCACAACATAGGAGTTCATTAGAAGATGAAATATTTTATGATGAAAAAATATCAAAATAATTTTTATTAATTCATAATTCATGTACATATACAAAAATGAGCACAACCGTCAACAGGCTGATAATTGGCTTTGGGATACTATTCCCAACAATCTCTCACTTGGCCAAAAGCCAATCGGTGTAGTATCTAATACCCATCTTCGACTTGTAGTTGTCAAACTCCTTCACCGTAATGACTTTAGTGAATGGGTTAGTCAGGTTCTCCTTCCCATCGATTTTTTGAAGATTGATGTCACCTCAATCCATAATTTTTCGGATGAGATGGTAGCGGCGCAGAATATGCTTCATCTGCTGGTGTGCCTTTGGTTTCTTCGCCTGAGCAATGGCTCCAGAGCTATCACAGTAGAGCAGAACTGGACCAACAATGAAGGGTGCTACTCCAAGCTTGGTGATGAATTTTCTCAGCCACACCGCTTCTTTTGCAGCATCTGATGCAGCGACATACTCTGCCTCGCAAACTGAATCAGCCACTGTGTGCTGTTGGAACTTTTCCAAAGATAGCCCCACCATTAAGGATAAAAATAAATCCCGACATACTTTTGCTATCATCGTGATCAGACTAAAAACTAGAGTCTGTAAACCCTATAAGTCTCAAGTCCGATTCACCATAAACAAGCCACTGGTCCTTAGTATTTCTTAAATACTTCAGGATGGTTTTAACAACCTTCCAGTGATTCTCCCATGGATCAGATTGATATCTACTCACTATCCCTAGTGAGTATGCCACATCTGGTCATGTACATATCATGACATACATGATAGATCCACTGCCGAAGCATATGAAATCCTACCCATACGCTCTCTCTCTTGAGGTGTTGTCAGACAATCCCTCTTCGAGAGAGAAATTCCATGGCCTATGAGAAGATAGCCTTTCTTGAAATTCTCCATGCTGAACCTCTTCAGCATAGTATCAATATACGTGGACTGAGATAAACCAAGCAACCTTTTAGATCTATCCCTATAGATCCTCATCCCTAGGATGTAGGAGGCTTCTCCCAGATCCTTCATAGAGAACTGTGACGACAGCCAAATCTTTATTCCCTGTAATGCAGGGATATCATTCTTGATTAAGAGAATGTCATCCACATACAATACAAGAAATACTACTACTGGACCATTAGCCCACTTATAAATGCATGGCTCTTCTCCATTCTTAACGAAGCCATACATCTTGATCGTCTTATCAAAATGTATGTTCCAACTCCGTGATGCCTGCTTAAGTCCATAAATGGACCTCTGTAGCCTGCACACCTTAGACTCATCTGTGGATATGAATCCTTCAGGTTGTATCATATACACCTCTTCATCCAGCACTTCATTTAGGAAAGCTTTCTTCACATCATCTGCCAGATTTCATAGTCTAGATGGGCAGCTATCGTAAGCATAATCCGAATGGATTTGAGCATTGCCATAGGAGAAAACATCTCGTCATAGTCTATACCATAATGTTGACGATATCCCTTGGCAACCAGACGGACTTTATAGGTTTCCACCATTCCATCTGCGCCTCTCTTCCTCTTGAAGACCCATTTATACCCTATGGGTTTTACTCCTTCGGGTGGGTCAACCAATGTCCATGCATCGTTGACCTTCATGGACTCCATTTCAGATTTCATGGCTTCTAGCTATTTTTCAGAGTCGGGTATCTGCATTGCATCCATGTTGGTGATCAGATCTTCATCATTTTCATCAAGTTCGATAGGATCGTCATCCAGATCAAGAAATCATAGTATCTGTCTGGTTGACATAGTACTCTACCAGATCGCCTTAAGGATGCTTGAACAATGGGCTCCAGATCTGATCTAATCAAATCCGGTTCAGGTTCAGTAACTTGTGTCGATTTTTCCACCTGTCGAACTTCGTCAAGTTCGACCTTAGAGGCAACAGTCCCTTCACCAAGAAACTTCTTTTTCAAAAAGATTGCCTTAAGGCTGACAAACACTTTTTACTCATCAGCTAGGTAGAAGTAATACCCTTTGGTCTCTTTTGGGTACCCTATAAAATTATACTTATCAGACCTAGGTCCAAGCTTGTCCGTAATTAAACATTTAACATAAGCCAGACACCCCCAAACCCTAAGATGCGAGAGTACTGGCTTACGTCCTATCCATATCTCATATGGTGTTTTAGTTACAGACTTACTCGAAACTCTATTTAGAAGGTAACAAGCCGATTCGAGTGCATATCCCCAGAGGGAGATCGGCAGACCAGCAAACCCCATCATGGATCGAATCATGTCCAACAAGATCCGATTCCTCCTTTCAGACACACCATTATGCTGTGGTGTTCTAGGAAGTGTCCACTGAGAGAGAATCCCATTCTCCCCAAGATATGTCAGAAAATCATTGAAAAGGTATTCACCTCCTCGGTCAGATCGAAAAGTTTTAATACACTTTTTAGTTTATTTTTCTACCTCATTTTGAAATAGTTTGAACATTTCAAACGACTCTGACTTATGCTTCATTAAATAGACATACCCATACCTCGATAGGTCATCTGTGAAGGTTATGAAGTAGAAATATCCACCTCTTGTACTTGAGCTCATGGGTCCACATACATCAGAATGTACCAGAGCCAAGAGTTCACTGGCTCGCTCACCTTTTCCAGTAAAAGGTGACTTGATCATTTTACCAAGAAGACAGGACTCACAGGTTGGAAGTGATTCACAATCACCTACTTCAAGAATTTCTTCTTGAGCCAACCTATTTATCCTGTTCTTATTGATATGACCTAGCCTACGGTGCCAAAGGTAGACTTCTGACACATTATCTATTCTAGGATGTTTACCAGAGGTTTGAACCACATTAACAGGTTGTGATAGAAAGTAAATTCTATTATTAAAAATTGATAACCGTTCATGGTCAAAAGGCCTACAAAAATAATATTTAATAAAAAGCTGGGACAATAGTGACATTCACTCAGAATTATGTTTCGAGAATTGATTACAAAGTTCATGATTCATAATGCTAGAACTGGAACTTTGCTTCCATCTCCAACGTTCAGGAACCTCTCACCTTCATCAAATCTCCTACTGACCTGCAGACCCTGCATCGAATTACAAATATGATAAGGGCTTTCAGTATCCAATACCCAGGCAGTAGTATCACAAATGAAAAAGTTACAAGGTGTTATCATATAAGTACCTTGCTTCTTCTTCGGTCTGTTCGGATCCAAAGAGGCAATGTATAGAGGACAGTTCCTCTTCCAGTGCCCCTGCTTCTTACAAAAGAAGCACTCCGCCTGGCTCTGGTCGGGCTTGCGCTTCTTGGTCTGACTCTGTGCAGACATCCCAGCATGTAGCTGCACCTTCTTTTTCTTCTTCTTCTTGTTCTTCTTCTTCCCTTTCTTAAAGGGTCAACGACCAGAAGAAGACCCTCCCACAACATTCACCGACTCCTTATGGAGCTGGTGATCCTTCTCAAAGTTCTGCAGCAACCCCAACAAACCGTGGTAGTTCACTCAGGCTTTATCATCCGAAAATGAGTAAGGAAGGAGAGGAAGGACTTGGGCAATGAATTAAGGATCGCATCCTTACCGAGCTGCTCATGCAGGGAAAAACCCAGCTTAGTTAGGTGCTCAATCATTTTGATCATGTACAGTACATGATCAGTGACTGAGGCTCCATCCCTCATCCGAGCATTAAGAATGGCACAACTAGTTTTGTGCCTTTCAACATTGTCAGGCATGCCAAAGGAGTCGTTCAATATTTGAAGCATCTCCTGTGGTTGGGCATTCTCGAACCTGTGGCTGAACTCATCATTCATTGCCGCCAGCATAATGCACCGAACGGTGGTGCGGTCTTGAGCCACTTCTGGTAAGTGTCTCGAACCATTCCTCAAGCGTTCGGGGCTGGCTCCTTAGGTGCAGGATCCGTTACTACATAAAGGATCTGCTCATGCTCAAGGATGATTTTTAATTTTTGATACCAGCTATCGAAATTAGGTCCCATGAGCTTGTCAATATCTAATAATGACCGGAGGGACAGGGTAGTGGCCATAGCTGCATAAAGAAAAATCAGACCTCTATTAGTACATAAATTATAAATACTAAAGACTTGGACTTTAGTCTAAAGTTTCTCCCAGTATTTTTACGAACTGGTAGCCTCAACCTCCAATTCGAAGAATTACTTTAATTCCTTAGTGGGTACTAGAATCCACACAGACTACACACAAGCCCAACTTTGGTTGGTCAACCCAGTGCATCTATGGGTAGGTTCATAACCAATTATTTCTCAAAAAACTTCTAGTAATTAATTTTGCCCCAGAACCTAATCAGTAGGCTTTGGCCTCCACTGAAAAAATCTGGTTAGGTCCAACCATTAACATAATTTGATTTGGTGAATCGGACCTGTTGGGTATAAAATGCCCGCAGCCGAAATCCTCAGCAGAACGGATCCACCCGGACTCCTACGGGAGCCGGGCTCCGCCCGCGACAGCAGAACGGCTCCGCCCGGACTCCTACGGGAGCCGGGCTCCACCCTCGACAGCAGAACGGCTCCACCCGGACTCCTACGGGAGCCGGGCTCCACCCCCGATAGTAGAACGGCTCCGCCCAGACTCCTACGGAAGCCGGCTCCGCCCTCGACAGTAGAACGGCTCCACCCAGACTCCTACGGGAGCCGGGCTCCACCCCCGACAGCAGAACGGCTCCGCCCGGACTCCTACGGGAGCCGGCTCCACCCCCGACAGCAGAACGGCTCCGCCCGGACTCCTACGGGAGTCGAGCTCCACCCCCGACAGCAGAACGGCTCCGCCCGGACTCCTACGGGAGTCGGGCTCCCCCCGACAGCAGAACGGCTCCACCCGGCTCCTACGGGAGCCGAGCTCCGCCCTCGATAGCAGAACGGCTCCACCCGGACTCCTACGGGAGCCGGACTCCACCCTCGACAGCAGAACGGCTCAGCCCGAACTCCTACGGGAGCCGGGCTTCGCCCTCGACAGCAGAACGGCTCCACCCAGACTCCTACGGGAGCTGGGCTCCGCCCTCGACAGTAGAACGGCTCCACCCAGACTCCTACGGGAGCCGGGCTCCGCCCCCGACAGCAGAACGGCTCCGCCCGAACTCCTACGGGAGCCGGGCTCTGCCCTCGACAGCAGAACGGCTCCACCCAGACTCCTACGGGAGTCGGGCTCCGCCCCCGACAGCAGAACGGCTCCGCTCGGACTCCTACGGGAGCCGGGCTCCGCCCTCGACAGCAGAACGGCTCCACCCGGACTCCTACGGGAGCCGGGCTCCGCCCGCGACAGCAGAACGGCTCCACCCAGACTCCTACGGGAGCCGGGCTCCACCCCCGACAGCAGAACGGCTCCGCCGGACTCCTACGGGAGCCGGGCTCCACCCCCGACAGCAGAACGGCTCCGCCCGGACTCCTACGGGAGCCGGACTCCGCCCCCGACAGCAGAACGGCTCCGCTCGGACTCCTACGGGAGCCGGGCTCCGCCCCCGACAGCTGAACGGCTCCGCCCGGACTCCTACGGGAGCCGGGCTCCACCCCCGACAGCAGAACGGCTCCACCCGGGCTCCTACGGGAGCCGGGCTCCGCCCCCGACAGCAGAACGGCTCCACCCGGACTCCTACGGGAGCCGGGCTTCACCCTCGACAGCAGAATGGCTCCGCCCGGACTCCTACGGGAGTCGAGCTCCGCCCTCGACAACAGAATGGCTCCACCCGGACTCCTACGGGAACCGGGCTCCACCCTCGACAGCAGAACGGCTCCACCCGGACTCCTACGGGAGCCGGGCTCCACCCTCGACAGCAAAACGGCTCCGCCCGGACTCCTACAAGAGCCGGGCTCTGCCCTCGACAGCAGAACGGCTTCGCCCGGACTCCTACGGGAGCCGAGCTCCGCCCTCGACAGCAGAATGGCTCCGCCCGAACTCCTACGAGAGCTGGGCTCCGCCCTCGATAGCAGAATGGCTCCGCCCGGACTCCTACGAGAGCCGGGCTCCACCACCGATATCAGAACGGCTCCATCCGGACTCCTACGGGAGCCGGGCTCCACCATTGACATTAGAATGGCTCCGTCCGGACTCCTACGGGAGCCGGGCTCCACCACCGACATCAGAACGGCTCCGGAGCCGGGCTCCGCCTCCGACATGAGCTGCGGGTAAGCTCCGACCGGACTCCTACGGGAGCCGGGCTCTGCCTTCGACATCAGCTGCTAGTAAGTTCCATCCGGACTCCCACGGGAGCCGGACTCCACCTACAACCCCAATCGGAAGGAGGACCCTTCTCAAACTCCTGCAGAGGCCGGACTCCGACCGTGGCCGAACCTCGATCAACAGATCCGCGCCCCTTGGCAGATCGCGATAATGACTATGATCCTGTTCCACGTCCTGCAGTGGATCCCACGCGGCTCCAACGGTGGACTCATTATTCCCTGGCAGGCTGTATCAACAGCCACGAATCTGCTCCGCTCCCTGTGGCAGATGCTGCACGATCCCACTACTCGCTGACAGCTAGCAACGGACGCCGCTCCACCACCTGCAATGGGCCCTACGTGGCAGGCTATGATAGTAGCCACGGGTCTATCCCACTACCTTTCGTAATCAATTCCTCTGACCCTGGGTGGCCCACTACCAGGAGGTTACAAACGTCGCCATCAATCCGCTACCTCCTCCATCTATAAAAAGGGGATCCAGATACGTTATTCTTGAAGCTCATCTTCCTATCTAAAAACTCTGCTAAATTCTCCGTTCGAGCACTCCATTCTTGTTGAGGCAGAGAACTGACTTGAGTGTCGGAGGGTCTTGCCGGAGCAACCCCACCTCCGATTTAGACTTCCCTTGCAGGTCCCGACGGCGACCGTGACTTCCCCGACTCCAGCTTCTCCGGCGCAAGCGGATTTTTGCACCAACAGATTGGCGCTAGAAGGAGGGCGTGTGTCTTCGCAACACCCTTGTTCTTAAAGGAGCGCTCAACGGATCCGCTTCCGACCATCTTTGCCGGCACCCAATCTTCTTTTCCCCATCTGATGCCCTCTCGCGGGGTCTTTGCACAACTAGCTCCAGCTATGGTCGCTGATGAAGGGTGGTCGGACGACCAGTCTCCGTCGGATTCCGTCAATGTCATCTCAGGGGAATCCCGGCAGGAGGCGATCAGCACATCAGCTGCACCCCCCAAGCGGCAAAAAATTGAAGAACCCATAGCCTTCACTGAAGAAGACACCCAGGGAGTCCGATTCCCTCATAACGACACGGTCGTAGTTTCCTTGAACATAGCAAATTATGACTCCGTCGCATTCTCGTCGACAACGGAAGTTCGGCCGACATCTTATTCTACGGTGCCTTTTCGAGAATGGCCACTCTTGGTGATCGTCTAAGGCCGATGTACTCCCCCTTGATAGGGTTTACTGGTGATGCCATTCCAACGGAAGGAACGATAGCTCTAACTGTGACCGCGGGTCAGCATCCAAAGCAGTCCAGAGCCCTGGTGAATTTCCTGGTGGTAAAGGCACCATCTGCCTACAATGCAATTCTTGGCCGACCCGGCCTCAATGCCCTCAGAGCCATTGTTTCAACCTACCATTTGAAATTGAAGTTCCCCACTGGCAAGGGGATTGGAGAAGTTCGGGGAGACCAAGCGCTGGCCAGGCACTGCTACAATATTGCCCTGCAAAGAAGCGATCAAGCGGACTTCTGTCCGGTCGACGGGTTGGATGCGCGCGATGACCTCACTGAAGAGAGGGGGGTCCGATCGAGGACCTAATACCAATTCCTTTAAACAATGGGAATGCGGAGCATATGGTGTTAATTGGCTCCAATCTGGAGGAAGAGGTGCGGGCGCGTCTCGTGGATTTCCTCCGAAGGAATGTGGATTTTTCGCATGGGTCCTGGCGGATATGCCGGGGATTGACACAGAAGTCATGGAACATCATCTGGCGGTCGACCCTAAACATCGGCCAACAAAAAAAAATCCGGAGTCATGCCCCGGAGAGGCAGAAGGCAATAGCCGAGGAAGTGGATAAACTTCTCAAGGCCGGATTCATCAAGGAGGTCAATTATCCTGAGTGGATCTCCAATGTTGTCTTGGTCAAGAAAGCAAACGGCAAGTGGAGGATGTGTATCGACTTCAAAAAGCTGAATAAGGCTTGCCCAAAGGACAGCTACCCCCTTCCCAGGATCGACCAACTGGTGGACGCTACCTCGGGCCATGAGCTTCTCACTTTTATGGACGTTCTCCGGCTATAACCAGATTAGAATGGCATCGGAAGATGAAGAAAAGACTGCTTTTATCACTAATCGCGGCCTTTACTGCTACAGGGTTATGCCGTTCGGCCTCAAGAACGCGGGCGCAACCTATCAACGACTGGTGAACAAAATCTTCAAGGAGCAGATCGGCCGAAACATGGAGGTTTATGTGGACGATATGCTTGTGAAAAGCAGGTCCTCCGGAGACCATGTAGCTGACCTCGAGGAAACCTTTGGCACTCTTCAAAGTATAGAATGAAGCTAAACCCGGCCAAATGCGCCTTTGGGGTAACCTCAGGAAAGTTCCTAGGCTTCATGGTATCGGGGCGTGGGATCGAGGCCAATCCGGAGAAAATTCACGCCATCCAAAATATGACTGCCCCAAGGTCGATCAAGGAGGTTCAGTGCCTCACGGGAAGAGTTGCGGCTCTTAATCGCTTTGTCGTGAGGTCGGCCGAACGATGCTTGCCCTTCTTTCAAACCCTCAAGCAGCCGAAGAACTTCTGTTGGACCTCCGAATGCCAACAGGCATTCGAAGAATTAAAAAGCTACCTTAGCTCGCCCCCACTGCTGGCGAAGCCCGAGCCCAAGGAGGAACTATTTTTGTACCTGGCAGTCTCTCCCACAGCCCTTGCAGCCATCCTTGTTAAAGAGGAAATGAAAGTCCAGCGACCGGTCTACTACATTAGTCGCGTGCTGAGGGACGCCGAAACCAGGTATACTAAATTAGAAAAACTGACTTACGCCTTGTTGATTGCAGCCCGGAGACTCCGGCCTTACTTTCAAGGGCACACGGTGACATTACTCACCGACCAACCGATCAAAGTAGTTTTGCACCGAGCTGACACCTCTAGGAGAATGGCGAAATGGGCAATCGAGCTCACAGAATTCGACATCAACTACAAACCCAAACTGGCAATAAAAGCCCAAGTATTGGCAGATTTCATAGTAGAATGCACCATCCCCGAGGAGGCCGAACCTGAGCAAAACGAGATTGACGACCTGAGGACTCAACCAAACCCCCCAACGAAGAAGCTGGTTCCTCCGATAGCTTTTGGACCCTCCGTGTGGATGGATATTCCAACATGGCAGGCGCGGGTGCAGGCCTGATCTTGACCAGCCCAGAGGGAGTCGTCGCGGAGTATGCTCTGCGTTTCGAATTTCCCGCAACAAACAATGGAGCGGAATATGAAGCTTTGATCGCAGGATTGAGGATCGCCCGGGAGCTGGGAATAGGTCAACTCCGGGTGCATAGCGATTCCCAACTTGTGGTGGGGCAAGTTAGTGGGAGCTTTGAAGCGCGGGAGGACAGTATGGCCAAATATCTTGAGAAGGTGAAGGAGTTCATCCCTGCCTTTGGCAATTTTGACATCAAGCAAATTCCAAGGTTGGAGAACACCAGAGCCGATTTTCTCTCCAAACTGGCGACATTGGCTCCGGCCGAATTGCCCAAAGGCGTCCTCTTTGAAGTCTTAAAACATCCGAGTACGAAAGAACCGCGACTCGTAATGGAGATCGACCACGAGCCCAGCTGGGTCGACCCGCTGATAACCTATCTTAGAGATGGGATTCTCCCCCAGGACGCGAAAGAGGCCCAGAAACTCCGAAATCAAGCCTCCCGGTACATCCTTTATGAGGGCAAATTGTACAAAAGATCATACTCCTTGCCCCTCCTGAGATGCCTCCGACCCTCAGAAGCTGATTACGCTTTATGGGAAGTACACGAGGGAGTTTGCGGAAGCCATTTGGGTGCCAGGTCTCTATCCCACAAACTACTCCGCCAAGGGTATTACTGGCCAACGATGCATCATGATTCAATCGAATATGTCAAAAAATGTGATCGATGCCAGAGGTACGCCAACATCCAGAGACAACCTGCTACCGAGCTCACACCCTTGAGTGCCCCATGGCCTTTTGCACAATGGGGGATGGATATTCTTGGCCCCTTTCCCATGGCATCCGGTCAAAGGAAATTCCTCCTTGTAGCAATCGACTACTTCACCAAATGGGTCGAGGCCGAGCCACTAGCCAAAATTATGGAAGCGAAAGTGCAGGATTTCGTCCGAAAATCGATCGTGTGCAGGTTCGATTTGCCTAGAACCCTGATCACTGATAATGGACGGCAATTCGTGGGAGCCAGATTTGCTGAATTCTGTGAAGACCTAAACATCACCCACAAATTCACATCAGTGGTCCATCCCCAGGCGAACGGCGAAGCCGAGGTAACAAACAGAACCCTTTTGCAGGGGATTAAAACCAGGCTCGAAAAAGCAAAAGGAACTTGGGCGGATGAACTTTATCACGTGCTATGGGCTTATCGGACCACCCAGAGGTTGCCTACAGGAGAGACTCCCTTCGCTTTAGCCTTTGGTACGGAAGCCGTCATCCCGATCGAGCTTAAGCTCCCGTCGGCACGAGTCCTGGCATTCGACGAACCCCAAAACGCGCAAAATCTCAGAGCCAACCTCGACCTACTGGAAGAAAGGTGGGAGATTGCTCAGGTTTGAATGGCAGCCTACAGACAAAAAGTTGCCCGATATTATAACGCCCGAGTCAAGAACAAGGCATTTAAAGCAGGGGATCTAGTGCTCCGACGAGTTGCTGTCTCACAACCGCAGGGCCAGGGGAAGCTTGCCCCAAATTGGGAGGGACCTTATGAGGTCAAAGAAGTAGTCCGACCTGAAACTTATTATCTTAAGAAGCTCAGAGGAGCCGACCTCCCGCGACCATGGAGCTCAGAAAACTTACGGATGTACTACCAGTGATTTCGTCCTAATCAAAAAATGCGTGCCCATTTGTCTTGGGACAATTCAAGCAGACGGTATCAAAAACGAGAGGGCAACCTTATAAAAGTCGAAGGCCCGGTTCTTTTAGATCGGATGGGGGGAGAGGCCTTGCAACACCCATATGTGCCCCCACAGCCCTGTTAGGGATAGGAGGAGAACCTCGCCCTAACTTGAGCAAAGTCGAAGGCCCGGTTCTTTTAGACCGGATGGGGGGAGAGGCCTTGCAACGCCCATATGTGCCCCCATAGCCCTGTTAGGGACAGGAGGAGAACCTCGCCCTAACTTGAGCAAAGTCGAAGGCCCGGTTCTTTTAGATCTGATGGGGGGAGAGGCCTTGCAACGCCCATATGTGCCCCCACAGCCCTGTTAGGGACAGGAGAAAAACCTCGCCCTAACTTGAGCAAAGTCGAAGGCCCGGTTCTTTTAGACCGGATGGGGAGAGAGGCCTCGCAACGCCCTAATGTGCCCCCCGCAGCCCTGTCAGGAATAGGAGGAGAACCTCGTCCTGACATGAGCAAAGTGAAAGGCCCAGACTCCTACGGGAGTCGGGTTCCCACGCCAAAAAAGACTTCACCCGGACTCCTACGGGAGCCGGGTTCCCACGCCAAAAAAGACTTCGCCCGGACTCCTACGGGAGCCGGGTTCCCCCGCCAAAAAGACTTCACCCGGACTCCTACGGGAGCCGGGTTCCACCGCCAAAAAGACTTCGCCCGGACTCCTACGGGAGCCGGGTTCCGCCGCCAAGAAGACTTCGCCCGGACTCCTACGGGAGCCAGGTTCTGCCGCCAAGGAGACTTCACCCGGACTCCTACGGGAGCCGGGTCCCTACGCCAAAGAAGGCTTCATCCGGACTCCTACGGGAGCCGGGTTCCAAAAAAAAAAAAAAAAAAAAAGAGGAGAGAAAAAAGAGACTTCACCCAGACTTCACCCGGACTCCTACAGGAGCCGGGCTCCACCACCAACATCAGCTACAGGACAACTCCGCCCGGGCTTCTACAAAAGCCGGACTTTACTTATGACTTTGATTACAGAAAGACTTTGCCCTGACTTTTACGAAGACCAAGCTACTCCAACTTTCGAGGGCTTCTCCGTTCGAATTGTCAAGGGAGCCAAACTTAGCCCCGACTTTAGCGGAGAAAAATCCCAGCAAACCTGACAAGTGGGTATCTCCTAACGGCATAAAAGCCGAAAAGAAGCTCGACGAATGACGACCCCACATGAACTGAAAAGGTCACCGACGACCTTGGAACGACGTAACACAGACGAAGAAAAGGAAAGGAAAATGAAGAAGTTCGGCAGACAACTATTTAACGCAAGATGCAAACAAGGTACTGAAATCACTTTTTCATTTAACAGAAGTACACGTTACAGGACCCGGTGGGTCAGGAAAAAAGAAGATACACGTCATCGCAAGTATCGCGAGCACGGTTCGGGCAGGACGAACCGGAGGCCGCTCCGAGCTACGAGCTCTGTCTCTATCCTTCTCAGTCGCATTCTCTAGTGCGTGTAACAGCTCTCGCCCCATCTCACCTCATTCTGTTCCCGAAGTCCCAACCTTAGCGGGAAAGGGTGGGATAGATCTCCGGAGGCGGTGGGGGTAACGGCGGCAGTAGCGAAGACCTGTTTCAAGAAGAACTGTAGCCACTTCAGGAGTGGTTGGGACACCAGAGATATGCCTCATCTCCGAATGCACCACGACGGCCGCCGCCCGAGATGCTCCGACAGGATCGGCATGCGTTACTTCCACCGTCCCCGCAACAAGTTCTACTGCCCCACCGTCGACGCCGACTGCCTCTGGTCTCTCGGCCCCGACGGTGTCAAGGATCCCGTCATGGCTTACGACGTCTATTCTGCCCTCTTGACCGGTATCACCCTGCCTTGATACTTCGAGATTCGTGGGCAGAATAACTTCACCGACAACCCCCGTTATTAAACCCCTGTTGTTGAAGGAATTCTTCCTTGGGCTCCCTTTAGAACGATGGAGATTTTCACCGACCCCCATTCTCCTCCTCACCTTCCTCCAAACCCTAAAAATTCCCTCAAAGACAGCCCCCCGAGTAGAGAACATGGCGTGAGGGAAAGAGACAGGGACTGGAAAAGCAGGACTCTCAGATGAAAGAACAGCGCCAGGATGAAACCACGAAGGGACTGAGGGGTTTAAATAGCCGATGGATCCTGGCGCAGTTATGGCGGCGGGTATTCCTGGGCCAACTGGTGTGTGCCACGTGGCGCGCATATCCCCTTCACCGCCATCGAGGGCTGACCGCTCACAGATTCCCGCAGAGCGACGCTTGGGATCGCGTTTCAACGGGGGTTCCAAAAAGACTTTTCAAGTCACCTTCACCGAAAAATGGATTCTGAAGAACGCGCATTAAGTGGGGGCGGCAGTGCGCAGGGATCGAAGGAGCAATTTCGGCTGCGCCCATCTCTCTCTGTGTACTTCCTTCGCTTGAAATTCAAACTCGAAAGTGGGGGGACTGGTGTTGGGTATAAAATGCCCGCAGCCGAAATCCTCAGCAGAACGGCTCCACCCGGACTCCTACGGGAGCCGGGCTCCACCCGCGACAGCAGAACGGCTCCGCCCGGACTCCTATGGGAGCCGGGCTTCGCCCTCGACAGCAGAACGGCTCCACCCGGACTCCTACGGGAGCTGGGCTCCGCCCCCGACAGCAGAACGGCTCTGCCCGGACTCCTACGGGAGCCGGGCTCCGCCCTCGACAGCAGAACGGCTCTGCCCGGACTCCTATGGGAGTCGGGCTCCGCCCCCGACAGCAGAACGGCTCCGCTCGGACTCCTA
Source organism: Elaeis guineensis (assembly GCF_000442705.2). Taxonomy (NCBI): domain Eukaryota; kingdom Viridiplantae; phylum Streptophyta; class Magnoliopsida; order Arecales; family Arecaceae; genus Elaeis; species Elaeis guineensis. The sequence goes on from NC_025996.2 coordinate 111,017,998, forward strand.
CGGGAGCCGGGCTCCACCCCCGACAGCAGAACGGCTCTGCCCGGACTCCTACGGGAGTCGGGCTCCGCCCCCGACAGCAGAACGGCTCCGCCCGGACTCCTACGGGAGCCGGGCTCCGCCCTCGATAGTAGAACGGCTCCGCCTGGACTCCTACGGGAGCCGGGCTCCGCCCTCGACAGCAGAACGGCTCCGCCCGGACTCCTACGGGAGCCGGGCTCCACCCTCGATAGCAGAACGGCTCCACCCGGACTCCTATGGGAGCCGGGCTCCGCACTCGACAGCAGAACGGCTCCGCCCGGACTCCTACGGGAGCTGGGCTCCGCCCCCGACAGCAGAACAGCTCCACCCGGACTCCTACTGGAGCCGGGCTCTGCCCCCGACAGCAGAACGGCTCCTTCCAGACTCCTACGGGAGCCGTGCTCCACCCCCGACAGCAGAACGGCTCCGCCCGGACTCCTAAGGGAGCCGGGCTCTGCCCCCGACAGCAGAATGGCTCCACCCGGGCTCCTACGGGAGCCGGGCTCCGCCCTCGACAGCAGAACGGCTCCGCCCGGACTCCTACGGGAGTCGGGCTCCACCCCCGACAGCAGAACGGCTCCACCCGGGCTCCTACGGGAGCCGGGCTCCGCCCCCGACAGCAGAACGGCTCCACCCGAACTCCTACGGGAGCCGGGCTCCACCCTCGATAGCAGAACGGCTCCGCCCGGACTCCTACGGGAGCCGGGCTCCGCCCTCGACAGCAGAACAGCTCCGCCCGGACTCCTACGGGAGCCGGGCTCCGCCCTCGACAGCAGAACGGCTCCGCCCGGACTCCTACGGGAGCCGGGCTCCGCCCTCGACAGCAGAATGGCTCCGCCCGGACTCCTACGGGAGCCGGGCTCCACCACCGACTTCAGAACGGCTCCATCCAGACTCCTACGGGAGCCGGGCTCCACCATTGACATCAGAACGGCTCCGCCCGGACTCCTACGGGAGCCGGGCTCCACCATCGACATCAGAACGGCTCCGGAGCCGGGCTCCGCCTCCGACATGAGCTGTGGGTAAGCTCCGACCGGACTCCTACGAGAGCC
>NC_025996.2:111019167-111053619 GCF_000442705.2 Elaeis guineensis
GGGCTCCGCCTTCGACATCAGTTGCTAGTAAGTTCCATCCGGACTCCCACGGGAGCCGGACTCCACCTACAACCCCAACCGGAAGGAGGACCCTTCTCAGACTCCTGCAGAAGCCAGACTCCGACCGCGGCCGAACCTCGATCAACAGATCCGTGCCCCTTGGCAGATCGCGATAATGACTATGATCCTGTTCCACATCCTGCAGCGGATCCCACGCGGCTCCAGCGGCGGACTCATTATTCCCTGGCAGGCTGTATCAACAGCCACGAATCTGCTCCGCTCCCTGCGGCAGATGCTGCACGATCCCACTACTCGCTGACAGCTAGCAACGGACGCCGCTCCACCACCTGCAACGGGCCCTACGTGGCAGGCTATGATAGTAGCCACGGGTCTATCCCACTACCTTTCGTAATCAATTCCTCTGACCCTGGGCGGCCCACTACCAGGCGGTTACAAACGTCGCCATCAATCCGCTACCTCCTCCTTCTATAAAAAGGGGATCCAGATACGTTATTCTTGAAGCTCATCTTCCTATCTAAAAACTCTGCTAAATTCTCTGTTCGAGCACTCCATTCTTGTTGAGGCAGAGAACTGACTTGAGCATCGGAGGGTCTTGCCAGAGCAACCCCACCTCCGGTTTAGACTTCCCTCAGGTCCCGACGGCGACCGCGACTTCCCCGACTCCAGATTCTCCGGCGCAAGCGGATTTTTGCACCAACAGGACCAATAAATGATCAAGCCCAACTTTGATCGGCCAACCTAACCACCATCAGAAAGACTCAAACCAAATTATCATATTATGAATGATAATTCCATTAGTCAATAAGCACCAGGCCTTTGGGCCTCCAATGATTATTAAACTAATGGACTCATTATCACTCACTTAATGGGAGGCTATGACTTAGTTATCAATATAACTTAATCATTTTTAGGAACCTAATAATTTTTGAGGATTTTATTAGAGGATAGATGAGAAAAAAATATTCAGCCAATTTCAATCCTCCCACTGACTTCACCAAGTCAGATTTAAAAAAAGAATTTAATTAAAGCTGGCATTAGGAGCACCTAAATCAGTCAAACTGATTTACCTAATGACATGGATGAGCCCTAATCACCAAGTGATCTAATCAAAATTTAATTCACCAGATTGGCCAGGTAAGTGAGATCAGTGGTGGGGATAAGCCATTAACTCGTCAGAGATCGAATCACTGCGAGTAGCTCCCGCTTAAAAACCACTGGTCAAACTACCAAACTTACCTTAGACACCAACCGGTTTATTAGTTTTAATTTGATCAACTTAGTAAATAGGGTTCCACCGCATAGCCATGAATTAAGTCCATCTTGGTCTAGTTAAAGACATGGACCCATTCAAATTTTGATTAGATTTGGCCAATTACTCTAATTTAGTCCATTTCTTTAAGCTAACCTTAAGTCTAACCCAATTATGGACCTAATCCATCTAACCCATTGACCCACAAGTTTATGCAATTGTCTTAAGTCTTAATTCACAATTCTAGACCTACTAGACAACACTTAATTCTTTTAATTAAGTATTTGGAATGATGGGTCAGGGTTTGGTATTTCAAAAATAATTTTTAAATTTGAAAGGTTTTATTTTCTGTTCACCAAATATGTTGATTCATTTCACAAATAGATCAGCACATTTCATAAATAGCAATCCTATTGCTAATTACATAACAGAAAATAACTCAATCAAAATAAATCATGAATATTTCTTTAGATCTAATCTAACACATTCATGATAAATTTTACAATTGAACCTTTACAATTAATTTCTTTCGCTGCTTCATCTGCATGGGATATAATTACAGCGGCACCCCTACCACCATAGGAGACCCCATCGAATGGGAGGAGAGGGCCTTTAAACCCTATTTTTCTCCTATGACCGGACGGCCATGGCAACCAACCCAATTCGATTACTTGCTACTTGGATCAAGTATATCTAAATATACCAATTTTAAAATTTAAATTTCAAATTTCAAATTTTTGAATTTCAAATTTCAAATTTTAAATTTTGAATTTTAAATTTGAAATTTCAACCAAATTTCAAATTTTAAATTTTGAATTTTGAATTTCAAATTTTTGAATTTTGAATTTTGAATTTCAAAATTCAAATTTCAAATTTCAAATTTTAAATTTTTGAATTTTGAATTTCGAACAACTTTTAAAATTCAAATTTTGAATTTTGAATTTCAAATTTCAAATTTAAACTTTTAGATTACAACTTAATCTACACATGCAAATATATATATCATATCTAAGAACCCGCTCTGATACCATTTGTGGGGAAAATTCAGTGCAAGGGTAAAATGATAATTTTAAAACTTTTTCAAAATTATGATTTTATAGTGAAAAAATATTAATTAATCTAATTAATTAACATAAATTTACCCTACACTAGGATCTAAATATGATATATAGCATGCATTCATTTAAATTTGAATTTCAAATTCAAACAGTAAACACTTTACTGTAATGTGTTCAGAACACAATACCTTTTTGTGGGTAGTAGATCGTCACAATCTGATCACCGTCGGGAGAGTCTGATCATCATGATGCAGTCACATAGTGTGTCTGGCCTCTGTGGATCATCCACATGAAGCTCTCGATTTGATCGACTCCTCACGAGTGCTAGCTCGTTGTAAAGTCTTTTTGACGGCCGATGCTGATCGAACTCCTTCGATCGATATCTGTCGATTCTTCGAACACTCCAGATCATCAACAGACATGCTTGAGAGGATGTTAAAGATCTTCCTAAGATTTTGTGAGCTCACGATACTCGTAGCTCACTTTCTCACTTCCCGAACCCCAGGCTAAAACTCTAGGGAACTCATTGGAAACCTTGCACCTACTTTTCTTTCTTTCCTTTCTTATTCTCTTGGAAGGATATGGACTTCCTTCTCACACACAAGACTTCTCATGCCCTAAAATTTTTCTCTAAAAATCTACTTCTTGCACGCCCCACTCTTCTCCTCCTTTTATAACAACATCAAATGTCTTATCCAAAAGAAAGGATAAAGATGAGTAATTGCACATTTGAATTCAAATCAAATTTTGAATTCAAATGGACACCAACTCATCCCTTATCTACTAAAGGCATGAGGCATGGCTTAAATTATGCATGGAGTGATTTCATGAGAAATCTTTTCTCATATAATAAATAGGGCGTAAAAAAAGGGATAAGGTGCAAAGATTGATTGCCCATTCAAATTCAAACTTTATTTTGAATTTGAATGGTCAACCAATCATCCTTATCCATTCATTTGGCACATTAAAGTGGGGCATGGAGAAGGGCTTGGCATAAGGAAAAAATTCATGAGAAGTTCCTTCTCATGAATTCAAATGGGTGCAATGGAAGTGAGGTGGTGCATGGAGATTGGGTCAAGATGGTTTAATTATTTAAACCAACCTAATTGAACCAAATAAGTTAGGTCCAATTAGACTAATTTAAACCCAACTTAATTAGACTTAATTAGGCTCAATAAAATCCTAATCAAATCAGGAATTGACTAAGCCCAATCTCTGATCAAATCAGGGACCAAACCATCTCGACGATTAGGTCAACTCTTAACCTAATCAGGTCAAATCCAACTGAATCCAATTCAATTGGACTTGATCCAAAAATAATTACTCAATCAAATTGAGTTAATTAGTGATCAAATCATTAATTAAACCTCTCATAAATACTGAGTCCAAATTCGATGGGCAATCGGACATCAGAATTAATCGATATGTAACCCTGATCGAAAAGTCCCAACCAGTGGGACTCTTGACCCCGGTACCCATAATGTGTGGAATTCATGATCAGAGAATCTTGATTCTCGATCACTGAGACCCAAATATGTAGAATTCTACATCAGCCATCAGATCAGATAGAAACCTCTAATGTGTGTGACCCCGCAGGTTCGAACCTAAGCCGGTAGCACAGGAACCTATTCCTGTACTAATCGAAGTGACCATCTAGAAATGATACCCGACGTTCGGATAGGTCGAAGAGTCGCAATCACAACACTCAGAACCTACATGAATATGGTTACTGTATAATTCATCCTTTGACCCCTGTGTTTAGGATGACTGAGAGTTAAACTGTCAACCCTGATCAGATCATCCGAATTGTGCTCAACTCAAACAGTCCTGTGACTCCTCACAAGGACTACCCTGGCAAAGATTTTGCTAAATTGAAACATGACTGTACACAGCTCTTAAACTGGAGTAGTCAATCCCATCTTGACACATGCACCGACAAGTCAAGTACTTGACTACACCCAGCAGCCTTCCATGACTGAATTAAAAATTCAGGTAGTCTAGTGCCTAAGTACAGTGAGTTGCTTACAAGTCACCGTGGCGGTCTCAGGTCGGAGGGATATTTATACCCATATTCCATCGAAGCAAATCTTGACAGTAGAAATAGCTCTGGAGTCGGTCACGTTCAGTGCAGATCTACCCATACATCTCACCTGTATGCCATACCAGTATCTCCACACTCATTGATTAAGAGAACAACCAACCTATATGGCACACAACGACCTATGCTTGATAAACGTTGTCATCCTTGGTAACAATGTATCATTTGGTCGTGAACAGATTTAAGGACTAAACGACAAATCCTCCTTTGTCGAGTCTAAGTAGTCCTAAGGACTTCACCACAACATAGGAGTTCATTAGAAGATGAAATATTTTGTGATGAAAAAATATCAAAATAATTTTTATTAATTCATAATTCATGTACATATACAAAAATGAGCACAACCGTCAATAGGCTGACAATTGGCTTTGGGATACTATTCTCAACAGGGGTACCCTATGAATGTGCATTTGTCAAACCTAGGTCCAAGTTTATCTGTAACTAACCGTTTGGCATAGATCGGGCACCCCCAGACCCTAAGATGTGAAAGTGCTGGCTTATGCCCTATCCATATCTCATATGGAGTCTTAATTACAGACTTACTTGGAATCCTATTTAATAGATAACAGGTCGATTCGAGTGCATATCCCCAGAAGGATATCGGTAAGTTGGCAAAACCCATCATAGATCGGACCATATCTAACAGAGTTCGTGTTGCCCAGCTATGCAACCCAAGAGGGGGGGGGTGAATTGGGTTTCTAAAAAATTAGACTTAATTAATAACTTATGATGAACAAGACAATGATTTTAATTCAATATTAATTACCTGAAGCAGAATTGCAAGGATATAATAAAGAAATAAGGTAAAGCGATAAAGCACACCACAAACACAAGGATTTATAGTGGTTCGGTGCCAACCTTGCACCTACATCCACTCCCCAAGCTCCTACTTGGGAATTTCAATCCACTATGCTTGTATTCAACCTGAATACAAAACGTCGAAAACTCCGACACTAGCTATCCCAAGCTAGATCACTTGTTTTTCGGGTACAAGTAAACCCAAAACACTCCGATTTCAGGTTCGGATCAACCTTTCCTTGTTTTGGAGATCCTCCAAAAACAAGAACAATTACTTACAAGAGTAAGATAATTTAGAGCATAGATTAATACAATAACAGCTCCTTAAATGAGCGAATATAACAATAAAAACTTTACTCAAATGAAGAAACCCTTTTTGGATTTTCTCAAGGTGGATGAACGCTTGAATGAACACTTGAGAAGAGGATGATCGTTGATTGAAGATCTCTTGAAAGCTTTGAACGATCTCTAGATCAAAGTTGAAACAGTAGGCGTGACAAATCCTCTCTTTGAAAGCTCTTGAGTCTCTTTCACAATCTCACGTGTGGATTTTGGATCCTCTTTTCTTTTTCTCTCAAATATCTCGTTGATCTTAGGCTTTTTCGTGCAGATTTTGGATCCTCTCTCTTCTATTTGATCTCACGTTTGATCTGCTATTTAATCTGCAATTTCTTTCACCATTTGAAGCATTTTATTGCATTAGAAGCAGATAAAGAGCCGTTAGAGCAATTTTAGGAAGCATAAAAGGCAATTAAAACGGGCAAAAAAATAGCCGTTGCTGACATTTTCCATCGCAAGGGTCGACTCATGAGTCGACTCATGCTTCAGGGGTCGACTCATGGGTCGACTTCTGTTGCAAAGATCAGAGAATGCGTTTCTGGAAATTCTTGGCTCAAATCAGCAGGGGTCGACTCATGAGTGACTCATGCCTTGTGGGTCGACTCATGAGTCGACTCACAGGTCGTGCCAAGCCAGAAAACTAGCGTGCCATGTGTAATTTTTGCGTGCCAATCAGCTCATAGTGCCATGAGTTGACTCATGAGTCGACTCATGCACTTCAAACCTTCATAACTTCAAAAATATAAGTCCAAACACAATGAAATTTTCACCAATAGATTTCAAATCATTTGTTCTACCAAATGGTACTATCAAATCAGGATTTTAGTGAAATTATGATTTTGCCCTTGAAGAGCATAAGGACTTTTTTTAATTTAAAATATTTGTATCCCTTCAATCTGCTTTGTAATCATCAAAATCAATCTAGGAGCAACAGTTCGATTTCTTCTTTCAGACACACCATTATGCTATGGTGTTCCTGGATGAGCTCATTGGGAGAGAATCCCATTCTCTCCTAGATATGTGAGAAACTCACTAGAAAGGTATTCTCCTCCTCGATCAGATCGAAGAGTTTTAATACTCTTCCCAGTTTATTTTTCTACTTCATTTCAGAATCGTTTGAATATTTCAAATGATCTGACTTATGTTTCATCAGATAGACATCCATATCTGGATAGATCATCCGTGAAAGTGATGAAGTAGAATTATCCACCTCTAGCACTTGTGCTCATGGGCCCACATATATCAGTATGTACTAGGCCCAAGAGCTCAGTAGCTCTCTCACTTTTTTCAGTAAAAGGTGACTTGATCATTTTATCAAGAAGACAGGACTCATAGGTTGGAAGTGATTCACAATCACTGACTTCGAGAATTTTCTCTGAAAGAAAAGTGCCCTATAAGCCAATCACAAGTGTGTTGCGATGAAATTTTCTTTACAATTTTCCAACTCATGAAATGATATTTATTATTATTTGAGATATTGATTCATCATATTAGTTACACCTTATTATGTCTAAGATTATGATGAACCCCAAAGATTAGGATAATGATTTTAGGAGACATGAATTGATCATGCTAGTGAGACCTAAAATCCAAAAATCTTAATATTAAATATTCTTGATCATAGGAGCATTGAATCGGAGATCAATGTTTCGGATAGACTGGTACATCCTATGTATGCTCAATAGAAAGAGTGGCAGATCTCACTAGCCACTTGTGTGAGACACTAATACAAGGATGTGGGTGCTCATTTGAGAAATGAATCCACTGAATTGACTCAATGAAAGAGAACATCTTATGGAAGCCTTATTTGCATGTCAAAGATGGTTCTCTAAATGAGAGTTGTGCAAGTGATCCTTAGACTTGAGACCACCTTAAAATCTTGTGCACATGAATTCATATTTTGGTTCATATCCAGGCATGGCATTAAGACATGTATGGGGTGTTCTGGATATAGTGGAGTGTGTATGGAGGTTGTGAGTAGGTCAATATGGAATCAATCACTCCTAATAAGAGGAGATCGCATCCTGTGTATTCTCAATCCTAGATGGCTCGAGAAAAGTCTTTTGGCCAAAAGTAGGAAGGTGATTAGAAAGAGTTTCTAAGCTTCTTCATTAGAGTCATCATTGGTTAATTGAGAATCAATATGAATATGTGTTTGAGTTTGACATGATTCCATACTCATGAACATATTTAGGATGCAAGGATGATCGAAGGATTGAATTACACGGTAATTTACCACTGAAGGATATATTTAATATTTTTATCAAATTTTATATATTTTGGATAGTCATGATACATTGCTTGATGTCTATCTTGACTTGTAGGTTTTTGATCGAATTAAAGAGTTTAATTCAATCGCTAATTAGAAAGGATTCTAATTGTTGAACTCGAATTAGCTCGATTGGACCTAAATCGATTAGATTGAAATCTAATCAAATTTGGTCAACTTATACCCAGATCTACTATTGACTAGATATAGAACACAATGGGTCATACACATATAGAAATTGACCAAGGATCCTTTTGACAAAGGTTAATTAGAATTTTGGATTCAATTAGGGTTTCGGTATGCATGCTAGCACATGTGGAAACCCTTACTTCTTTGGAGACCAATTTGGTCCCATCCCTTGCTAATTAGCTAGCCCAATTTCGTAGACATTTGGGTTAGGTCATATCACCTGGAAGCAGCCCAAATTAGGGCACCACATCTCATGTTAACACCAATTATGAAGAGTCCAAGTTGTGGTGGACTCTTGGTGCAAAACAGGTTCTGCGTACAGGTGTTGGCGTGGGCAGAAGAAAAAATATGATTTTTTTTGTATTAAAATATATATGGTAGCCCACATCACCTTTCATCCTCTGGTACATATCTTAAATCATGAGATATATTTTTTCTAAAATTTTTGGGGAAGAGAAAAAATTAGAAAAAGAAGGATGTCTCGCGCACGTGCGCAGAAGCATCGCGTCTCTTCGTTATTTGGAGAGTCCTTCACCCTAACAAATGCTTTCAGATTGGAACAATTTTTGGTGATAACATTCTTCATTTGATATGATATTTTTGATAATTTTTATAGAATTTGTCCAGACTTATCTGGATGCCAAACGGATGCCATATGTTGGTCCTGATGCCTGCACGCATGGTGATCAGCACTCGCATGAAGAGGTGTGAGGATAACATTATTTCATGAGAATTTTATTACTATTTCTTATTTTATGAAATTTAGATTGAATCCTCAATCCACATGGATTTTTGAATATTTTTTTGATTTGAGAAGGGATATGAAAATATCCCTTCTTTGGTTGCATGCGCGCAGACCAGGGTGCTGATCGACATATCATGGATAAGAGTCCTTCTGCTTGAAGGAACTCTTATCTCTGATAATTAGATCAGATATGCCTTTTGGATAAGGCATGTCCCTCTATTTTGGCATCCCTCTGGTGGCTATAAATAGGCTTGGGTGCTGGGTATCCGATGGATCTAAGAGGGGTTTCCAATTTCTCTCCTGTTGCTCTCCTTTCTTTCTTACAACCTATCTTAGTTTTAGGACAAGACTTTGGGATTTAAGACAAAACCTTATCTAGTCCTAACAAGGGTTGTAAGAGTCCTAAAGAAGAAAAATTAGAAGTTTAGAGGAGATTCTAAGAGGGTGAGGTCAGGTTCTTGAAGAAACTTGATCGATACGAGGCTAGTCGAGTTCTAGGGGCTAGAACTCTTGAAGCAAGGTGAAGAAGGAGCGCTGTCTTTGGTTCAATTTTTGTGTGGATCACCATTGGAGGACAGACACTTGGATGCCTTATGAAAATTAAGATTAACGCTATAGGTATTCATCTTATCTTAATTTACATTTATTATGCTTTGATTATTATAGTCAAAAGTTTCTGAGCATTAGGGCTTCCGGTGCATTGGATGTTTTGAATGAAATTTTTAAACACCTAACCCTTCTGCTGTGCCACCGAAACCCAATAGTGGTATCAGAGCCTATCTTAATTTATGTAATCAAAGATTAAATTATTATCTTGATTATGATCAATCATGAGTTTTTGGTTTGGTTCAAGTCGGGTCAAGGGTTGAACCCGATTGAACATCTAAACCCTATCATATCTTAGAGATATATTTTTAAATATAAAATACATGATGTATGTGTAAAATTTTTTTAGTAGCTTAATACTCTAATTGGAGTTCATCACCAGACCATCCGATTATAAGAGCAAGTAGGGTTCAGAGACCCTCTCTTCCTATTCAATAGGGTACTCTTATGGCGTGTAGGGGTGCCACTGTGATGTTCCAAGAAGAAGAACCGTGAAAAGAGTATTTTATATTCATGCATGTTATTAGAACTTCATGCATATATGATATGCTTGAGATATTTAGTTATAATCATATTGTATGATTCTGCTTTCATATCTTAGAGATATGATAAGATGCCATAATTAGTTGTTATGATTATTAAGATACAACTATTATAGTGCATTCTTGTGATAGATTGAATTAGGATGTGTTTGAGACCATTAAAGTCCTCATAAAAATCATATTAAGTCGTAATATTGTGAACAGAAGCTGACCTATTTTTTTTAATTGATTAATTAATTGATGTCTAAGGAGTATTTCAATTACGGTAGTTATTTAATTAGTTCTATTGCTGGCCTGACCAATTTTATTGGTGTCTAAGAAAAGCAATGGGGGGACCCCCAACAATCTTAATATTTTTCTGGCTAATTAGATTAGTTCGAATCTTAAATGAAGGTAGCTTAGTGTTTTAAACACTACTAAGAGCCTTCCTTCATACTAGGTTAATGTTACATCATGAACTATGGCTAGTTTGTTGTGTTACCATAAGGCTTGTCATAAGGATTGATATAACATAATCCTGATGCATAAAAGATGCTTACGGTAATTTTGGATATACTGCTTTGTTGTGCTAATACAAGGATAATTATATTGATTTTGACTATATTTAAATGAAGGGTCTTACTTAACTAAAATATTATAGCTTGTTGTGTTAACACAAGGCTAATAATATTTTAGAGGCCAAGATAAAATATTGAGAATTGCATGAGATGTAATTGAAAAGAGTTTCCTATCTATGAACTCATAAGGGTTTGTTATGTTAACACAAGATCGTTATGAGAAATTAGGGTCTCAATCCCACTAAGATAAATATAAAATATATCTTATTTACCATAGGAGAGGGCTATGGTATTTGATAAAATAGTGAGAGATATAACTAGTTTTAAAAGTTCTCATCTAGTTATGCATGTCAAACATGAGTGGTCTGCGTATACTATTATTTTATATAGATTTAAGTCTACATTATGGCTTCTTTATTTTCACCCCATAGTACCATAAATAAAACTATGTTGACGATACAACTATGTGGATTGGTTGAGGAACTTGCAAATTAGATTTATATCAAAAAAGAACACCGATGTTCTAGATATTTCTGACCCTATATTGGTCAGTAATAATGAGAAGGTAATGATGTCCGTATGGATATTATTTATAAAAAATTTAGACATTGAGAGTATAATTACAAGAATTATCTTACAAGATTGAAGCAGGGTGCAAGTGTAACACCAAAAAATATGTATATGATACAGATCTATTTTTAATTAAGTAATTCAGACTCTGATATTTGGGTATTGGATACCATCTGTGGATCGTACATTTATAATTTATTACAGCGACTATAGAATATCAAAGGTCTGAAAAGAGGTGACTTCGAGCTTTATAGCGCAAGTGGAAAGTCTATTAGTGCAAAGACTGTGGGAACCTATATGCTTGATTTACCTTTGGATAAAATTTTAAAATTAAAAGACTATTATTACATGCCAAAGGTCATTAGAAATATTATTTCTATATCTTTGTTGTTGAAACAAGATTATGAAATAAGGCTAATGGAAAATAGATGCTCCATTTTTTTAATAAATTTTATAGAAGTGGTTATATTGATAATAATATTTTAATTCTTACACTCAATAAAAATATTTTTTATATTAAAAAAATATAAAAAGAAAGAGAGAAAATGTGAATGTCACATATCTCTGGTATTGTCGCCTTGGTCATATTAGTGAGTCAAGGATAAATAAGTTATACAAAGAAGAATTTTTTGATCCAAATGATTATGAATCATTGGGGATTTATAAATCTTGTCTCATGGGTAAGATGACCAAGATTCTATGGAGAGAGGACAAGGAGTTGTTAGCTCTAGTACATATAGATGTATATGGACTGATAACAATTCAAGTCAAAAGAAGATACTCCTATTTTATTATCTTTACAGATGATTTATTAAGGTTCGGATATGTGTATCTTATGAAACATAAATTTGAAGCTTTTGATAAGTTCAAAGAGTATCAAGGAATGTTCGAGAAACAAACTAGAAAAAGTATCAAAGTTCTTCAATCTGATCGAAGAGGAGAGTACTTATCCCGTGAATTTCTTGATCATCTTAAAAGTAAAGGTATTCTCTCTGAATGGACCCCTCCTTATACATCTCAATTAAATGGTATAGCAGAAAGGAGGAATCATACTTTAATGGATATGGTGCGGTCTATGATATGCTTCATCGATCTCCCAATATCTTTCTAGGGATAATGCCTTAGAGACTGCCACATATATATTAAACAGAATACCTTCAAAGTCTATTGCAAGCACTCCATATGAGATATGGAATGGAAGAAAGCTTAATCTTAAATATTTTAAGACTTTGGGCTGTCCTACTTTTGTCAAAAATATTTTTGGACATAAGCTTAATGCTAGATCACACAAGTATAGGTTTGTAGAGTACCTTAATGAAATTAATGGATATTATTTCAACCACCCTACTGAACAAAAGGTGTTTGTTAGTAGGCACACCACTTTCTTGAAACATAAATTTATCCAAGAAGGAGGCAGTGGGAGGAATATTGAATTTATGAAAGTTCATGATCTACAAACTGATCCAGAAATATCAGTGGTTGGACCACAAGAAGATCCTCAATCAAAAGTATCCAAGGATGAGGTACATCCACTATACACACCTCCTCTCCGAAGATCAGATAGAGTGCCTCAGATATCTCTGAGATATAATTTTGTTATTGAGAATAATAATTCTATCAACATCATTCAGGATGTTGATCTACTGACCTATTCGGAAGCTGTCATGAGTAGGGACTCAGACAAATAGCTAGAAGCTATGAAATCTGAGATGGACTTGATGAATACCAACCAAGTATAGACCTTGGTTGATGCACCTGAGGGTGTGACCCCAATATAGGGTGTAAGTGAGTCTTTAAAAGGAAGATTAGAGTAGATGGCCAAGTAAAAACCTACAAAGCTAGGTTAGTGGTGAAGGATTTCAGTCAAAGGCAAGGAATTGACTATGATGAAACCTTCTCACAAGTGGCTATGCTCAAGTCCGTCCAGATTTTGCTTGTAATAGCGACATACTACGATTATGAAATCTGACAGATAGATATCAAGGCCATTTTTCTTAATAGTAATCTAGAGGAAGAGGTCTATATGACTCAGTCAGAGGGATTTGTCTCAAGTGAGAGAGCAAATCAAATATGCAGGCTAATGAGATCCATCTATGGATCGAAGCAGATTTCGAGGGGCAAAAACATCCGATTTGATATGATAGTCAAAGAGTTTGGCTTTATCAAAAATATGGATGAACCATGTGTATACAAGAAGACAAGTGGGAGTGTTATTATCTTCTTGGTTCTGTATATTGCTGACATACTGCTCATTGGGAATGATATCTCAATGATGCAATCGATCAAGACTTAGCTATCGAATAAGTTTTTCATGAAAGACATGGGTGAAGTATCCTATATATTGGATATAAAGATATATAGAGATAGATCTAAAAGGATGTTAGGCTTATCCCAATCACGGTATATAGATCTCATATTAAAGAGATTTAATATGGAGGCAAGTAAGAGGTTACGTGCCTGCAAGTCATGGTATACGTCTCTCTAAGAAAATATGTCCTAAGACACCAGAAGAGAGGAAAAAGATGAATGAAATCTCTTATGCTTCGGCTGTGGGATCAATTATGTATGCCATGCTATGTACCAAGCCTGATGTAGCTCATGCTTTAGGCATAGCTGGTAGATTTCAGGCTGATCCAAGGAAGGATCATTGGAAAGCAGATGCTAGCAAGTCAATATCAGGATATGTGTTTATCCTAAATGATGGGGTAGTGAGTTGGAAGAGTTCTAAGCAGTAGATACTAGCTGACTCAACTACTGAGCCAGAGTATGTTGCTGCTAGTGAAGCCATTAAGAAAGTTATCTAGATGAAGAAACTCATCATGGATTTAAGAGTTGTTCCTAAGATTGAAGGACCGATGTCACTCTAAAGTAATAACACTGGGGCCGTAATTCAAGATAAGGAACCTAGGTCTCAATATAGATCCAAGAACATCCTCAGACATTTTCATCTCGTTAGAGATAAGATGTTATCCTTAAATGAGTAGACAGAAAGAACAATACAGCAGACCCATTCACTAAGGCCACACTGAAGCGAAATTTAGTGCAGGCATAAAATGGTAATTTTAAAACATTTTTAAAATCACTATTTTGTAGCAAAAATTATTAACTAATCTAATTAATTAACATATATTTACCCTACACAAGGATCTAAATATGATATACAGCATGCATGCATTTAAATTTGAAATTCAAATTTGAACAGTAAATAATTTACTGTTATGTGTTCAGAATATAATACCTTTGTGCGGATAGTCGATCACCGCAATCTGATCATCGTCGGAAGGGTCTGATCATCGTAACACAGCCACACAGTATGTCTGGCCTCTGCGGATCGTCCACACGAAGCTTTCGATCTGATCGGTACCTACGAGTGCTAGCTCATTGTAGAGCCCTTTCGACGGTCGATGCTGATCGAACTCCTTCGATCGATGTTTGTAGATTCCTCAGATGCTCTAGATCATCAACAAATGTGCTTGAGAGATATATGATGCTCTTCCTTGAATTTGGTGGGCTCACGATACTCGTAGCTCACTTTCTCACTTCCCAAACCCCAGGCTGAAACCCTAGGGTGCTCACAGAAGACCCTGTGCCCACTCTTTTTCTTTCTTTCCTCTCGAAATATTTTGAACTTTTCAAAAATATGCAGAAACCTTCCTCAGACCCTCTTTCCTTTTTCAAATCAGATTATGCACATGCCCCACCTTTCTCCTCTTTTTAAAACAATGCAAACGTGTCTTATCTGCGTGAGAGGATAAAGATAAGTGGTTGCACATTTGAATTCAAATCGAATTTGAATTCAAATGCAAACCAACTCATCCCTATCCACTCTGGGCATGAAAGAGAAGGGGCGTAGCTACTTTGTGCATGGAAAGATTTCATGAGAAACTCTTTCTCATTTATGATAAGTGGCGCACAAGATGGATAAACATGAAGGCGCAAGGGATAAGTTATCCATTAAAATTCAAACACCCTTTGAATTTGAATGGCTAACAAATCAACTTTATCCAAAAATTAGTGCACAAGAGTGGGCATGAGATGCCTTCTGCATGAGAGAAAATTCATAAGAAGTTACTTCTCGTGAATTCAAATGGGCACAGAAGAAGTGAGGTGGCGCAGGGAGTTTGGGTCAAGGTGGTTTCTCATTTTAAACTAACCTAATTGAACCAATTTAATTAAAATAAGTTAGGCCCAATTAGACTAATTTAAACCCAACTTAATTAGACTTAATTAGGCTCAATAAAATTCTAATCAAATCAGGAATTGACTAAGCCCAATCCCTGATCAAATCAGGGACCAAAATATCTCGACGATTAGGTCAACACTTAACCTAATCGGGTCAAACCCAACTGAATCCAATTCAATTGGACTTGATCCAAAAATAATTACTCAATCAAATTAAGTTAATTAGCAATCAAATCACTAATTAAATCTCTCATAAATATTGAGTCTAAATTCGATGGGCAATCGGATATCAAAGTCCATCGATATGAAACCTTGATCGAAGAGTCCCAAACTAGTGGGACTCTTGACGCCGATATCCAAAATGTGTGGGATTCATGATCAAAAAATCCTGATTCTCGATCACATAGTCCCAGACACATAGGACTCATAGTCCACAAGCATTAGGACTCTTCATCAGCCATCAGATCAAATAGGAACCTCTAATGTGTGTGACCCCGCAGGTTCGAACCTAAGCCGGTAGCACAGGAACCAATTCCTATACTAATCGAAGTGACCATCTAGCCATGGTATCCGACATCCAGATAGGTCGAATAGTCATAATCGCAACACTCAGAACCTATGTCAATATGGTTACTGTATAATTCATCCCTTTTGACCCCTGTGTTTAGGATGACTCAGGGTTAAACTATCAACCCTGATTAGATCATCCGAATCATGCTCAACTCAAACAGTCCTGTGACTCCTCACTAGGACTACCCTGACCAAGGTATTGCTAAATTGAAATATGACTGTACATAGCTCCTGAACTGGAGTGGTCAATCCCATCTTGACACACGCACTGATAAGTCAAGTACTTGACTACACCCAGCAGCCTTCCGTCACTGAATTAAAAATTTAGGTAGTCCAGTGCCTAAGTGCAGTGAGTTACTTGCAAGTCACCATGACGGTCTCAGGTCAGAGGGACATTTATACCCATATCCCATGGAGCAAATCTTGATAGCAGAAATTGCTCCGAAATCGTCACGTTAGTACAGATGTACCCTTACATCTCACCTATATGCCATACCAGTGTCTCCACAATCTTTGGTTAAGAGGACAACCAACCCATATAGCACACAACGACCTATGCTTGATAAACATTATTGTCCTTGGTAATAATGTATCATTTGGTCGCGAACAGGTTTAAGGACTAAATGACAAATCCTCCTTTGTCGAGTCTAAATAGTCCTAAGGACTTCACCACAACACTAGAGTTCATTAGAAGATGAAATAATTTGTGATGAAAAATACCAAAATAAATTTTATTTATTTATAATTTATGTATTAATATAACAAAGAGCACAACCGTCAACAGGCTGACGATTGGCTTTGGGACACTATTCCTAACAATCTTCCACTTGGCCTAAAGCCAATCGGTGCAGTATCTAATACCCATCTTCGACTTGAAGTCGTCGAACTCCTTCACCACAATGGCTTTAGTGAATGGGTCGGCCAGGTTCTCCTTCCCATCGATCTTCTGAAGGTCGACGTCACCTCGATCCATAATTTTTCGGATGAGATGGTAGCGGCATAGAATATGCTTCGTCTGCTGGTGTGCCTTTGGTTCCTTCGCCTGAGCAATGGCTCCAGAGCTGTCACAGTAGAGCAGAACTGGACCAACAATGGAGGGTGCTACTCTGAGCTCGGTGATGAATTTTCTCTGCCACACCACTTCATTGGCAGCATCTGATGCAGCGACATACTCTGCCTCGCAAATTGAATCAGCCACTGTGTGCTGCTTGAAACTCTTCCAGCAGATAGCCCCACCATTAAGGATAAAAATAAATCCCTACATACTCTTGCTGTCATCGTGATCAGACTGGAAACTAGAGTCTGTAAATCCTATAAATCTCAAGTCTGATTCACCATTAACAAGCCACTGCTCCTTAGTATTTCTTAAATACTTCAGGATGGTTTTAACAACTTTCAGTGATTCTCCCCTGGATCAGATTAGTATCTACTCACTACCCCTAGTGAGTATGCCACATCTGGTCATGTACATGTCATGGCGTACATGATAGATCCCACTGTCGAAGTATATGGAATTCTACCCATACGCTCTCTCTCTTAAAGTGTTGTCAGATAATCCCTCTTCGAGAGAGAAATTCCATAGCCTATCAGTAAATAGCCTTTCTTGAAATTCTCCATGCTAAACCTTTTCAACATAGTATCAATGTACGTGGACTGGGATAAGCCAAGCAACTTTTTAGATCTATCCCTATAGATCCTTATCCCTAGGATGTAGGAAGCTTCTCCCAGATCCTTCATGAAGAATTATGACGACAGCCAAATCTTTATTCCTGTAATGCAGGGACATCATTCCCGATTAAGAGAATGCCATCCACATACAATACAAGAAATATCACTACTGGACCATTAGCCCACTTATAAATGCAGGGCTCTTCTCTGTTCTTAACGAAGTCATATGTCTTGATCATCCTATCAAAATGTATGTTCCAACTCCGGGATGCCTGCTTAAGTTCATAAATGGATCTCTGTAGCCTGCACACCTTAGACTCATCTATGGATGTGAACCCTTCAGGTTGTATTATATACACCTCTTCATCCAGCTCTTCATTTAGGAAAGTTGTCTTCACATCCATCTGCCAAATTTCATAGTCCAGATTGGCAGCTATCGCAAGCATAATCCGAATGGATTTGAGTATTACTACAAGAGAAAATGTCTCGTCATAGTCTATACCATAACATTGACGATATCCCTTGGCAACCAGACGGGCTTTATAGGTCTCCACCTTTCCGTCTGCGCCCCTCTTCCTTTTGAAGACCCACTTACACCCTATGGGTTTTACTCCTTCGGGTGGGTCAACCAATATCCACACATCATTGACCTTCATGGACTCCATTTTGAATTTCATTGTCTCTAGCCATTTCTCAGAGTTAGATCTCTACATTGCATCCATGTAGGTGATCGGATCCTCATCATTTTCATCAAGTTCGACAGGATCGTTGTCCCAGACCAAAAAACCATAGTATCTGTCTGGTTGACGTGGTACTCTACCAGACCGCCTTAAGGGTGCAGGAACAATGGGCTCTGGATCTGATCTAACCAAATCCAGTTCAAGTTCAGCAACTTGTGTCAGTTTTTCCACCTATCGAACTTCCTCAAGTTCGACCTTAGAGGCAACAGTCCCTTCACCAAGGAACTCCTTTTCCAAAAAGATTACCTTAAGGCTGACAAACACCTTTTGCTCATCAGCTAGGTAGAAATAATACCCTTTGATCTCTTTTGGGTATCCTATGAAATTACACTTGTCAGATGTAGGTCCAAGCTTGTCTGTAATTAAACGTTTAACATAAGCCGGACACCCCCAAACCCTAAGGTCGAGAGTATTGGCTTACTCCTATTCATATCTCATATGGCATTTTGGTTACAGACTTACTCAGGTTTGGTGTTGGGTATAAAATACCCCCCCCGACTGAAGTTTGTAAAAGACCGATCCTTCGGGGCTCTTCCGGCTCCCGACCTTGTATGTGGCACCTCTCTGAACTCCCTCGGCCATCCAGACTTCTCCAATAATGGACTTCTGCATTCACCCACCGGGCTGCCCCAAAGGCCCTCTGGGCCTCACTGACAGTCGACCTCCTACAGCAGCCGACCATTCCCCGAATCTCTCCTGGACTTCTTCCGGCCACGGACGACCCTACTTCGAACTTCTTTCGAGCTTCGTCAGCATCCGAGCTTCCCCGAAATGAGATCTCTACAGTAACCAGACTCCTTCCAAGTTTCTACGGTGGTCGACCGCCTTTCGGATCCTGATCAAGCTCCTGCGAGAGCCGAACTTCTACTACGAACGGTCTACTCCGAACTCCTACAGCGGGCTGTCAATCCCAGATGTCTATTGTAAGCAAATTTGTTCAAGCCTCTACTATAAAAAAATTTCTTCCAAACTTTGTTACAGGTAGACTCCAGTCAAGCTACTCCATAGCGAGTGGGCCCTAAACAAACTTCTACAGCGGGATACTACTCCGAGCTTCCACGATAACTGGTCCTCACCCGAGCTCCTACAATAAATGGCCCCCTTTCGACCTCTCATGAGAACCAAAGCCCGTCCGAACTTCTCCAACGGATGTATTTCAGATGAGCTTCTATGACGGATGAGCTCCAACAATGGGTCCCTGCGATAGCCGATCACCTCTGATGTCTGCCGAGCCTCTCCAGTGCTATCCGAAGTCCTCGCCGGCCGACCTCCTGCCAGGCTCCCCATAAAATCAGACTTCCCCGGTGGACGATCTTCGGATGAGCTTCCACATCAGATAAATTTCAGACGAACTTCCCTAGCGATCGGACTTCTCCGGACTTCGTCAACAAAAAAATCTCCATCCGAGCTCCTACGGTAGGTGACTCCCGCCCGAAAGGTCAGCGACCTCGGAACATCCGAGCCTCTCCTAGAATGATGATGTAAAGAGCCGTTCTGCTCCATCAGGCATCCCAACCGAGCTTCAATCGACGAATCCAAACTCTCTGATAAGCCACAACAAGAGCCACTACCTTACCCCACTTGCTGCAACGGATTCCATACGGTTCCACCACTCTCTGACAAGCCACGACAATAGCCGCCATCCTACTCCACTCTCTGCAACGGATTCCATGCAGCTCCACCACTCTCTAGAATGTCTCGATAACGGACACCACTCCACTCTCCGCAACAAGCTCTATGTGGCCCTGAACGACCCCTGACGCCACTACTCTCCGTAACAAACTCCACGCGGCTCTGAGCGGTCCACTACCAGACGGTTACAGATGTTGCTGTTGGTCAGTTACACCCTCCGTCTATAAATAAGGACCCCCAGATATGTTATTCTCTAAGCTGGTAACTCTATCTCAAAACTCTGCCAAAATTTCCATTCGAGCACTCCATTTCTGTTGAAGCAGAGTACTGACTTGAGCATCAGAAGATCTTGTCGGAGCACCCCCAACTCTGGTTTAGACTTTCTTTGTAGGTTCCGACGGTGGCCGCGGTCATCCCAGCTCCAGCTTCTCCGACTTCGATGAAATTTTGCACCAACAGAAGGTAACAAGCTGATTCGAGCGCATATCCCCAGAGGGAGATCGCAGATCAGTAAACCCCATCATAGATCGAACCATGTCCAACAAGGTCCGATTTCTCCTTTCAGACACACCATTATGCTATGGTGTTTCAGGAGGTGTCCACTGAGAGAGAATCCCATTCTCTCCAAGATATGTCAGAAAATCATTGGAAAGGTATTCACCTCCTCGATCAAATCGAAGAGTTTTAATACACTTCCCAATTTATTTTTCTACCTCATTTCAGAATAGTTTGAACATTTGAAATGACTCTGACTTATGCTTCATTAAGTAGACATACCCATACCTCGATACGTCATCTGTGAAGGTTAGGAAGTAGAAATATCCACCTCTTGCACTTGAGCTCATGGGTCCACATACATCAGAATGTACCAGACCCAAGAGTTCACTGGCTCTCTCACCTTTTTCAATAAAAGATGACTTGGTCATTTTTTAAGAAGACAGGACTCACAGGTTGGAAGTGATTCACAATCACCAACTTCAAGAATTCCTTCTTGAGCTAACATGTTTATCCTGCTCTTATTGATATGACCTAGCCTACAGTGCCAAAGGTAGACTTCTGACACATTATCTATTCTAGGACGTTTACCGAAGGTTTGAACCACATTAATAGATTGTGATAGTAAGTAAATTCCATTATTTATTTATCCAACAAATATTGTAACACCATTCAAAATGATATTGCAAACATTTTTTTTTATTAAAAATTCATAACCGTACATGGCCAAAAGGCCTACAGAAATAATATTTAATAAAAAACTTGGACAATAGTGACATTCACTCAGAATTACATTATAGAATTGATTACAAAGTTCATGATTCCTAAAGCTGGAACTGGAACTTTGCTTCCATCTCCAACGTTCAGGAACCTCTCACCGTCATCAAATCTCTTACTGACCTACAGACCCTGCATCAAATTGCAAATATGATAAGGGCTTCCGTATCCAATACCCAGGCAGTAGTATCATAAATGGAAAAGTTACAAGGTGTTATCATATAATTACCTTGCTTCTTCTTCAGCCTGTTCGGGTCCAGGGAGGCAATGTATAGAGGACAGTTCCTCTTCCAGTGCCCCTGCTTCTTGCAAAAGAAGCACTCCACCTAGCTCTGGTCGGGCTTGCCTTCTTGGTCTGACCCTGTGCAGACGTCCCAACATGCGGCTGCACCTTCTTATTCTTCTTCTTCTTGTTCTTCTTCCAATTCTTAAAGGGTCGACGACTAGAAGAAGACCCTCCCACAATATTCACCAACTCCTTATGGAGCTGGTGGTCCTTCTCAAAGTTCTGCAGCAACCCCAACAAGCCGTGGTAGTTCACTGCAGGCTTTGTCATTCGAAAATGAGTAAGGAAGGGGAGGAAGGACTTGGGCAATGAATTAAGGATCGCATTCTTACTGAGCTGCTCGTGCAGGAGAAAGCCTAGTTTACTTAGGTGCTCAATCATTTCGATCATGTACAGTACATGATCAGTGACTGAGGCCCCATCCCTCATTCGAGCATTGAAAATGGCACAACTAGTTTTGTACCTTTCAACATCGTCAGACATGCCAAAGGAGTCGTTCAATATTTGAAGCATCTTCTACGGATGGGCATTCTCGAACCGCGGCTGACCTCATCATTCATTGCCACCAGCATTATGCACCGAACGGTGGTGCGGTCGTTGAGCCACTTCTGGTAAGTGTCTCGGACCATCCCTCTTGCGTTCGGGGCTGCCTCCTCAAGTGCCGGATCTGTTACTACACAAAGGATCCGCTCATGCTCAAGGACGATTTTTAATTTTTGATACCAGCTATCGAAATTAGATCCCATGAGCTTGTCATTATCTAATAATGACTGGAGCGACAGGATAGTGGCCATAGCTGCATAAAAAGAAAACCAGACCTATATTAGTACATAAATTATTAATACTAAAGACTTGGACTTTAGTCTAAAGTTTCTCCCAGTATTTTTATGAATCGGTAGCCTCAACCTCCAATTCGAGGAATTACTTTAATTCCTTAGTGGGTACTAGAATCCACACAGACCACACATGATCCCAACTTTGGTTGGTCAATCCATGTGCATCTATAGGTAGGTTCATAACCAATTATTTTCTAAATAACTTCTAGTAATGAATTTTGCCCTAGAACCTAATCAGTAGGCTTTGGCCTCCACTGAAAAGATCTGGTTGGGTCCAACCATTAACATGACTTGATTTGGTGAATCGGATC
The DNA here is from genome assembly GCF_000442705.2 of Elaeis guineensis. Taxonomy (NCBI): domain Eukaryota; kingdom Viridiplantae; phylum Streptophyta; class Magnoliopsida; order Arecales; family Arecaceae; genus Elaeis; species Elaeis guineensis. The sequence continues at coordinate 111,041,706 of NC_025996.2, forward strand.
AATAAATGATCAGGCCCGATTTTGGCCAGCCAACCTGACCACCATCAGAAAGACTCAACCAAATTATCATACTATGAATGATAATTCCATTAGTCAATAAGCACCAGGCCTTTGGGCCTCCAGTGATTATTAAACTAATGGACTCATTATCACTCACTTAATGAGAGGCTATGACTTAGTTATCACTATAACTTAATCATTTTAGGGACCTAATAATTTTTGAGGATTTTTATTAAAGGATAGAAGAGAAGAAATTAACCAGTCAATTTCAATCCTCCCACTGACTTCCCCAAGTCAGATTAAAAAGGGATTTAATTAAAGCCGGCATTAGGAGTACCTAAATCAGTCACACTGATTTACCTAATGACATGGGTGAGCCCTAATCATCAAGTGATCTAATCAAAACCTAACTCACCAGGTTGGCCAGGTAAGTGAGATCAGTGGTGGAGATATGCCATTAACTCGTCAGAGATCGAATCAATGTGAGTAGTTCCCACTTAAGAACTACTGGTCAAACTATTGAACTTACCTTAGACACCAACCGGTTCATTAGTTTTAATTTGATCAACTTAGTAAATAGGGTTCCACCGTGTAGTCATGAATTAAGTCCATCTTGGTCTAGTTAAAGACATGGACCCTGTTGGTGCAAAAATCCGCTTGCGCCGGAGAAGCTGGAGTCAGGGAAGTCGCGGTCGACGCAGGACCTGCAAGGGAAGTCTAAACCGGAGGTGGGGTTGCTCCGGCAAGACCCTCCGACGCTCAAGTCAGTTCTCTGCCTCAACAAGAATGGAGTGCTCGAACGGAGAATTTAGCAGAGTTTTGAGATAGGAAGATGAGCTTAAAGAATAACGCATCTGAGTCCCCCTTTTATAGGCGGAGGGGGCAATGGATTGATGGCGACACCTGCAACCGTCTGGTAGTGGGCCGCCCATGGTCAGAAAATTTATTGCGAAGAGTGGTGGGGTAGACTCGTGGCTATTGTCATAGCCTGCCACGTAGGGCCTGTTGCAGGTAGTGGAGCGGCGTCCGTTGCCACGTAGGGCCTATTGCAGGTAATGGAGCGGCGTCCGTTGCCGCTAACTGTCAGTGAGTAGTGGGATCATGCAGCATCTGCCACAGGGAGCGGGGCGGAATCGTGGCCGTTTGGTACAGCCTGTCAGGGAGTAATGGGTCCACCGCAGGGGGTGATGGAGCCGCGTGGAATTCGCTAAAGGACGTGGAACAGGATCATGGTCGTTATCGTGATCTGCCAAGGAGCGCGGATCTGTTGATCGAGGCTCGACAGCGGTCGGAGTCCGGCCTCTGTAGAAGTCTGGGAAGGGTCCTCCTTTCGGTTGGGGTTATAGATGGAGTCCGGCTCCTGTTGGAGTCCGGGGGAGCACTCTGCAATCAAAGTTAAAGATGAAGTCCGGCTCTCGTAAGAGTCCGGACGGAGCTTACCGGCAGCCGAGGTCGAAGGCGGAGCCCGGCTCCCGTAGGAGCCCGGGCGGAGCTATTCTGGTGTCGGCGGCGGAGCCCGGCTCCCGTAGGAGTCTGGGCAGAGCTGTGCTGATGTCGGTGGTGGAGCCCGGCTCCCGTAGGAGTCCAGGCAGAGCTGTGCTACAATCAAAATTAGAAGTGAAGTCCGGCTCCCGTAGGAGTCCGGGCGGAGCTATTCTGATGTCGGTGGTGGAGCCCGGCTCCCGTGGGAGTTCGGACAGAGCTATTCTGATGTCGGTGGTGGAGCTCGGCTCCCGTGGGAGTCCGGGCGGAGCTGTGCTGATGTCGGCGGTGGAGCCCGGCTCCCGTAGGAGATCGGGTGGAGCTGTGCTGATGTCGGTGGTGGAGCCCGGCTCCCGTAGGAGTCCGGGCGGAGCTGTTTTGATGTCGGTGGTGGAGCTCGGCTCCCGTGGGAGTCCGGGCGGAGCTATTTTGGTGTCGGCGGTGGAGCCCGGCTCCCGTAGGAGTCCGGGCGGAGCTATTCTGATGTCGGCGGTGGAGCCCGGCTCCCGTGGGAGTCCGAGCGGAGTTGTGCTACAATCAAAATTAGAAGTGAAGTCCGGCTCCGTCGAAGGTTTCAGCTGTGGGTATTTTATACCCAACACCAGTCCTTCTACTTTCGAGTTTGAATTTCAAGCGAAGGAAGTACAGAAAGAGAGACACAGCTGAAATCGTCCCTTCGATTCCTGCACGCAGCCGCCTCCAGATGTTTTGGCATTTAATGCATGTACGCCATAGCCCGTTTCTGGTGAAGAGTCTTTTTGGAACCCCCACTGAACCACGATCCCAAGCGCCACGCCACGGGAAACTGCGGGCGGTCAACCCTCGATAGTGGCGAAGCGGATAAGCGCGACACGCGGCACACACCAGCTGGCCCAGGAATACCCGCCGCCATAACTGCGCCAGGATCCATCGGCTATTTAAACCCCTCAGTCCCTTCGTGGTTTCATCCTGGCGCTGTTATTCCATCTGAGAGTCCTGCTTTTCCAGTCCCTGTCTCTTTCCCTCACACCATGTTCTCTATTCGGGGGGCCGCTTTCGAGGGAATTTTTAGGGTTTGGAAGAAGGTGAGGAGGAGAATGGCGGCTGGTGAAAATCTCCGTCGTTCTAAAGGGAGCCCAAGGAAGAATTCCTTCAACAACAGGGGTTTAACAATGGGGGCTGTCGGTGAAGGCATTCTGCCCGCGAATCTCGGAGTAGCAAGGCGGGGTGATACCGGTCAAGAGGGTGGAATAGACGTCATAAGCCATGACGGGATCCTTAACGCCGTCGGGGCGAGAGACCAGAGGCGGTCGGCGTCGATGGTGGGGCAGTAGAACTCGTTGCGGGGGCGGTGGAAGTAACGCATGCCGACCTTGCCGGAGCGTCTCGGGTGGCAGCTGCCATGGTGCATTCGGAGATGAGGCATATCTCTGGTGTCCCAACCGCTCCTGAAGTGGCTATGGTTCTTCTTGAAACAGGTCTTCGCTACTGCCGCCGTTACCCCCACCGCCTCCGGAGATCTATCCCACCCCTTCCCCGCTAAGGTTGGGACTTTGGGAATAGAATGAGGCGAGATGGGGCGAGAGCTGTTACACGCACTGGAGAATGCGACTGAGAAGGATAGAGACGGAGTTCGTAGCTCGAAGTGGCCTCCGGTTCGTTCTGCCCGAACTGTGCTCGCGATACTTGCGATGACGTGTATCTTCTTTTTTCGTGACCCACCGGGTCCTGTAACGTGTACTTCTGTTAAATGAGAAAGTGATTTCAGTACCTTATTTGCATCTTGTGTTAAATAGTCGCCTGCCGAACTTCTTCATTTTCCTTTCCTTCTCTTTGTCTGTGTTACGTCGTTCCAAGGTCGTCGGCGACCTTGTCATTCGTCGAGCTTCTTTTCGGCTTTTATGCCGTTAGGAGATACCCACTTGTCGGGTTCGCTGGGATTTTTCTCCGCTGAAGTCGGGGCTAAGTTCGGCTCCCTCGATAATCCGAACGGAGAAGCCCTCGGTAGTTGGAGTAGCTTGGTCTTCGTAAAAGTCAGGGCAAAGTCTTTTTGTAATCAAAGTCATAAGTAGAGTCCGGCTTCCGTAGAAGTCCGGGCGGAGTTGTCCTGTAGCTGATGCTGGCGGTGGAGCCCGGCTCCCGTAGGAGTCCGGGCAAAGTCTTCTTGGCGTAGGAACCCGGCTCCCGTAGGAGTCCGGGCGAAGTCTTCTTAGCGCAGGGACCCGGCTCCCGTAGGAGTCCGGGCGAAGTCTTCTTGGCGTAGGAACCCGGCTCCCGTAGGAGTCCGGGCGAAGTCTTCTTAGCGCAGGGACCCGGCTCCCGTAGGAGTCCGGGCGAAGTCTTCTTGGAGTAGGGACCCGGCTCCCGTAGGAGTCCGGGCGAAGTCTTCTTGAAGTAGGGACCCGGCTCCCGTAGGAGTCCGGGCGAAGTCTTCTTAGCGCAGGGACCCGGCTCCCGTAGGAGTCCGGGCGAAGTCTTCTTGGAGTAGGGACCCGACTCCCGTAGGAGTCCGGGCGAAGTCTTCTTGAAGTAGGGACCCGGCTCCCGTAGGAGTCCGGGCGAAGTCTTCTTGAAGTAGGGACCCGGCTCCCGTAGGAGTCCGGGCCTTCCACTTTGCTCATGTCAGGACGAGGTTCTCCTCCTGTTCCTGACAGGGCTGCGGGGGCACATTAGGGCGTTGCGAGGCCTCTCCCCCCATCCGGTCTAAAAGAACCGGGCCTTCGACTTTGCTCATGTCAGGACGAGGTTCTCCTCCTGTTCCTGACAGGGCTGCGGGGGCACATTAGGGCATTGCGAGGCCTCTCCCCCCATCCGGTCTAAAAGAACCGGGCCTTCGACTTTGCTCAAGTTAGGGCGAGGTTCTCCTCCTGTCCCTAACAGGGCTGTGGGGGCACATATGGGCGTTGCAAGGCCTCTCCCCCCATCCGGTCTAAAAGAACCGGGCCTTCGATTTTGCTCAAGTTAGGGCGAGGTTCTCCTCCTGTCCCTAACAGGGCTGTGGGGGCATATATGGGCATTGCAAGGCCTCTCCCCCATCCGGTCTAAAAGAATCGGGCCTTCGACTTTGCTCAAGTTAGGGCGAGGTTCTCCTCCTGTCCCTAACAGGCTGTGGGGGCACATATGGGCGTTGCAAGGCCTCTCCCCCATCCGGTCTAAAAGAACCGGGCCTTCGACTTTTATAAGGTTGCCCTCTCGTTTTTGATACCGTCTGCTTGAATTGTCCCAAGACAAATGGGCACGCATTTTTTTTTTTTTTTTTTTTTTTTTTTTTAGGATGGAATCACTGGTAGTACATCCGTAAGTTTTCTGAGCTCCACGGTCGCGGGAGGTCGGCTCCTCCGAGCTCCTTAAGATAATAAGTTCCAGGTCGGACTACTTCTTTGACCTCATAAGGTCCCTCCCAGTTTGGGGCAAGCTTCCCCTGGCCCTGTGGTTGTGAGACAGCAGCTCGTCGGAGCACTAGATCCCCTGCCTTGAATGCCTTGTTCTTGACCCGGGCGTTGTAATATCGGGCAACTTTCTGTCTGTAGGCTGCCATTCGAACCTGAGCAATCTCCCGCCTTTCTTCCAGTAGGTCGAGGTTGGCTCTGAGACTTTGCGCGTTTTGGGGTTCGTCGAATGCCACGACTCGTGCCGATGGGAGTTTAAGCTCGATCGGGATGACGGCTTCCGTACCAAAGGCTAAGGCAAAGGGAGTCTCTCCTGTAGGCAACCTCTGGATGGTCCGATAAGCCCATAGCACATGATAAAGTTCGTCCGCCCAAGTTCCTTTTGCTTTTTCGAGCCTGGTCTTAATCCCCTGCAAAAGGGTTCTGTTTGTTACTTCGGCTTCGCCGTTCGCCTGGGGATGGGCCACTGATGTGAACTTGTGGGAGATGTCTAGGTCTTCACAGAATTCAGCAAATCTGGCTCCCGCGAATTGCCGTCCATTATCAGTGATGAGGGTTCTAGGCAAACCGAACCTGCACACGATCGATTTCCAGACGAAATCCTGCACTTTCGCTTCTATGATTTTGGCTAGCGGCTCGGCCTCGACCCATTTGGTGAAGTAGTCGATTGCTACAAGGAGGAATTTTCTTTGACCAGACGCCATGGGAAAGGGGCCAAGAATATCCATTCCCCACTGTGCAAAAGGCCATGGGGCACTCAAGGTTGTAAGCTCGGTAGCAGGTTGTCTCTGGATGTTGGCATATCTTTGGCATCGATCACATTTCTTGACATATTCGATCGAATCACGATGCATTGTTGGCCAGTAGTATCCTTGGCGGAGCAACTTGTGGGATAAAGATCTGGCCCCCAGATGGTTTCCGCAGGCCCCCTCGTGAACCTCCCACAAAGCGTAGTCAGCTTCCGAGGGCCGGAGACACCTTAAGAGGGGCAAGGAGTATGATCTTTTGTACAATTTGCCCTCATAAAGGATGTACCGGGAGGCTTGATTTCGGAGCTTTCGGGCTTCTTTCGCGTCCTGGGGGAGAACTCCATCTCTAAGATAGGTTATCAGTGGGTCGACCCAGCTGGGCTCACGGTCGATCTCCATTACGGGCCGCAGTTCTTCCGTACTCGGATGTTTTAGGACTTCAAAGAGGACGCCTTTGGGCAATTCGGCCGGAGCTGATGTCGCCAGCTTGGAGAGAAAATCGGCTCTGGTATTTTCCGACCTTGGAATTTGCCTGATGTCGAAACTGCTAAAGGCGGGGGTGAACTCCTTCACTTTCTCCAGGTATTTGGCCATGCTGTCCTCCCGTGCCTCAAAGTCCCCGCTGACTTGTCCCACCACAAGTTGGGAGTCGCTGTGCACCCGGAGTTGATCTATTCCAAGCTCTTTGGCGACCCTTAATCCTGCAATCAAAGCTTCATATTCCGCTCCATTGTTTGTTGCGGGGAACTCGAAACGCAGAGCGTACTCCGTGATGACTCCCTCCGGGCTAACCAAGATCAGGCCTGCACCCGCGCCTGCCACGTTGGAAGATCCGTCCACATAGAGGGTCCAAAAGCAGCCGGAGGGGCTGGCTTCTTCGTTGGGGGAGTCCGGTTGAGTCTTTAGGTTGCCAACTTTGCTTTGCTCAGGTTCGGCCTCCTCGGGGATGGTGCATTCTACTATGAAATCTGTCAATATTTGGGCCTTTATTGCTGGTCTGGGTTTGTAGTTGATGTCGAATTCTGTGAGCTCGATTGCCCATTTCGCCATTCTTCCAGAGGTATCAGCTCGGTGCAAAACCGCCTTGATCGGTTGATCGGTGAGTAGTGTCACCGTATGTCCCTGAAAGTAAGGTCGGAGTCTCCGAGCTGCAATCAGCAAAGCGTAGGTTAGTTTTTCTAATTTAGTATACCTGGTCTCGGCGTCCCTCAGCACGCGACTAATGTAGTAGACCGGTCGCTGGATTTTTATTTCTTCTTTGACAAGGACCGCTGCGAGGGTTGTGGGAGAGACTGCTAGGTACAAAAATAATTCCTCCCCAGGTTCGGGCTTCGCCAGTAGTGGAGGGGAGCTAAGGTAGCCCTTTAATTCTTCGAATGCCTGTTGGCATTCAGGGGTCCAACAGAAGTTCTTCGGCTGCTTGAGGGTTTGAAAGAAGGGCAAACATCGTTCGGCCGACCTCACGACAAAGCGATTAAGAGCTGCAATCCTTCCCGTGAGGCACTGGACCTCCTTGATCGACCTTGGGGCGGTCATCTCTTGGATGGCGCAAATTTTCTCCGGATTGGCCTCAATCCCACGTCCTGACACCATGAAGCCCAGGAATTTTCCTGAGGTTACCCCAAAAGCACATTTGGTCGGGTTCAGCTTCATTCTGTACTTTCGAAGAGCGCCAAAAGTTTCCTCGAGATCGGCGACATGATTTTCGGAAGACCTGCTTTTCACGAGCATATCGTCCACATACACCTCCATGTTTCGATCGATCTGCTCCTTGAATATTTTGTTTACCAGTCGCTGATAGGTTGCACCTGCGTTCTTGAGGCCGAATGGCATGACCCTGTAGCAGTAGAGGCCACGATTAGTGATGAAAGCTGTCCTTTCTTCATCTTCTGATGCCATTCTAATCTGGTTATAGCCGGAGAATGCGTCCATAAAAGTGAGGAGCTCATGGCCTGAGGTAGCGTCCACCAGTTGATCAATCCTGGGAAGGGGGTAGCTGTCTTTTGGGCAAGCCTTATTCAGCTTTTTGAAGTCGATGCACATCCTCCACTTGCCGTTTGCTTTCTTGACCAGAACAACATTGGAGATCCACTCAGGATAACTGACTTCTTTAATGAATCCGGCCTTGAGAAGCTTATCTACTTCCTCGGCTATCGCCTTCTGCCTTTCTGGGGCATGGCTCCGATTTTTTCTTTTGTCGGCCGATGTTTAGGGTCGATCGCCAGACGATGCTCCATAACTTCTGTGTCGATCCCCGGCATATCCGCCGGGACCCATGCGAAAACGTCTGCATTCCTTCGAGGAAATCCACAAGACACGCTCGCACCTCCTCCTCTAGATTGGAGCCGATTAACACCACATGCTCCGCATTCCCATCATTCAAAGGAATCGGTATTAGATCTTCGATTGGACCGCCCCTCTCTTCAGTAAGGTCATCGCGCGCGTCCAATCCGTCGACCGGACAGAGGTCCACTTGATCGTTCCTTTGCAAGGCAATGTTGTAGCAATGCCTAGCCAGCGCTTGGTCTCCCCGGACTTCGCCGATCCCCTGGCTGGTGGGAACTTCAATTTCAAATGGTAAGTTGAAACGACAGCTCTGAGGGCATTGAGGCCGGGTCGGCCAAGAATTGCATTGTAGGCAGATGGTGCCTTTACCACCAGAAATTTACCAGAGCTCTGGACTGTTTTGGATGCTGACCCGCGGTCACAGTCAGAGCTATCATTCCTTCCGTCGGAACGGCGTCACCGGTAAACCCTATTAAGGGGGAGCAGATCGGCCTTAGATGACCGCCAAGAGTGGCCATTCTTGAAAAGGCGTTGTAGAACAAGATGTCGGCTGAGCTCCCGTTGTCGATGAGAATGCGATGGATGTCGTAATTTGCTATGTTCAATGAAACTACGACCGCATCGTTATGAGGGAATTGGACTCCCTGGGCATCTTCTTCAGTGAAGGCTATGGGTTCTTTGACTTTTTGCCGCTTGGGGGGTGCAGCTGATGTGCTGATCGCCTCCTGCCGGGATTCCCCCGAGATGACATTGATGGAATCCGGCGGAGACTGGTCGTCCGACCACCCTTTATCAGCGACCATGGCCGGAAGTAGTTGTGCAGAAACCCCGCGAGAAGGCATTGGACGGGGAAAGGAGGGTTGGGTGCCGGAAAAGATGGCCGAAAGTGGATCCGTTGAGCGCTCCTTTAAGAACAAGGGTGCTGCGAAGACACAGCCCCTTCCTCTAGCGCCAATCCTGTTGGTGCAAAAATTCGCTTGCGCCGGAGAAGCTGGAGTCGGGGAAGTCGCGGTCGACGTCGGGACCTGCAAGGAAGTCTAAACCGGAGGTGGGGTTGCTCCGGCAAGACCCTCCGACGCTCAAGTCAGTTCTCTGCCTCAACAAGAATGGAGTGCTCGAACGGAGAATTTAGCAGAGCTTTGAGATAGGAAGATAAGCTTAAAGAATAACATATCTGAGTCCCCCTTTTATAGGCGGAGGGGGCAATGAATTGATGGCGACACCTACAACCGTCTAGTAGTGGGCCGCCCATGGTCAGAGAAATTTATTGCGAAGAGTGGTGGGGTAGACTCGTGGCTATTGTCATAGCCTGCCATGTAGGGCCTGTTGCAGGTAGTGGAGCGGCGGCCGTTGCCACGTAGGGCCTGTTGCAGGTAATGGAGCAGCGTCCGTTGCCGCTAACTGTCAGCGAGTAGTGGGATCGTGCAGCATCTGCCGCAGGGAGCGGGGCGGAATCGTGGCCGTTTGGTACAGCCTGTCAGGAAGTAATGGGTCCACCGCAGGGGGTGATGGAGCCGCGTGGAATCCGCTCAAGGACGTGGAACAGGATCATGGTCGTTATCGTGATCTGCCAAGGAGCGCGGATCTGTTGATCGAGGCTCGGCAGCGGTCGGAGTCCGGCCTCTGTAGAAGTTCGGGAAGGGTCCTCCTTTCGGTTGGGGTTATAGATGGAGTCCGGCTCCCATTGGAGTCCGGGCGGAGCACTCTGCAATCAAAGTTAAAGATGAAATCCGGCTCTCGTAAGAGTCCGGACGGAGCTTACCGGCAGTCGAGGTCGAAGGCGGAGCCCGGCTCCCGTAGGAGCCCGGGCGGAGCTATTCTGGTGTCGGCGGTGGAGCCCGGCTCCCGTAGGAGTCCGGGCGGAGCTGTGCTGATGTCGGCGGTGGAGCCCGGCTCCCGTAGGAGTCCAGGCGGAGCTGTGCTACAATCAAAATTAGAAGTGAAGTTCGGCTCCCGTAGGAGTCCGGGCGGAGCTATTCTGATGTCGGTGGTGGAGCCCGGCTCCCGTGGGAGTCCGGGCGGAGCTATTCTGATGTCGGCGGTGGAGCTCGACTCCCGTGGGAGTCCGGCGGAGCTGTGCTGATGTCGGCGGTGGAGCCCGGCTCCCGTAGGAGTCCGGGCGGAGCTGCTGATGTCGGCGGTGGAGCCGGCTCCGTAGGAGTCGGGCGGAGCTGTTCTGATGTGGCGGTGGAGCTCGGCTCCCGTGGGAGTCCGGGCGGAGCTATTCTGGTGTCGGCGGTGGAGCCCGGCTCCCGTAGGAGTCCGGGCGGAGCTATTCTGATGTCGGCGGTGGAGCCCGGCTCCCGTGGGAGTCCGAGCGGAGTTGTGCTATAATTAAAATTAGAAGTGAAGTCCGGCTCCGTCGAAGGTTTCAGCTGTGGGTATTTTATACCCAACAGACCCATTCAACTACAACTATTAGAGTTGAGTCTAGAGTGTCCTTGACCTAATCTAATTCACTTTTGATTAGATTTGACCAATTACTCTAATTTAGTCCATTTCTTTAAGCTAACCTTAGGTCTAACCCAATTATGGACCTAATCCATCTAACCCATTGACCCACAAGTTTATGCAATTGTCTTAAGTCTTAATTCACAATTCTAGACCAACTTGACAACACTTAATTCTTTTAATTATGTATTTGGGCTGATGGGTCAGGGTTTGGTATTTCGAAAATAATTTTTAAATTTGAAAGATTTTATTTTCTGTTCATCAAATAGGTTGACTCATTTCATAAATAGATCAGCAAATTTCACAAATAGCAATCCTATTGCTAATTACATAACAGAAAATAACTCAATCAAAATAAATCATGAATATTCCTTTAGATCTAATCTAACACATTCATGATAAATTTTACAATTGAACCTTTACAATTAAGTCCTTTCACTGCTTCATCTGCATGGGATATAATTGCAGCGGCATCCTTACCGCCATAGGAGAACCCCATCGAATGGAAAGAGAGGGCTTTTAAAACCTACTATTCTCTTATGATCGGACGATCATGGCCACCAACCCAATTAGATTACTTGCTACTTGGATCAAGTATATCTAAATATACCAATTTCAAAATTTTTCAAATTTTAAATTTTAAATTTTAAATTTTGAATTTTAAATTTCAAATAAATTTCAAATTTCAAATTTCAAATTTCAAATTTTTGAATTTCAAATTTTGAATTTTAAATTTTGAATTTTAAATTTTGAATTTCAAATTTGAAATTTCAATCAAATTTTAAATTTTAAATTTCAAATTTTAAATTTCAAATTTTTGAATTTTGAATTTCAAATTTTAAATTTCAAAATTCAAATTTCAAATTTTGAATTTCAAATTTTTAAATTTTGAATTTTGAACAACTTTCAAAATTCAATTTTTAAATTTTAAATTTTAAATTTTAAATTTAAACTTTTAGATTACAACTTAATCTATGCATGTAAATATATATATCATATCTTAGAACCTTCTCTGATACCATTTGAAGCAAAATTTAGTACAGGGGTAAAATGGTAATTTGAAAACTTTTTCAAAATCACTATTTTATAGTGGAAATTATTTATTAATCTAATTAATTAATATATGTTTACCCTACACTAGGATCTAAATATTGTATATAGCATGCATGCATTTAAATTTAAAATTCAAATTTGAATAGTAAACAATGTACTGTTATGTGTTCAGAACACAATACCTTTGTGCGAGTAGTCGATCACTGTAATCTGATCATCGTCAGGAGAGTCTGAATATCGTAATATAGCCACATAGCATGTCTGACCTCTGTGAATCATCCACACGAAGCTTTCGATCTGATCGACTCCTCATGAGTGCTAGCTCGTTGTAGAGTCTTTTCGACGGTCGATGCTGATCGAACTCTTTCGATCGATGTCTATCGATTCTTTGGATGCTCTGAATCATCAACAAACATACTCAAGGGGTAGATGATGCTCTTCCTTGAATTTGGTGGGCTCACAACACTCGTAGCTCACTTTCTCACTTCCCGAACCCAGGCTGAAACCCTAGGGTGCTCACAGAAG
>NC_025996.2:111053719-111149242 GCF_000442705.2 Elaeis guineensis
CAAAAGGTTGAAGAACCCATAACCTTTACCGAAGAAGATGCCCAGGGAGTCCAATTCCCTCATAACGACGCGGTCGTAGTTTCCTTGAATATAGCGAACTACACGTCCGTCCATTCTTGTTGACAACGGAAGTTCGGCCGACATCCTTTCTACGACGCCTTTTCAAGGATGTCCACCCTTGGTGGTCATCTGAGGCCGATTTGCTCCCCCCTGATTGGGTTTACTGGTGACGCGTTCCAACGGAGGGAATGATAGCTTTGACTGTGGCTGCAGGTCGGCATCCAAAGCAGTCAGGCTCTGGTGAATTCTTGGTGTAAAGGCGCCATCTGCTATAATGCAATCCTTGGCCGACCCGCCTCAATGCTCTCAGAGCTGTCGTTTCAACCTACCATTTGAAATTGAAGTTCCCCACCAACCAGGGGATCGGAGAGGTCCGGGGAGACCAGGCTCTGGCCAGACACTGCTACAACATCGCCTTGCAAAGAAGCGACAGGGCTGACTCCTATCCCGTCGATGGATTGGATACTCGGACGACCTCACTGAAGAAAGGGGCGCCCAATCGAAGATCTGGTACCAATTCCCTGAATGATGGGAACCGGAGCATGTGGTGTAATTGGTTCCGGCCTGGGGGAGGAGGTGCGGACGCACCTTGTTGATTTCCTCCGGAGGAATGCGATGTTTCGCTTGGGTTCCAGCTGACATGCCAGGGATTGACACGGAGGTCATGGACATCACCTGGCTGTCGACCCCAAGCATAGACCGACAAAAGAAAAATCCGGAGTCATGCCCCGGAGAGGCAAAAGGCGATAGCCGAGGAAGTGGATAAGCTTCTCAAGGCCGGATTCATTAAGGAAGTCAATTATCCTGATTGGATTTCCAATGTTGTATTGGTCAAGAAAGCAAACGCAAGTGGAGGATGTGCATAGACTTCAAAAAGCTGAATAAGGCCTGTCCAAAGGATAGCTACCCCCTTCCAGAATCGACCAACTGGTGGATGCTACCTCGGGCCATGAGCTCCTCACTTTTATGGATGCATTCTCCGGCTATAATCAAATTAGGATGGCATCGGGAGATGAAGAAAAGACAGCTTTCATCACTAATCGCGGCCTTTACTGCTACAGGGTCATGCCGTTCGGCCTCAAGATGCAGGTGCAACCTATCAACGGCTGGTGAACAAGATCTTCAAAGAGCAGATCGGCCGAAACATGGAGGTCTACGTGGACGATATGCTTGTAAAAAGCAGATCCTCCAGAAATCATGTCGCCGACCTCGAGGAAACCTTTGGCGCTCTTCGAAAGTATAGAATGAAGTTGAATCCGACTAAATGCGCTTTTGGGATAACCTCCGGAAAGTTCCTGGGCTTCATGGTATCGGGGCATGGAATTGAGGCCAATCCAGAGAAAATTCGCGCCATCCAAGAGATGACCGCCCCAAGTCGATCAAGGAAGTTCAGTGCCTCATAGGGAGGATAGCGGCTCTTAATCATTTTGTCGCGAGGTCGGCCGAACGATGCTTGCCCTTCTTTCAAACCCTCAAGCAGCCGAAGAACTTCTGTTGGACCTCTGAATGCCAACAGGCTTTGAAGAATTAAAAAGTTACCTTAGCTCACCCCCGCTGCTGGCGAAGCCCGAATCTGGGGAGGAACTATTTTTGTACCTGGCGGTCTCTCCCACAGCCCTCGCGGTCATCCTTGTCAAAGAAGAAACGAAAGTCCAGCGACCAGTTTACTACATCAGCCGCGCGTTGAGGGACGTCGAGACCAGGTACACCAAATTGGAAAAACTGACCTATGCCTTGTTGATTGCAGCTCGGAGGCTCCGGCCCTACTTTCAAGGGCACACTGTGACGCTACTCACAAACCAACCCATCAAGGCGTTTTGCACCGAGCTGACACCTCTGGAAGAATGGCAAAATGGGCGATTGAGCTCACAAAATTCGACATCAACTACAGACCTAGACCAGCAATAAAGGCCCAAATATTGGCAGATTTCATAGTAGAGTGCACCATCCCGGAGGAGGCTGAACCCGAGCAGGGCGAAGTTGACGACCTGAAGTCTCACCTGAACTCCCCCAACAAAGAGACCAATCCCTCCGATTGCTTTTGGACCCTCTATGTGGACGGATCTTCCAACATGGCAGGCGCGGGTGCAGGCCTGATCTTGGTCAGCCCGGAGGGAGTCATCGTGGAGTACGCTCTGCATTTCGAATTCCCCGCAACAAACAATGGAGCGAATATGAAGCTCTAATTGCGGGATTAAGGATCGCCAAGGAGCTGGGAATAGGTCAACTCCGGGTACACAGCGACTCCCAACTAGTGGTGGGGCAAGTCAGCGGGAGTTATGAAGCGCGGGAGGACAGTATGGCTAAATATCTTGAGAAAGTAAAGGAGCTTACCCCCGCCTTTAGCAGTTTCGACATTAGGCAGATCCCAAGGTGGAGAATACCAGAGCCGATCTTCTCTCCAAGCTGCGACATCGGCTCCGGCCGAACTGCCCAAAGGCGTCCTCTTTGAAGTTCTAAAGCATCCGAGTACAGAAGAATCGCGGCCCATAATGGAAGTCGACCACGAGCCCAGCTGGATCGACCCGCTGATAACCTATCTTAAAGATGGAGTTCTCCCCCAGGATGCGAAGGAGGCTCGGAAGCTCCGAAATCAAGCCTCCCGATACATCCTTTATGAGGGCAAATTATACAAAAGATCATATTCCTTGCCCCTCTTGAGATGCCTCCGGCCCTTGGAAGCTGACTACGCCTTATGGGAAGTACACGAGGGAGTTTGCGGAAACCATGTGGGAGCCAGATCTTTATCCCACAAGCTACTTCGCCAAGGGTACTACTAGCCAACCATGCATCATGATTCGATTGAATATGTCAAAAAGTGTGATCGATGCCAGAGATACGCCAACGTCCAGAGACAGCCCGCCACCGAGCTTACACCCTTGAGTGCCCCATGGCCTTTTGCACAGTGGGGGATGGACATCCTTGGCCCCTTTCCCATGGCATCTGGACAAAGAAAGTTCCTCCTTGTAGCAATCGACTACTTCACCAAATGGGTTGAGGCCGAACCACTAGCAAAAATCACAGAAGTGAAAGTACAAGATTTTGTCTGGAAATCAATTGTGTGCAGGTTCGGTCTACCTAGAACCCTCATCACTGATAATGGGCGACAATTCGCGAGGGCCAGATTCGCCGAATTTTGTGAAGATCTAAACATCTCCCACAACTTCACATCGGTAGCCCATCCTCAGGCGAACGGCGAAGCCGAGGTGACTAACAGAACCCTTTTGCAGGGGATTAAGACAAGGCTTGAAAAAGCAAAAGGAACTTGGGCGGACGAGCTTTATCATGTGCTATGGGCGTATCGAACTACACAAAGGTTGCCTACGGGGGAAACTCCCTTTGCTTTAGCCTTTGGTACAGAAGCCATCATCCCGATCGAGCTTAAACTCCCGTCGGCACGAGTCGTGGCTATCGACGAACACCAAAACTCACAAAGTCTCAGAGCCAACCTCGACCTGCTGGAAGAAAGATGGGAGATCGCTCAGGTTCGAATGGCGGCCTACCGACAGAAAGTTGCTCGATATTACAACGCCCGGGTCAAGAACAAGGCCTTCAAAGTAGGAGATCTGGTGCTCCGACGAGCTGCTGTATCGCAACCTCAGGACAGGGGGAAACTCGCCCCAAACTGGGAGGGACCTTATGAGGTCAAGGAAGTAGTCCGGCCCGGAACCTATTACCTTAAGGAGCTCGGAGGAGCCGACCTCCCCGACCGTGGAGCTCAGAAAACTTGCGTATGTACTACCAGTGACTTCATTTTAATCGAAAGTCTCATACCCCTGTGTCTTTGGACAATACAAGCAAATTGTATCAAAAACAAAAGGGCAACCTCATAAAGTCGAAGGCCCGGTTCCATTTAGACCGGATGGGGGGAGAGGCCTTACAACGCCCATATGTGCCCCCACAGCCCTGTTAGGGACAGGAGGAGAACCTCGCCCTAACTTGAGCAAAGTCGAAGGCCCGGTTCAATTTAGACCGAATGGGGGGAGAGGCCTTACAACGCCCATATGTGCCCCCACAGCCCTGTTAGGGACAGGAGGAGAACCTCGCCCTAACTTGAGCAAAGTCGAAGGCCCGGTTCCATTTAGACCGGATGGGGGGAGAGGCCTTACAACGCCCATATTGCCCCCACAGCCCTGTTAGGGACAGGAGGAGAACCTCGCCCTAACTTGAGCAAAGTCGAAGGCCCGATTTATTTAGACCGGATGGGGGGAGAGGCCTTACAACGCCCATATGTGCCCCCACAGCCCTGTCAGGGACAGGAGGAGAACCTCGCCCTAACTTGAGCAAAGGCGAAGGCCCGGTTCCATTTAGACCGAATGAGGGGGAGGCCCTGCAACGCCCCTATGCACCCCCCAAGAGGGAAACCTTGCCCTAACTTAAGCAACTCGACCGATGGTAAGCCCAGCCCGGACTCCTACGGGAGCCGGGCTCCATCGCCAGCGTCAACTACCGGATAACCCCACCCGGACTCCTACGGGAGCCGGACTTAGCCAATGACTTTGAGTGCAGGAAGACTCCGCCCTGATTCCTACGGTAGCCGGGCTCTGTCCACAATGCCAAGGAAGGCTCCGCCCGGATTCCTACGAGATCTTCGCCCACAACTCCGGCTTCAAGAGGGATTCCCCGTTCGGGCTCCCACGGGAGCCCGAACTCAGCCACGACTTCAACAACAAAAAAAAAAAAAAAAAAAAAGGGAAAGGAGGGGAAGGCTATGGCTCCCAACAGCGATGATTGGAGAGCAAACAGCGCACAAGGGCAACGGAGGCTCGGATCCCCGAATTCAAGCTCCAGAAGGGACCCCGGGCCCGAATGGCCCCGAACGAACCTGCGGCCGTTAACGGAATGATGATTGGATATCTTCGAATGGCGTAAAAGTCAAAGAGGAGCCTGGCAGATAACAACCCTACACGAATAAAAGTGGTCGTCGATGACCTCGGGATGATATGAAAAAGAAAAGAAGAAAAGAAGGAAGAAAGAGGAAAGGAAAATAAAGAAGTTCAGCAGACAACTATTCAATGCAAGATGCAAACAAGGTAACTAAATCCTTTTTGTTCATTTAGCAAGGTATACGTTACAAGACCCGGTGGGTCGGGGAAAAAAAAAAAAATGTGTACATCGTCGCAAGCCTCGCGGGCACGGCTTGGAAGGGGTATACCGAAGGCGGCTACGAGCTGCAAACCCCTCTTCCCGTCCTTGTCCTTCTCAGCTGCGTTCTCCAGTGCGTGTAACGGACCTATCAGCTCTCATCCCACCTCGCTTCATTCCATCACCGACATCCCAACCCTAGGGGGAAAA
The DNA here is from genome assembly GCF_000442705.2 of Elaeis guineensis. NCBI lineage: Eukaryota > Viridiplantae > Streptophyta > Magnoliopsida > Arecales > Arecaceae > Elaeis > Elaeis guineensis. The sequence continues at coordinate 111,059,075 of NC_025996.2, forward strand.
GGGTGGGATAGATTCCCGGGGGCGGTAGGTGCAACGGCGGCAGCGTCGAAGACCTATTTCAAGAAGAGCCGGAGCCACCTCGGAGGCAGCAGTGGTGCCAGATATATGCTCCATCTCCGAACGCTCCACGACAGCCGCCACCCAAAATACTCCGGCAAGGTCGGCATGCGCTACTTCCACCGTCCCCGCAACAAATTCTACTGCCCCACCGTCGACGCCGACCGCCTCTGGTCCCTCGGCCCCGACGACATCAAAGATTCTGCCATAGCTTATGACAGCAGCTCTGCTCTCTTGACCGGTATCACCTCGCCTTGCTGCTCCAAATTCTCGGGCAGGGTAACTTTATCGGCGGCCCCCGCTATTAAACCCCTGTTGTTGAAGGAATTCTTCCTCGGGCCCCCTTTAAAACGACGGAGATTCTCACCGGCCGCCGTTCTCCTCCTCTCCTTCTTTCAAGCCCTAAACATCCCCTCAAGAATAGCCTCCGGGGTGGAGGGCACGGTGTGGCAACCCTCGAAAAAGATTTGGGGGACTGAAGAAGCAAGGACCAGTGCTAGGGGAATGGCTGGGTAGCTAAACTCTCAGGCAAAAGAAAGGTCCTATCGGCAGGATGAGGCCACGAAAGGAGATTAGGGGGTTTAAATAGCCGACGGATCCTGGCGCAGTTATGGCGGTGGGTGCTCCTGGGCCAGCTGGTGCGTGCTGCGTGTCCCGCTTGTCCCCCTCATCGCTATCGAGGGTTGACCGCTCACAAATTCCCGTAGCGCGATGCTTGGGATCGCGTTCCGATGGGGGTTCCGAAAAGACCCTTCAGGTCACCTTCATCGAAAAACGAGCTCTGACGTGCGCACATTGAATGCCAAAATATCTGGGGGCGGCGGTGCGCAAGATTCGAGGGGACGGCTTCGGCTGTGCCCATCTCTCTCTCTGTACTTCCTTCGTTCGAGATTCAAACTCGGAAGTAGGGGGACTGGTGTTGGATATAAAAATACCCACAGTCGAAATCCTCAGCAGAATCGACCACAGGAAGATTCCGCCCAGACCCCTACATGAGCCGGGCTCCGTCCTCGACTTTAACTGCTGGTAAGCACTGTCCGGACTCCTACGGGAGCCGGACTTCGCCTTCAACCTTGATTGCAGGAAGACTCAGCCCGGACTCCTACGGGAGTCGGGCTTCGTCCTCGACTCCAACAGCTGCAAGCAGCCTGCGTCCGGACTCCTACGGGAGCCGGACCCCGCCGACAATGTCAAATGCAAGCGGGCTCCTCCCGGACTCCTACGGGAGCCGGACTTCGTCCTCGACTCCAACAGCTGCAAGCAGCCTGCGTCCGAACTCCTACGGGAGCCGGACCCCGCCGACAATGTCAACTGCAAGCGGGCTCCTCCCGGACTCCTACGGGAGCCGGGCTTCATCCTCGACTCCAACAGCTGCAAGCAGCCTGCGTCCGGACTCCTACGGGAGCCGGACTCTGCCGACAATGTCAACTGCAAGTGGGCTCCTCCCGAACTCCTACGGGAGCCGGGCTCCGTCCTCGACTTCAACCGCTGGTAAGCACTGTCCGGACTCCTACGGGAGCTGGACTTCGCCTTCAACCTTGATTGTAGGAAGACTCCGCTCGGACTCCTACGGGAGCCGGGCTTCGTCCTCGACTCCAACAGCTGCAAGCAGCCTACGTTCGAACTCCTACGGAGCCGGACCCCGCCGACAATGTCAACTGCAAGCGGGCTCCTCCCGAACTCCTACGGGAGCCGGGCTCCATCCTCGACTTCAACCGCCGGTAAGCACTGTCCGGACTCCTACGGGAGCCGGACTTCGCCTTCAACCTTGATTGCAGGAAGACTCCGCCCGGACTCCTACGGGAGCCGGGCTTCATCCTCGACTCCAACAGCTGCAAGCAACCTGCGTCCGGACTCTCACGGGAGCGGGCTCCACCCACGACCCCAACCGCAAGAAGGACTCTGCCCGGACCCCTACGGGGTCCAGATTCCGGCCGCTGCCGAACTTCAGCCAGCAGATCAGCACTCCCAGGCCACAATCACGGCCACGGTCCTGCTCCACCCCCTGCGGCGGGTTCCGCGCAGCTCCATTATTTTCTGACAGGCTGTATCAACGGCCATGATTCTGCTCCACTTACTGCGGCGGACCCTACGCGACCCCATGATTTCTGATAGGCTGTATCAACGGCCATGATTCTGCTCCACTCACTGTGGCGACCCTATGCGACCCCATGATTCTCTGGCAGGCTGTATCCACGGCCTTGATTCTGCTCCACTCCCTGCGGCGGGTGCTGCGTGACTCCGCCACCTATAACAAATTCCACGTGGCACGCCCCAGCGATGGCCACGGGTCTACTCCACTACTCTTCGTAGCAAATCCCGCCTGACTCTCGGCAGCCCACGACCGGGCGGTTACAAACGTCGCCATCCATCGTTACCTCCTCCGCCTATAAAAAGAGGACCAGATACGTTATTCTATAAGCTCATTTCTTATCTCAAAACTTGCAAAATTCTCCGTTCGAGCACTCCATTCTTGTTGAGGCAGAGAACTGACTTGAGCGTCGGAGGGTCTTGTCGGAGCAACCCCACCTCCGGTTTAGACTTCTTTTGCAGGTCCCGACGGCGACCGCAACTTCCCCGACTCCAGCTCATCCGACGCCGGCAGATTTTTGCACCAACAGTTTCCATATAATTCATCTCCTTGACCAAAATGCTCATAGGATATCTCAGAGTTCAACTGTCAACTCTAATCAAGTTATTCACATTGTATTTCAAAATATCAAATCCATCTGATGGATTATCCTGATCAAGATTTTGCTAAATTGAAATACAGCGACTCATTCTTCTCCAACTCTTGGAGTGGTCAAGCCCATCTTGATCACATTCTGACTTTGCAAGTACTTGACTATGCCCAAAAGCCTTCCATCACTGAATTAGAAATTCAGTTAGTCCAATACCAAAGCACAGTGAGTTGCTTGCAAGTCACTGAGGCGATCTTAGGTCTAAGGGACACTTATACCTATATCCCATCAGAGACATTCTCGACAGCAGAATACTCTAGAGTTGGTCACATTCAATAATGATATACCATTATATCTCACCTATATGTCATACCAGTGTCTCCACACTTCTTGGTTAAGAAGACAACCAACCCATATGGCCTACGGTGACCTATACTCGATAGAAACTGTCATCCTTATTAACAGCCTATCATTTGGTCATGAACAGTTTTAAGGATTAATCGATAAACCCTCTCTTTATTGAACCTAAATAGTCCTAAGGACTTCATCACAACAACAGAGTTCATTAGAAGATGAAAACTTATGATAAAAATGCCAAAAATATATTTTATTTATGAATAAATCAATTACAATACAAGGTTGCTCAACCGTCAATAGGTTGACGATTGGCTTTTGAGACATATTTCCCAATAAGAAGTGGCGACAAGGTCTAAGGGATAATGTCAAATATTATCCATATGGTATTCAATTTCAAATCTGATTTGAACATACCAAATAAAATTAGATCCTACCCAAATTTGGATGTGAGATAGAGAAGAAAAAGAACTCTTTGGCATGAAAAAAATCTCATGCAAAAACTATTTCAACATGGAGAAAGATGGCATCATAGTGGAAGGTACATGAGGAGGAAGAGTCCAATCCTATGTGGACTCTAGGTTGTGTTATTTGAATCCAAACCAAATCACATCTGGTTTAGCTCAAATAAAATAGATGAAACCTAATCTAATTAGGCTTATAAATTCTTAATCAAATTCCAATCAAATTAAGAATTGATTGAACTAAAATCCTGATCAAATCAGGGATATTTCTTCCTTAGCGATTAGGTTATCTCATAACCTAATTGGGTTAAACCAAATTAAATTTAATTTAATTAGATTTTATTTAATTCTCTTTTTCAATCAAATTGAGCTAACTAGTAATCTAATTATTGATTATTCTTTTATTAATTTACTAATATTTTATAAATAAATTTATTATAATTTTTGCATAAGGTTAATTATCAATCAAATTAACGATTAAGCCCTTGAACGATTCTCAATCGTTGATCAGCCACATGATCAGTCAGAAACTTTTTTTGAGCATGACCCCATAGGTTTGAACCTAAACCAGTAGTATAAAAATAAATTTTTGAACCAATCGATGTAACCATCAAACAATGATGACCCGACATCCGGATGGGTCGAATGATGGCGAAGCAACATTCAAGAACCTATTGGCATATGATTATTATATAATTCATCCCTTTGATCCTAATGCTCAAGGATGACCTAGAATTTAACTGTCAATCTTAGATAAGTCATCCACATTATATTTCAATCTTTCAAATTCATTACGTAGATTATTCAGATTCAGATTTTGCTAAATTGAAATATATTGACATATCAACTTCTACTAATTTGGAGGGGTCAATCCCATCTTGACTCATGCACCGACATGATAAATATTTGACTATGTTAGATGTGTGCCCTAGATACCACATTGGCTGACATATTCCTGTACAAATCTAAGGGCAAATTTGTAATTTTGACTGTAAATCAATAAATGGGTTATTCTTCTATCACATTGTGTATATTGAATTTGTGATACATCCTTTGAGTTAGTAAGAATGTCAATTCATATTTTCAAGAGTTGAAAATTTAAGGCATGAATTTACGTAACTAACTCATAAACAGCTCCTGACCATAGGATCATCACGAGGATGGTGATCGATCCGGAAGGTTGGTCCTTAGAGTAGATGTGTCTTGAGTCTATGGTGTGAAGAAATCGAAGTGAGAGTATAGGTATTCGTTGAGAATGAGAGTACTGAGCGTGACCACCTCGAGCAGTCATAAAGAAGTCTACCTTCTCGTCGATGACTAGCTCGATGCTGCAGTTGTGTGTCTAGTTCTTTGACTTGAGGTGCATCGATAGTTCACCTTGAGTGTGTTATAGTTTGACTACACCATAACTCGATCTTCTAACCATTCGAAACCCTGAGGTGTATGTTGGTTGTAGCATATTCATTGTAGAAACTAGGTCACACCAAGATGGGATCTATCAACCTCAGTAGATGAGAGGAGTAGTCCTATGGTGATCGAAAGATCGAGTCCTTAAGCCCATGGCCATGGCAGAGTGAAATAATGAAAAAGAGTTTTCCATTGGAGTTTCACATCAGACTCGGATCGATCGATTGATTCATATGACTGATGTTGGGTTTGATGAGTTCACCTTAACCCTAATTCAGTCGGAACTCATGATAGAGAAACTCAATCACATAGGTAGCTGCACCGAGAGGTTCATCTTCAATTTTGATGGGTTGCCACCATATATTGCTAGGTGTCACTGATGGATTTTTAGAGCAATTAGAATGATCTTGATGATCGATCATTCTAATTGTCTGAATCAGAAGAGTTCTGGTCCATCGAAAGGAGTTTCGATGATGTCGATGATGAGATCATGACATATCTCATTACCATATGAAATTGAATCTAACCGAGTCACACTAACAAGGGTTAGTGTTGCTCCTAGATTGATTTTGATGATTACAAAGCAGATTGAAGGGATACAAATAATTTTAAATTGAAAAAGTCCTTATGCTCTTCAAGGGCAAAATCATAATTTTGCTAAAATCCTGATTTGATAGTACCATTTGGTAGAACAAATGATTTGAAATCTATTGGTGAAAATTTCATTATTTTTGGACTTATATTTTTGAAGTTATGAAGGTTTGAAGTGCAAGAGTCGACTCATGAGTCAACTCATGACACTATGAGCTGATTGGCACGCAAAAAATACCCATGGCACGCTGGTTTTCTGGCTTGGCACGACCTGTGAGTCGACTCATGAGTCGACCCACAAGGCATGAGTCGACTCATGAGTCGACCTCTGCTGATTTGGGCCAAGAAAATCCAGAAACCAAATCTCTGGTCTTTGCAACAGAGGTCGACTCATGAGTCGACCCCTGAAGCATGAGTCGACTCATGAGTTGACCCCTGCGACGGAAAATATCCGCAACGGCTATTTTTTGCCCGTTTTAATTGCCTTTTATGCTTCCTAAAAATGCTCTAACGGCTCTTTTTCTGCCTAATATTTTTCTCTTATTTCTTAAGGCTATAAAAGGTTTCAAATGGTGAAAGAAAAGAAGAAGAAAAAAAGATATATACGAGAGGATCCAAAATCTACACGAGAAAACCTGAGATCAACGAAATACCCAAAAGAAAAAGACAGGTAATCCATAATATACACGAGAGATTGTGAAAGAGATTCAAGAGCATTCAAAGAAAGGATTTTTCACGCCTATTGTTCAACCTTGATCAAGAGATCTTTCAAAGCCTTCAAGAAGTCTTCAATCAAAGATCATCTTCTTCTCAAGCATTCATTCAAGCGTTCATCCACCTTGAGAAAATTCAAAAAGGGATTCTTCATTTGAGTAAAGTGTTTTTATTATTATATTCGCTCATTTAAGGAGCTGTTATTGTATTAATTTATGCTCTAAGCTATTCTACTCTTTGTGAGTATTTGTTCTTGTTTTTGGAGGATTTCCAAAACAAGGGAAGGTTGATCCGAACCTGAAATCGGAGTATTTTGGGTTGACTTGTACCGGAAATAAGTAGACTAGCTTGGGATAGCTAGTGTCGGAGTTTCCGACGTTTGTATTCAGGTTGAATACATGTATAGTGGATTAGAATTCCCAAGTAGGAGCTTGGGGAGTGGATGTAGGTGCAAGGTTGGCACCGAACCACTATAAATTTTTGTGTCTGTGGTGTGCTTTATTGTTTCGCTTTATTTCTTTATTATATACTTGTATTCTTGCTTTAGGTAAATTAATCTTACTTTAAAGACCTTCTTCTCATTCATCAAGTTTTAACAAATATGTTCATAAGTTTTTAATTAAACCTAAAATCTTTAGAAACCCAATTCACCCCCCCTCTTGGGTTGCATAGCTGGGCAACAATGGTATCAGAGCCCGGTGCTCTAGCCCTTCTTTGATCTAACAATCAAAGAGCCAAAGATCTATGGCAACCCATGTCGGTACTTCTCTAGCCGAGGGGCAATCTACAAACCGACCTCCACTTTTCAATGGATCTAATTACACCTATTGGAAAGCTCGGATGAAGATATTCATACAAGCACTCGACTATGATATGTGGAGTATCATAGTGAGCGATCCTCACACACCCACCAAGATTATAGATGGTGAGGAGTCAACCAAACCCGAGAAAGAATGGGATGAGGTTGATAAGAAATTGGCACAATTAAATGCCAAAGCTATGAATGTTCTTTATTGTGCACTGATGCAAATGAATTTAATCGCATTTCTACTTGTGCATCTGCTAAAGAAATATGGGATAGGTTAGAAGTAACCCATGAGGGAACAAGTCAAGTAAAAGAGTCTAAAATAAACATGCTTGTACATAAATATGAATTGTTTAAAATAGAGCATGATGAGTCCATAACTGCTATGTTTACTCATTTTACTGATATAATTAATGGTTTGAAGAGTCTTGGCAAATCTTATACTAACAGTGAGCTAGTAAGGAAGATTCTCAGGTCATTGCAAGAACTTGGGAAGCCAAGGTGACTGCCATCCAAGAAGCAAAGGACTTGAACACTCTACCTCTAGAAGAGCTTCTTGGATCCTTGATGACTCATGAACTTAGCATGAAGCAACATCAAGAGGATGAAGTCAAAAAGAAAAGAACCATTGCCCTTAAATCCACAGCTTCGCCTGATTATGAAACAGATGACACTGAAGATGAAGAACAGGATGAAAAGATGGCACTCATCACCCGGAGATTCAAGAAGTTCCTAAGAAAAAGGAAACAGGAGATGAGAAAGAAGTTCACAAAAGGAGAACAAAGCAAAGAGAAAGAGAAAGATCAACCCCTTATATGCTACGAGTGCAAGAAGCCGGGACATTTCAGATCCGAATGTCCACAACTGAAGAAAGGTCCCAAAAAGTTTAAAAAGAAAGCAATGATGGCGACTTGGAGTGCGAGTGATGACTCGAGCTCCGACGAGAAAACCTCAACAGAACAAGCCAACCTGTGCCTGATGGCACACAAAAATGAGGTAACTTCTGAATCCACTAGTGAATTTACTTTTGAAGAATTGCATGAAGCATTCTATGATTTGATTGATGAATTAAAGAAACTTGGGATGAAAAATAAAGAACTGAAATTGAAAAATCAGTCCTTAGTGAAACAAGCTGAAAATCTTTCAATTAAAATTTCACCTTGATTCAAGAAAATCAAAGCTTAAAGAATGAAATTAACAAGCTGAAACCTATAGTAGATAAGTTCACCTTAAGTTCAAACAAACTAAATATGATTCTTTATAATCAGAAAGCTATATATGATAAGGCTGGACTTGGCTATAAACCCCTGAAGAAACAAAAATTTCTGAAGAATATTTATGTAAATTATTCAAGTAACAAGTCTACAAATATCACTTGTTTCAAATGTGGTAGAATAGGATATAAATCATACACATGCCTCAAATCTGCAAACACAACTTTAAAGAAAATATGGGTTCCAAAAGGAACCATTCTGACTAACCTAAAAGGATCCAAGAAAGCTTGGGTACCTAAGACAGAAACTTGACCTTTGCTTGCAGGTGTGTCTAGCATCCCAAGGAGGAAACAGGAAATGGTATCTTGACAGTGGATGCTCGAGACACATGACTGGTGATGAATCACAATTCATCACGCTTGATGCTAAGGATGGAGGGATGGTCACCTTTGGAGATAATGGCAAAGGAAAGATCATCGGGATAGGTAACATTGGTATCACTCCCTCCAAATACATTGAGAATGTTTTATTAGTTAAAGGTTTAAAGCATAACTTACTCAGTATTAGTCAATTCTGTGATAAAGGATATAAAGTAGTTTTTGAATCATCTGTTTGCATTGTGACTAGTCCTATTAACGATGGCATTAAATTTATAGGACATAGGCATGGCAATGTTTATATGGTAGATTTGAATGACTTAGCCAAATTAGACATGCAATGCCTAGTATCCTTGAATGCTAAAATTAATGAGACTAGTTGGCTGTGGCATCGTAGACTTGCACATATTAGCATGCATTCTCTTTCAAAATTAATTAAAAAGGAATTAGTTCTTGGTTTGCCAAAATTAAATTTTGAAAAGAATAAAATTTGTGATGCATGCCAATTAGGTAAACAAACTAGAGTTTCATTTAAATCCAAAAATACTGTTTCAACTTCTAGACCTTTAGAGCTCTTACATATGGACCTATTTGGACCAACTAGAACCACTAGTCTAGGAGGAAAACGATATGGCTTTGTAATTATAGATGATTACTCTCGTTTTACTTGGGTTTTCTTTTTGGCACACAAAAATGAAACTTTTCATATTTTCACTAAATTTCATCGAAAAGTCACTAATGAAAAAGGGTTTACAATTTAAAATATTAGAAGTGATCATAGAACTGAATTCGAAAATCAAGATTTTGAAAATTTTTGTGATGAAAATGGAATTGGCCATAACTTCTCTGCTCCTAGGACACCCCAACAGAATGGGGTAGTTGAAAGGAAAAATAGAACCTTAGAAGAAATGGCCCGTACTATGCTTTGTGAAAGCAACCTTTCAAGATATTTTTGGGCGGAAGCAATTAACACAGCATGTTACATTTTAAATCGTGCCTTGATTAGACAATTTTTAAAGAAAACCCCCTATAACTTTGGAAAGGAAGAAAACCAAATATTGCATATTTTCATGTCTTTGGTTGCCGATGTTTTGTATTAAATAATGGCAAAGAGAAACTTGGTAAATTTGATGCAAAATTAGATGAAGCAATCTTTCTAGGTTACTCCTCCACTAGTAAAACATTTAGAGTTTTCAACAAAAGAACTTTAATAGTTGAGGAGTCCATACATGTTGTTTTTGATGAATCTAACGATCTTCCTTCAAGGAAGAATGAGGGTGTTGATGATGCAGATCTACTAATAGAAGGTATGAAGGAATCACTCTGAAAAACTCAGCAACTCCAGAAGACAAGGATCAAGAAGACGAACAAAATGAGAGAGGTGAAGAAATTCAAGAACAACCTCAAGGTACAAATGACCTACCCAAGGAATGGAGGTATGTTCACAACCACCCTAAGGAGTTAATAATTGGTGATCCTATGCATGGGGTAAAAACCCGTTCTTCACTTAGAGATGTAGTTAATCATTGTGCTTTTGTATCTCATCTTGAACCTAAAACTTTTGAAGAAGCTGAAAATGATCATAATTGGATTAATGCAATGCAAGAGGAACTTAATCAATTTGAAAGAAATAATATTTGGACCTTAGTATCAAGACCTAAAAATTATTCAATAATTGGCACAAAATGGGTCTTTAGAAACAAATTAGATGAGCATGGAAATGTAATTAGAAATAAAGCAAGACTGGTTGCTAAGGGATATAATCAAGAAGAAAGAATTGATTTTGATGAAACCTTTGCACCTGTTGCTAGATTAGAAGCTATTAGACTTCTACTTGCATATGCTTGCTTTATGAAATTCAAGTTATTTCAAATGGATGTTAAAAGTGCATTTTTAAATGGATATATTGCTGAAGAAGTATATGTAGAACAACCCCCTGGATTTGAAAATCATGCTTTTCCTAATCATGTCTTTAGATTAAATAAAGCTTTATATGGATTAAAACAAGCACCTAGAGCATGGTATGATAGGCTAAGCAAATTTCTACTAAATAATGGTTTTTCAAGAGGTAATGTAGATACAACCTTATTTATTAAAAGAAAACAAAATGATATGCTAGTTATACAAATTTATGTTGATGACATAATTTTTGGGTCTACTAATGAATCCCTTTGTCAAGACTTTGCTAAGCTTATGCAGGGGGAGTTCGAGATGAGCATGATGGGAGAACTCACCTTCTTCCTCGGACTCCAAATCAAACAATCAAAAGAGGGAATCTCCATCACCCAAAGCAAGTACACCAAGGAACTACTCAAAAGATTTGGAATGGAGAACTGCAAACCAATTGGCACACCAATGAGTCCCTCAAGTAAGCTTGACAAGGATGATGAAGGTAAAAGTGTAGACTTAAAATACTATAGAGGTATGATCGGCTCATTATTATATTTAACTGCAAGTAGGCCTGATATCATGTTTAGTGTTTGTTTATGTGCTAGATATCAATCTAATCCTAAAGAATCTCATTTGAATGCTGTTAAAAGAATCCTTAGATACTTAAGTGGTACTCAAACTCTAGGGTTATGGTACTCTAAGGACTCACAAATTAATTTATTAGGATATTCAGATGCTGATTTTGCTGGATGCAAATTAGATAAAAAAAAGCACAAGTGGAACATGCCAATTTCTTGGGGTTAACCTAATCTCATGGTTTAGCAAGAAACAAAATTGGTGGCACTGTCTACGGCTGAGGCCGAATACATTGCAGTCGGAAGTTGTTGTGCTCAAATCTTGTGGATTAAGCAACAACTCGAAGACTTTGGAATCAAACTTAATGACACACCAATAAGATGTGACAACACAAGTGCCATAAATCTATCTAAAAATCCAATTCAACATTCAAGATCCAAACATATTGAAATAAGACATCATTTTATAAGAGAACATGTTCAAAACAAAAATATAATTTTGAATATGTTTGCACTAAAAATCAATTAGCTGATATCTTTACAAAGGCCCTTAGTGAGGATAGATTCTGTGAAATTAGGAGAAATCTAAAAATTCTAGATCCATATGCCTAAATTTTCTCTCAATTTCCAAGAATTGATGTCAAATATTCTTAGAGCTCAATTTCCAACATCTATCCTGGTCCCAAAAGCTCAAGTTTATCATTCTAAAAACTTATCTTTAAGCAAAACTCCTTCTCCCAAAATTTTGAATTTTTTTGGAATTTATTCATATTTTTTCTGAATTTCTGAACTTCATGAGTCGACCCCCATGAGTCGACTCAATGGCAAACTTGTAAATCCCACCAACTTCCAACGGGTTCATTATTTTTATACTGGAACCCTGTTCGTGAGATGACTCATCTTCTCATCGTCCTCCTTCCAAAAGCCGACTTCTCCAATTCTTTTGCTCCAAATCCAAGGATCAAATTCGAAGCACTTCTCCCTCCTCCTCTACACCAAAAATCGCTACCTTGGAAAGGGATTTTTTTTTTTGGTGCTTTCTCGCATTGTTTGGCGCGGTTGGAACGTGCCCTAGCACTTCATCGATCTTCCCAAATCACTTCTTTTCTCCACCAAAATCCCTCTTTACTCTCTTGTGATCCCTCCTCCACTCAATTCAAGTATCCTTGCCTGCTACTATATTGAATATGGCTCCGAAGATGAAACTTCCCCAAAGAAGAAAGTCAATCCGTGAGCCTGAAGAAATTGTCCGAAAGAAAAGGCAAGCTGGTCAGTCTTCCAGTGCTCCCACTCCAGCTTCAGTATCTGCTCAAGGTCCCCCTCAATCCTCCATAAGCCCAGTAAGAACCCTCTTTCTGATAGAAAAGTAGAAACCGAGAAAAATATAGATTTTCGGTTCTTTGAAGATGAGGGCTTTACTTTTGCTACCAAGATTAAAAACCAAGGATGGGGTTTCTATTGCTCCCTTAAGGAAGTCACCTATGTTGACCTAGTTAGAGAATTCTACCAGAACCTACATTATGATAATGGGTCAGTGACTTCAACAGTCAAGGGAATTGATATCTGCTTGGATTCTAGGATATTGGGAGAAATATTACATTTGCCTAGTGAAGGTTACTCATATATGGAACTCCCAGTAAAAGAAGAGGGATCAGAATTATTCTAGGAGAAACTTATTCAGGAAGTTTAAATAAATTGAAAGCAAAGATTTTGTCCATTGAGATGAGGATCCTACATCAAATGGTAACAAAGCTCTTCTTTCCTAGAAGTGGTAGGCATGATCTACTGTCTGGCAGAGATATTTGTATCATGTTTCATGTCATCACTCAGACCCCCCTGAACCTCCCTGCACTTATGATAGAGGCCATGAGAGAAACTTTGAACAGATCCAAGGCACACTTGCCTTATGGTATGGCCCTTACTAGAGTATTTAGGAGGTTTGGAGTTAGCTGTGAGGGGGAGGCACCTACCAAGCTATCTCATGTGGACACTTTCAACCAACACAGCCTGCACCGAATGGGATTTACAAAGACTGATGGTGGTTGGATCAAGGGCTCTGAAGAAAGAACTGAGGATAGAGCTGAAACAAGAGCTGAAGACAGAACTGAAGGCAGAGTAGAAGAAGAAGGTCCATCTTCTCCTGTACATGACTTCAGGGCAGCATCACCAGATACCCAGTTCATTCCTGATACAGAGGCTGGCCCTTCAGAGTTTACTAGGATGCCCACACCAGTGTATCAGCCAGAGAGCAGAGCATCTCATTCAGAGTTCAGACTGGCTGACGATCAGATAGAGCATATATCACAGCGTGTGGCTACCTTGCTATCTAGCCAGTGGAGTAGTACTTCTTTTGCACCTGGAGCTACCTCTTCTGATCAGACCATTACTCCCCACATCTCCACTGTGTTTCAGATGATATCAGATCAGTCCATCCGGATCCAGCAGCTTGAGGACACAGTCTGGAGATTGACTGGCAGAGTTCTAGACTTGCAAGGGCAAGTCCTTGCTTTGGCCCATCCCAAGCCACAGGAGTCAACTATTGAGGTCATAGACCTCACTGCAGAGGCTGGAAGGCTCAGAGGAGCACTAGAGGGAGGATATGAGTTACTGAGGAAAGAGATCCGAGGATCGAGTGAGCATGCTACCACTCAGTTCACTGCTCTACTTCAATCTGTTTCCAAGCATTGAACGTACTTGATTCCATTAGACTCACCCTTTCTGTTCAGTCCTTAGCATCTCAGCGTACTCAGCCTCCCAGTTCATCTCGCTCTCCTGCTCGTGCCAGAGGCAGACGGGGTAGAGGATGCACTTCTGATCCATCAGCTTCTCATACCATATCTGATGACTCCGATCCTTGACTTGTCTTGATTATTACTAGATCCTAGGTGTTAGTGTCTTGTTCTAGGATCTGTATCTGGGGGCCATGTATTGACAATTAGCTGGTTGACTGTTATAATATGAACTATGTATTGAAATAATTATGGTTTTAATGGAATCATCTTTTACTTATATTTCTACCTTTTGTAATGATGTTGATCATATTTTGGTTATATATATTCTCCTTGTTGAAATATTGTCTTCTCTTTGTTGTTGTTTGCTGTTAATAATTGCTGTATTAAGGGGGAGCAAACATCTGTGATTAACTCTAAAGGGGGAGAAATTAAAGAATTTTTCAGAAAAAGGAGAAGTTAACCATGGTTGATGATGTCAAAAAGGGGGAGAAATTATTAAACAAAAATTAAAAAAAATTTGGTATCAGATAGAAATTAAACAAAAAGATTAAAGAGAAATTTGGTATCAGACAGAAATTAAATAAAAAGCCATCCATCAAAAGCAAAACCATAAATTATGAGCAATTAAAGAAAAAGCAATCAAAACCACAAATTATGAGAAATTAATGAATGAATTGAAAATTTAAAGAACAATATCAAAAATACAATGCTAAGTAAAATGCAAATAAGTAACTTTTAAATTACTTCTTTATATATGCTCTGATTTACATTAAAAATTTAAATATGCTCTGATATACTTCAAAATTACAACTTGCTCTGATACATCTTTTGAAATTTTATACATCTTAAGAAATTTATCTTACTCTGATACATCTTTAAATTTTTTTACTTGCTCTGATAATTATAACTTGCTCTGATACATTATAAAATTGCTCTGATACATTATAAAATTTTGCTCTGATACATTATAAAATTTTCTCTGATACATTATAAAATTTTCTCTGATACATTATAAAATTTTCTCTAATACATTGTAAAATTTTTCTGATAACTTTGTAAAATTGTTTTTCTTGCTCTGATACATTGCAAAATTTATTTTTTCTCTTGCTCTGATACATCTTAAACTCAAAATGATCTAATACAGTTTCAAATCAACTCTTAAACATGCTTTGGCACACATAATTATTTTTTGTATCAAAAAGCAATTAAAGCATATAAGTATTTTTTTTGCTCTGATGCTAAAACTAAAATCAAATGAGAATGAAATTTTTAAAATACAGCTTAATCTGATAACAAAAACAAGTTTTTCGCTCTAACACCAAAATCACATAATCCAATGAGCATATCATCAAATCCTTAAGCAAATGGACAAATTATTTTTGTATATGACCATTTATATTACATGCCAAAAGAATCATACTCTTTTCAAGCATATACACCTATAATGCATTCTTTTGAAATTAGTGTTTCACATAAATGCTTTTATTCAAATGTTTTGTCATCATCAAAAAGGGGAGATTATTGCTCCTAGATTGATTTTGATGATTACAAAGTAGATTGAAGGGATACAAATAATTTTAAATTGAAAAAGTCCTTATGCTCTTCAAGGGCAAAATCATAATTTTGCTAAAATCCTGATTTGATAGTACCATTTGGTAGAACAAATGATTTGAAATCTATTGGTGAAAATTTCATTATTTTTGGACTTATATTTTTGAAGTTATGAAGGTTTGAAGTGCATGAGTCGACTCATGAGTCAACTCATGACACTATGAGCTGATTGGCACGCAAAAATTACCCATGGCACGCTGGTTTTCTGGCTTGGCACGACCTGTGAGTCGACTCATGAGTCGACCCACAAGGCATGAGTCGACTCATGAGTCGACCTCTGCTGATTTGGGCCAAGAAAATCAGAAACCAAATCTCTGGTCTTTGCAACAGAGGTCGACTCCCCTGAAGCATGAGTCGACTCATGAGTCGACCCCTGCGACGGAAAATATCCGCAACGGCTAGTTTTTTGTCCGTTTTAATTGCCTTTTATGCTTCCTAAAAATGCTCTAACGGCTCTTTTTCTGCCTAATATGTTTTCTCTTGTTTCTTAAGGCTATAAAAGGTTTCAAATGGTGAAAGAAAAGAAGAAGAAAAAAAGATATATACGAGAGGATCCAAAATCTACACGAGAAAACCTGAGATCAACGAAATACCCAAAAGAAAAAGATAGGTAATCCACAATATACACGAGAGATTGTGAAAGAGATTCAAGAGCATTCAAAGAAAGGATTTTTCACGCCTATTGTTCAACCTTGATCAAGAGATCTTTCAAAGCCTTCAAGAAGTCTTCAATCAAAGATCATCTTCTTCTCAAGCATTCATCCACCTTGAGAAAATTCAAAAAGGGATTCTTCATTTGAGTAAAGTATTTTTATTTTATATTCGCTCATTTAAGGAGCTGTTATTGTATTAATTTGTGCTCTAAGCTATTCTACTCTTTGTGAGTATTTGTTCTTGTTTTTGGAGGATTTCCAAAACAAGGGAAGGTTGATCCGAACCTGAAATCGGAGTGTTTTGGGTTGACTTGTACCCGAGAAATAAGTAGACTAGCTTGGGATAGCTAGTGTCGGAGTTTCCGACGTTTGTATTCAGGTTGAATACAAGAATAGTGGATTAGAATTCCCAAGTAGGAGCTTGGGGAGTGGATGTAGGTGCAAGGTTGGCACCGAACCACTATAAATTTTTGTGTCTGTGGTGTGCTTTATTGTTTCACTTTATTTCTTTATTATATACTTGCATTCTTACTTTAGGTAAATTAATCTTAATTTAAAGACCTTCTTCTCATTCATCAAGTTTTAACAAATACTGTTCATAAGTTTTTAATTAAACCTAAAATCTTTAGAAACCCAATTCACCCCCCTCTTGGGTTGCATAGCTGGGCAACAGTTAGGATCTGGATGTCATCAATTGGGCTAGCCCAATTGATTTGGATTAGATCCAATTAGGTTCAAGGAAATCGTGCTAGCATACGATTGAGCCTAATTTTCTCCTCGTGTAATCTTTTCTATCTCGATTGAGCCAAATGTGATTTGACTCACCCAAAAAATCTTGAGAAAGTTTTTCTTAATCTAAATGAAGTTTGTCCAGCTTAGAAAAGGCTTGTCTTAATTCATGAGATGAATTTAAGACAAGCACCTACTAATTCCTGTTACCTGCCAATTTCATTTTAGGACATCAGTTAAAAGTTGACATATGGATCTTAAATTGAAGGCCACTTAGAAAGAGTTCATTGAAGGATTTTTGTAGAGTGTCCACATGCCAAATCAGCATCAAATTAGGCACCATAATCAAATTATGGCGTGAGCCCAATTGGATAAAGAGGGTGCCCCAAGTGGATAAGGATGGAAGTTAATTTGATCAACATGGACTCTTTGGCACCAACATGATTGTGCTTATCCAATGTTGGTGCCAACTCTTGGAGAGAGGCTTGGGTTCTTATCTACTATGATCAGATAATATCACTCCACTAATCAAAATTTTTTTAGATTTATTAGAATTTTTCGATTGATCGAATGATGTAGCACTACGCAGCGTAGCAGGGTCTATATAAACCCTGTCTGCACCTAGAGTTTCTAGTGATTGCACCAAACCCATCAAAACTACCATCCCCTTCCTCTTCTCTACATCCCATCTAAAGTCCTCCCTCCCCTCTTCACATCCAAGGAGTTGGGCATCCATCTGATGCAAGATCAAGGTGTGGTGATGCCTTGAATAGGAAGGCTGCAGGAGTTCTTCGACAAGCTGCTGCTCCAACTTCAGGAAGGCTTTTGAAGATCTTTCTAATCAGATTGAGTTCTAATTTTTGGAGCAGAGATTTGTAAGGAGAAGATGATTCATGTCTTGCTCAAGTGGATACTAGTAGAGGCCAAGCGATTGCGTGGCTAAATCAGAACCTCAGACTTGCTGCGATCATCTACAGGGTAATCAGATTATCCTTGAGGTATTTCATGTTTCCTCATACTTTTAAATTTATTTTAGAATTAATATTAGATAATAAAATTAGATCTAGAGATTTAGATCTAAAATAAATATAAGATAAATTTTTTTAAAAATTATTCCACCCCAGATTTGATGAAATCTGGAAGATCCTACAAGGAAAAAGGCGATTTTTCCTTCAACTGATATCAGAGCCAGGTTGATGCTCAGTTTTAGATCTAATTTAGATCTGATTTTAATTTTAATTTATCTAATATTAAAAATTTCAGATGAAACATCAGATGTGATTGAATCTGAAATCAAAATATTTAAAATTAAATCTGAGAAGATCTAACATGCATGAGATGCATGACTAGACTAGGAATAGTTTGATTTGTGAATAGTCTCGTAAGTTTATGTTTTAATGAGATTAAAATATAATTTAGATCTAATTTATTTTCTATTTTTGATGATATAAATATTATATTCAGATCAAAATATAGAAAATAAAATTTTGGATAATACATAAGATTGATCTGTTGCATGCCTAGACTAGTTGTAGAATTGTTCTAGTAACTGTTTAGAATAAATTTTTTATTGAATAGTTCAATTTAAATTTTATTTTTTAGATGTTATATGTGATGTATCAGATCTGAAAGTATGCTAATTAGATCAGATTTTAATACATGAGATGTATGCAAAGCATGTATTAGTTAGATCTTAAATTATATATGTGATATGTAAATTTAGATCTAACTAGTTTTGTAGTTAAATTTATATTTCTGATTAAGGTGTTCCTCATGGCCGTCTGATCATAAGAACAAAATAGAGTTTAAAGATTCTCTCCTCCCATATAATGGGGTGTTCTTATGACGTGTAGGGGTGCTGCGCATTCATTCTTAATCAGAAATCAAAACTTATTTTTATGCAAAACTCTAGATCCTGAAAGCCTAGGATTTAATTTACATGTTTTATTTATGAATCTAAGACTTAATTAATGCATTAAGCTTATGGAATTAAATGTTAGATGTGTGCCCTAGATGTCAGATCGGCTGACACATTCCTGTACAGATCTAAGGGCAAATTTATAATTTTGACTATAAATGAATAAAAGGGTTATTCTTCTATCACATTGTGTACATTGTGTCTGTGATACATCCTTTGAGTTAGTAAGAATGTTAATTCATATTTTCAAGAGTTGAAAAATTTAAGACATAAATTTACATAACTAACTCATAAACAGCTCCTGACCATAGGATCATCACGAGGATGGTGATCGATCTGGAAGGTTGGTGTACGATCGCTTCCTTAGGATAGATGTGTCTTGAGTCTACAGTGTGGAGATATCGGAATTAGAGTACAGATATTCATTGAAAATGAGAGTACTGAGCGTGACCACTTCGAGCAGTCATAAGGAAGCCTACCTTCTCATCGATGACTAGCTCGATACTGCAGTTGTGTGTCTAGTTCTTTGATTTGAAGTGCATCGATAGCTCATCTTGAGTGTGTTATAGTTTGACTATACCATAACTCGATCTCCTAGCCATTCGAAACCCTAAGGTGTATGTTGGCTGTAGCATATTCATTGTAGAAACTAGGTCACACCAAGATGGGATCTATCAACCTCAGTAGATGAGAGTAGTCCTATGGTGATCGAAAGATCGAGTCCTTAAGCCCATGGCCATGGCAGAGTGAAATAATGAAAAAGAGTTTTCCATTAGAGTTTCACATCGGACTCGAATCGATCGATTGATTCATATGACTGATGTTGGGTTTGATGAGTTCACCTTAACCCTAATTCAGTCGGAACTCATGATAGAGAAACTCAATCACATAGGTAGCTACACCGAGAGGTTCATCTTCAGTTCTGATGGATTGTCACCATATATTGCTAGGTGTCACTGATAGATTTTGAGAGCAATTAGAATGATCTTGATGATCAATCATTCTAATTGTCTGAATCAGAAGAGTTCTGGTCCATCAAAAGGAGTTTCGATGATGTTGATGATGAGATCATGACATGTCTCATTACCATATGAAATTGAACCTAATAGGATCACACAAACAAAGGTTAGGATATGGATGTCATCAATTGGGCTAACCCAATTGATTTGGATAAGGTCCAATTAGGTTCAAGGAAATCATGCTAGCACATAATTGAGCCTAACTTTCTCCTCGTATAATCTTTTCTGTCTCTACTGAGCTAAATGTGATTTGACTTATTCAGAGAACCTTAGAAAGTTTCTCTCAGTCTAAATGAAGCTTGTCCAGCTCAGAAAAGACTTGTCTTAATTCATGAGATGAATTTAAGACAACACCTGCTAATTCCTAGCACCTGCCAATTTTATTTTAGGATATCTGTCAAAAGTTGACATATGGGTCTTAAACTGAAGAGGGCTCATTGGAGGATTTTTGTGGAGTGTCCACAAGCCAAGCCACATCAAAATGAGTGCCATAATCAAATTATGGTGTGAGCCCAATTGGATTAAAGTGGGCGCCCCAAGTGGATAAGGATTCGAGAGTCTTGATCAATTTAAACTCTTGGGTGCCACCTCTATTTGTGCTTATCCAATGTTGGTGTCATCTTTTGGAGATAAGGTGGGGTTCTTATCTGATATGATTAGATGACATCACTCCATCAATCAAAATTTTTCCAAAATTTATTAGAATTTTCTGATTGGTTGAATGATGTGGCACTGTGCAGCATACAGGGTCTATATAAACCCTGTTGCACCTAGGGTTTCGAGGTAGAAGTTGTTTTATGAACAAAACCTAATAGCAGTCACCCCTCCCCTCTTCTCCACATCCTCCCTGCTCTTCTTCCTCCCCTCTTCAATCCAAAGAGTTGGACATCCATCTGGCAAAGATCCAAGGCGTGGTGATGCCTGGAACAGAAGGCTACAGGACTTCTTCGACAGGCTGCTGCTCCAACTTCAGGAAGACTTTTGAAGATCTTTCTAATCAGATTTAGATCTAATTTTTGGAGCATAGATTTATGAGGAGAAGGTGTTCTAGGTCCTATCTAAATGGATACCAGTAGAGACAGGTGCTTGCGTGGCTACATCAGAACCTCGGGCTGTGTAGAGATCATCTACAGGGTAATCAGATTACCCTTGAGGATTTACTTGTTTCCTCATCCCTTTTAGATTTATTTTAGACTTAATATCAGATATGAAGATTAGATCTAGAGACTTAAATCTGAAATATATGTAGGATAAATTTTTTTTAAAATTATTCCATCCCAGATTTGATGAAATCTGGAAGATCCTACGAGGAAAAGCAGTTTTCCTCCTTCAACTAGTATCAGAGCTAGATTGTTGGCTCTATTTCAGATCTAATTTAGATCTAATTTTAATTTTTATTTATCAATATTAATGATTTAAGATATCACATCAGATATGATAGGATCTAAAATTAAAATATTTAAAATAAAATCTAAGAAGATCTAACATGCATGAGATGCATGACTAGACTAGGATTAGTTGAATCCATGAATAGTCTTAAGTTTTATATTTTAATGAGATTAAAATATAAATTAAATCTAATTTATTCTCTATTTTTTTGATGTTATAATTGTTATAATCAAATCAAAAAATAAAAAATAAAATTTTAGTTTTTTCATAAAATTGATCTACTGCATGCCTAGACTAGTTGTAGAATTGTTATAGTAACTTGTCTAGAATAGATTTAATTTTGAATAGTTTAATTTAAATCTTATTTTTTAGATATTACATGTGATGTATCAGATCTAAAAGAATGTTAATTAGATTGATTTTTGATATATGAGATGTATTGAAAGCATGTATTAGTCAGATCTTAAATTGTATATGTGATATGTTAATTTAGATCTAACTAGTTTTGTAGTTAAATTTATATTTTTGATTAAGGTATTTCTCATGGCTGTCCGATCATAAGAATGAAGTAGGGTTTTAAGACCTCTCTTTCCATTCAATGGGGTGTTCATATGACGTGTAGGGATACCGTGCGTTCATCCTTAATCAGAAATCAAAACTTACTTTTCTGTAAAATCTTAGATCCTGAAACCTTAAGATTTATTATACATGCTTTGTTTATGAACTCAAACTTAATTAATGAATTAAGCTTATGAAATTAAGTTAGGTCTAAAATTGAGAATTTCAGATCTAAGATATTTTCATAAAATTGGGTTCGGGCTTGGGTAGCTCAATTAGGTCTAACGGTTGATCAAACCGAATCAAGAGTTGGTTAGGTAGGATCATGAAAACTAATAATTGACCAGCCTAATAGGATTAAATCTGGGTCAAGGTCGAACCACATTTAGATGTGACTCGATCAAGTTAAGACCTAATTTGGCTCAGTGGTTAGAGCCTGGATTGTAGGCTAACCCAATTGTTATGGTTCGATAATTTAGTATCTAAGGTAAGTTGGACAGATGTGACCGACTGGTTTTTAATTGGGAGCTACTCGACTTGAATACGTTCTTGTCGAGTTAATGGCATATCCCTCCCACCAGTCTCACTTACCTGGCCATATGTGTCAACTCAGTTCTGATTTGAGGTAGCAAATAATTCAAACTAACCCATGCCACTAGGTTAGTCATAATTGTTATGACTATGTCAAGTCAAGTTTAATGAGACCTAAATCAAATCTCCCTAAGAAAATATTAAGTCTAGGTCTTCCACCATTGTAGATGTGCGGGCCCTTCCCAGGGTTGATTGTCTCAGCTGGTTACAGTAGCTCAGTTGCACCGGGAAGATGCAACCATGTCCATTAGGTATTGGATGCTACGGATTAGAGGATGGGTTGGGCTCAATATTCGAATACGGTGAGGGACCCAATCAGGAATCTAGTTTATGCAAATGGTGGGTCTGACTTAACTAAGGATTGAAGCAATATCCCAGACACGTGAGCTTCATGAATTAGAAATCAAGTTTTGGGTGCACCATGATTAGAGAATCATTGGACAAAAGTTGTCCACTCATCGATTGACTCATCACCAATAACTATTAGGTCAGGTGGTGAGCCAGTCGGTGAGACCGCACCACTCACTAAAAATCACTGATCACGGAATT
Organism: Elaeis guineensis; assembly: GCF_000442705.2. Classification (NCBI taxonomy): domain Eukaryota; kingdom Viridiplantae; phylum Streptophyta; class Magnoliopsida; order Arecales; family Arecaceae; genus Elaeis; species Elaeis guineensis. Next base: position 111,081,953 of record NC_025996.2, read on the forward strand.
TTTACATCTGTACCAAGGGAGTGTGGGATTTGAGAAAATAGTGAGAGCCTAATTTGTTTAAAAATGAGACCCCTAAATAAATTGGTTAAGTCTGATTACAAAATCTAACTAAAATTTTTGACTCTCTACAAGAAACATGTCTGCCTCAAACCCCCTGACCAAAATACTAGACACTCACAGATTGACTGGACCCAATTTCAAAGACTAGTTGAGGAACTACAGAATTGTTCTGGGTTTCAAAAAATTGACTCATGTCTTGGACCTGTTAGATGTGTGCCCTAGATGCCAGATCGACTGACACATTCCTGTACAGATCTAAGGGCAAAATTATAATTTTGACTATAAATGAATAAAAGGGTTATTCTTCTATCACATTGTGTACATTGTTTTGTGATACATCCTTTGAGTTAGAAAGAATGTAAATTCATATTTTCAAATGTTGAAAATTTAAGGCATGAATTTACATAACTAACTCATAAACAGCTCCTGACCATAGGATCATCACGAGGATAGTGATCGATCTAGAAGGTTGGTGTATGATCACTTCCTTAGGGTAGATGTATCTTGAGTCTATGGTGTGGAGATACTGAAATGAGAGTACAGTTATTCATTGAGAACGAGAGTACTGAGCATGACCATATCAGAGCCATAAGGAAGTCTACCTTCTCGTCGATGACTAGCTCGATGCTGCAGTTGTGTATCTAGTTCTTTGACCTGAGGTGCATCGATAGTTTATCTTGAGTGTGTTATAGTTTGACTATACCATAACTCGATCTCCTAGCCATTTGGAACCCTGAGGTGTATGTTGGCCGTAGCATATTCATTGTAGGAACTAGGTCACACCAAGATGGGATCTATCAACCTCGGTAGATGAGAGGAGTAGTTCTATGATAATTGAAAGATCGAGTCCTTAAGCTTATGGCTATGGTAGAGTGAAATAATAGAAAAGAATTTTCCATTAAGATTTCACATCGGACTCAGATCGATCAATTAACTCATATGACTGATGTTGGGTTTGACGAGTTCACCTTAACCCTAATTCAGTCGAGACTCATGATAGAGGAACTCAATCACACAGGTAGCTGCACCGAGAGGTTCATCTTCAGTTCTGATGGGTTGCCACCACATACTGCTAGGTGTCACTGGTGGATTTTAGGAGCAATTAGAATGATATTGATGATCAATCATTCTAATTGTCTGAATCAGAAGAGTTCGATCCATCGAAAGGAGTTTCGATGATGTCGATGATGAGATCACGACATGTCTCATTACCATATAGAATTGAACCTAACTGGATCACACAAATAAGGGTTAGGGTCTGGATGTCATCAATTAGGCTAACCTAATTGATTTGGATTTGATCCAATTAGGTTCAAGGAAATCGTGCTAGTACACGATTGGGCCTAACTTTCTCCTCGTGTAATCTTTTCTATCTCTACTGAGCCAAGTGTGATTTGACTCACCTAGAAAACCTTTGGAAGTTTTTCTCAGTCTAAATGAAGCTTGTCTAGTTTAGAAAAGGCTTATCTTAATTCATGAGATGAATTTAAGACAAGCACCTGCTAATTCATGTCACCTGCCAATTTCATTTTAGGACATCTGTCAAATGTTGATATATGGGTCTTAAACTGAAGAGAGCTCATTGGAAGATTTTTATGGAGTGTCCACATGCCAAAACCTAATTGAATTGAGTGCCATAATCAGATTATGGCATGAGCCCAATTGGATTTAAGTGGGCACCCCAAATGGATAAGAACCAAAGAGTCCTAATAAACATGGACTCTTTGGCACCACCTTGATTGAGCTTATCCAATGTTGGCACCAACTTAGGAGAGAGGGTGGGGTTTTTATCTGATGTGATCAAATAAAATCACTCCACCAATCAGAATTTTTCTAAAATTTATTAAAAATTTTTGATTGGTTGAATGATGTGGCACTGCGCAGCATACAGGGTCTATATAAACCCTGCTGCGCCTAGGGTTTCATGGAAAAACTTATTTTATGCACAAAACCCAATAGCTACTGCCCCCTCCCCTCTTCTCCATATCTTCCCTACTCTCCTTCCTCCCCTCTTCATTTCCAAAGAGTTGGACATCCATCTGGCAAAGATCCAAGGCGTGGTGATGCTTGGAACAGAAGGCTGCAGGACATCTTCGACAGGCTGCTGCTCCAACTTCAGAAGGAGTTCTGAAGCACTTTCAAATCAGATAAAGATCTAATTTTTGGAGTGTAGATTCATGAGGAGAATACATTCTAGATCCTGTCTGAGTGGATACTGGTAGAGGCCAGGCACTTGCGTGGCTACATCAGAACTTCGAGCTGTGCAGAGATCATCTACAGGGTAATTAGATTACCCTTAAGGTACCTCTTCTTTCATCATAGTCTTAGATTTAATTTTAGATTTTAAATATTAGATAATAAGATTAGATCTAGAGACATAGATCTGAAATATGTAGGATAATTTTTTTTTTTATTATTTCACCCCAGATTTGATGAAATCTTGAAGATCCTTCGAGGAAAAGTGGTTTTCCTTCTTTAGGACCAGGATCCACCTGCCATACCAGTACGTCCGACTGTTGAACAAAGAGCATCTCTGGAAAAGTGGATGGATGATGATAATAAAGTAAGGTACTACATGTTGGGTGCAATATCTGATGACTTGCAGCGCCAACATGAAAATATTTTGACTACCCGCCAAATGTTGGCTCACCTGCAAGAGTTGTTTGGTGAACAGAGTCACACGGCCAAGTATCAAGTATGTCAAAGACTTTTTAAGGCTAAGATGCATGATGGGCAGTCAGTCCAAGATCATTGTTCGACAATGATAAAGATCTTGAGGAGCTTGAGAAGCTCGGTATCATCTTAGACAAAGATTTTTAGATTGATGTGATCCTTCAGTCCTTGTCCGATGCATATGGTTAGTTCATCATGAACTTTTATATGCATAAGATGCAGTGTACCTTGGTCGAGTTAATGAACATGCTGGTTACAGCTGAGCTTTCTATGAAGGGTTCAAAAGGCTCAGTTCTTACTGTGGAGCGAACTTCTTCCAAGAGAAAGTCTTTTGGAAAGAAAAAGAAGTCTGCGAAGAAGCAGAAGGTGGATGGCAAGAAGAAGAAGACAGAACCGAAGAAGAAGGCTGCTGATAAGGGAAAATATTTCCACTGCCAATCAAATGGCCATTGGAAGCGAAACTGTCCTCAGTACCTGGCCACCCCGAAGAACAAGAAGGATGGTCCTTCAGGAGGTATTCTTATTTTAGAGTCTAATCTTACGAATTCTTCTGCATCCAGTTGGGTGCTTGACTCTGATTCTAGTGCTCATTTGTGCACTTCTATATAGGATCTTGAGGAGAGCAGGAGGCTTAGGGATGGGGAGATGATCCTACACGTTGAGAACAGAGCAAGAGTTGCTGCTGTGGCTGTGGAAACCTATCCTCTGCATTATCGTTAGGATTAGATTTATTTCTTAGAGATTATTATTATGTGCCTGCAACAAGCAAGAATTTGATTTTCGATTCTTGTTTAGCACAAGAAGGCTATGTGATTAGCTTTCATAAGGATCATTGTAATATTTTTTATGAAAATAATAAAGTTGCAGATGGTTTTCTTATTAACGATCTCTATCAGCTACATATTGATGTATCTGTATTTAATATTGAGTAAAATATGAATACCATAGGAATTAAAAGGCCTAAAGATAGTCTAAATGATAAGTATCTATGGCACCTAAGGCTAGGTCATATAGCAGAAGACAGTGTAAACAAATTAGAGAAATTTGGGCTATTGAGTCCGTTGACTTTCGAGTCATATCTAGTTTGTGAATCATACCTTTAAGGCAAAATGACCAAGCTTCCTTTTGTGGGACATGGGGAAAGGGCCACAGACCTACTTGCCCTAGTACATACGGATGTGTGCGGCCCATTTGATGTGCCGGCTAGAGGCAACTACATCTACTTCATTACCTTTACCGATGATATGTCTAGGTACGAATATGTATTTCTAATGAAACATAAGTCTGAAGCTTTTGAAAGGTTCAAAGAATTCAGACATGAGATAGAAAAACAAACAGAAAAGCCCATTAAGGTTCTTCGATCAGATCGAGGAGGTGAATACCTTAGTCAGAGTTTCTAGATTATCTTAAGAACAATGGCATAGTCTCTCAATGGACTCCACCTGGAACGTCTCAACTCAATGAAGTTTCAGAATGGAGAAATCGGACTCTATTAGATATGGTCCGTTCCATGATGAGCTTCATGGACCTCTCCAAATTTCTTTGGGGACATTATCTCATAACAGCAATTTATGTATTAAATAGGGTTTCCTCTAAAACCATTCCTACCATACCATATGAGATATGGCATGGTAAGAAGCCAAGTCTGAATCATCTCAGAATTTGGGGTTGTTCGGCTCATGTCAAGAGATAGCAGGAGGACAAGTTAGAGTTTAGGTCTTTTTGAGCTCGATTCATAGGATATCCTAAAGAGTCATTAGGATACTATTTTTATATTCTGGAAGACCACAATGTGATTGTGAGTCGAAATACTATTTTTCTTGAAAAATAATTTATTCAAGATGGTGGCATTGAATAAATAATTAAGCTCAAGGAGAATGTCTCCCAAGAGCAATGAGCTAAAGAACCTAAGGAACCTAATCAATCAGAACCAGTCTTAACACAATCTCTTCCACCTCATAGATCGATTAGGGTTTTCTATCCTCCTGAAAGGTACTTAGGTACCATACAAGAGGATGTAGAGGAAATATTTCTCATGAGAAATGGGGCTCATGGTGATGACCCCAAGATCTATGATGAGGTGATATCAGATATCGACTCCGAGAAATGTTAGAGGCAATGAGATCAGAAATTAACTCGATGCACTCAAACCAAGTCTGGACCTTAGTAGATCCACCTGAAGGTATGTACCTATTGGATGTAAATGGATCTTCAAGAGAAAGATAGGTGCAGATGGGAATGTAGAGATATTCAAGGCTAGGCTCGTAGCGAAAGGTTATAGTCAGCACGAAGGCATTGACTATCAGGATACCTTCTCGCCCGTAGCCATACTAAATTCCATCCGCACATTGCTTGCTGTTGCAGCCGCTTTCGATTATGAAATATGATAGATGGACGTGAAAATAGTATTCTTAAATGGATATCTTGAGGAAGATATCTATATGGAACAGTCGCTTGGTTTCACATCCAGTGATGATGATCACAGGATCTGCAAGCTGTAAAGGTCCATTTATGGACTTAAGCAAGCATCTCGGAGTTGGAATACTCGTTTCAATAATGTGATCAAAATGTTTGGTTTCATCAAGAACGAGGAGGAACCATGTGTGTTCAAAAAGATCAGTGGGAGCACAGTTGTCACCCTTGTATTGTACGTAGATGACATTCTTCTAATTGGGAATGACATTCCTATGTTGACCTCAGTCAAAGTATGGTTGTCTAAGGAGTTCTCTATGAAAGATCTAGGAGAGGCATCCTTTATACTGGGTATTAAGGTCTATAGAGATAGACCAAATAGGATGCTGGGATTTTCACAGAAGATGTACATAGAGGAGGTGCTAAAAAGGTTTAGCATGGAAAACTTCAAAAGAGGTTTATTACCTTTTAGACATGGCATTCATCTCTCCAAGAAGATGTGCCCTAGCACATCTGAGGAGATTGAACGCATGAGCAAGATCCCTTATGCTTTGGCAATAGGGAGCCTCATGTATGTCATGCTATGTACACGACCTGATATAGCCCATGCTGTGAGTGTCACAAGCAGATATCAGTCAAATCCAGATGAAGATCACTGGATTTCTGTGAAATGTATCCTTAAGTACTTAAGAAGGACTAAGGATATGTTTCTAGTCTTTGAGAATGGAGAACTCCAGATTCAGGAATATACAGACTCAGACTTTATGTCTGATATAGATGATCGAAAGTCGACATCTGAAAGTCTATTCATTCGCAATGATGGTGCAGTTAGCTGCAGACAGTGATTGCTGATTCCACCATGGAAGCAAGTACATTGCCGCATCGGAAGCTGTGAAAGAGGCATTCTGGTACAAGAACTTTGCCGCAGAGCTTGGAGTGATGTCATCGGATACCATACCTCTTTACTGCGACAATAATGGTGCTATAGCCCTAGCTAAGGAGCCAAGATCTCACCAGAAGTCCAAGCACATCGAGCGGCGATTCCATTTGATCCGTGATTACCTCAAAAAGGATTATGTTGAGGTCAAGAAAGTCGACTCCACAGATAATGTGGTAGACCCGCTGACTAAGCCATTGGACCAACAAAAGATCGAAGCCCACCTTAAGAAGATGAGACTTAGATATGTAGCCAATTAGCATTAGGTCAAGTGGGAGTTTGTTAGATGTGTGCCCTAGATGTCAGATCGACTGACACATTCCTGTACAGATCTAAGGATAAATTTATAATTTTGACTATAAATGAATAAAAGTATTATTCTTCTATCACATTGTGTACATTGTGTCTGTGATACATTCTTTGAGTTAGTAGGAATGTTAATTCATATTTTCAAGAGTTGAAAAATTTAAGACATGAATTTACATAACTAACTCATAAACAGCTCCTGACCATAGGATCATCATGAAGATGGTGATCGATCCAAAAGGTTGGTGTACGATCACTTTCTTAGGATAGATGTGTCTTGAGTCTATGGTGTGGAGATATCGGAGTGAGAGTACAGGTATTCGTTGAGAATGAGAGTACTGAGCGTGACCATTTCGAGCAGTCATAAGGAAGTCTACCTTCTCGTCGATGACTAGCTCGATAATACAGTTGTGTATCTAGTTCTTTAACTTGAGGTGCATCAACTGTTCACCATGAGTGTGTTATAGTTTGACTACACCATAACTCGATCTCCTAGCCATTCGAAATCCTGAGGTGTATGTTGGCTGTAGCATATTCATTGTAAAAACTAGGTCGCACCAAGATGGGATCTATTAACCTAGATAGATGAGAGGAGCAGTCCTATGATAATTGAAAGATCGAGTCCTTAAGCCCATGGCCATGGCAGAGTGAAATAATGGAAAAGAGTTTTCCATTAAGGTTTCACATTGGACTCGGATCGATCGATTGATTCATATGACTGATGTTGGGTTTGACGAGTTCACCTTAATCCTAATTCAGTCGGGACTCATGATAGAGGAACTCAATCACACAGGTAGCTGCACTGAGAGGTTCATCTTCAGTTCTGATGGATTGCCACCATATACTGCTTGATGTCACTGATGGATTTTGAAAGCAATTAGAATGATCTTGATGATCGATCATTCTAATTGTCTGAATTAGAAGAGTTCTGGTCCATCGAAAGGAGTTTCGATGATGTTGATGATGAGATCATGACATGTCTCATTACCATATGAAATTGAACCTAATTGGATCACACAAACAAGGGTTAGGATCTGGATGTCATCAATTGGGCTAACCCAATTGATTTGGATAAGATCCAATTAGGTTCAAAGAAATCATGCTAGCACACGATTGAGCCTAATTTTCTCCTCGTGTAATCTTTTCTGTCTCTATTGAGCCAAATGTGATTTGACTCATCCAGAGAACCTTAGAAAGATTTCTCTTAGTCTAAATGAAGCTTGTCCAGCTTAGAAAAGGTTCATCTTAATTCATGAGATGAATTTAAGACAACACCTGCTAATTCCTAGCACCTGCCAATTTTATTTTAGGACATCTGTCAAAAGTTGACATATGGGTCTTAAACTGAAAAGGGCTCATTGGAGAATTTTTGTGGAGTGTCCACAAGCCAAGCCACATCAAATTGAGTGCCATAATCAGATTATGGTGTGAGCCCAATTGGATTAAAGTGGGCACCCCAAGTGGATAAGGATTCGAGAGTCTTGATCAATTTAAACTCTTGGGTGCCACCTCTATTTGTGCTTATCCAATGTTGGTGCCATCTTTTGGAGATAAGGTGGGATTTTTATCTGATATGATCAGATGACATCACTCCACCAATCAAATTTTTTTCAAAATTTATTAGAATTTTTTGATTGGTTGAATGATGTGGCACTGCACAGCATACAGGGTCTATATAAACCCTGTTGCGCCTAGGGTTTCAAGGCAGAAGTTGTTTTATGCACAAAACTCAATAGCTATCACCCCCTCCCCTCTTCTCTACATCCTCCCTGCTCTCCTTCCTCCCCTCTTCACATCCAAAGAGTTGGACGTCCATCTGAAAAAGATCCAAGGCATGGTGATGCCTGGAACAGAAGGCTGCAGGACTTCTTCGACAGGCTGCTGCTCCAACTTCAGGAAGACTTTCGAAGATCTTCCTAATTAGATTTAGATTTAATTTTTGGAGCATAGATTCATGAGGAGAAGATGTTCTAGGTTCTGCTCGAGTAGATATTGGTAGAGGCTAGGCACTTGCGTGGCTATATCAGAACCTTGGGCTGTGCAGAGATCATCTACAGGGTAATCAGATTACCCTTGAGGTATTACTTGTTTCCTCATCCCTTTTAGATTTATTTTAGACTTAATATCAGATATGAAGATTAGATCTAGAGACTTAGGTTTAAAATATATGTAGGATAACTTTTTTTTTTTTAAATTATTCCATCCCAGATTTGATGAAATCTGGAAGATCCTACGAGGAAAAGCGATTTTTCTCGTTCATTAAATTAGGTCTAAAATTTAGAATTTCAGATCTAAGTCATTTTCATAAAATTGGGTTCGGGCTTGGGTAGCTTAATTAGGTCTAGCGGTTGATCAAGCTGAATCAATAGTTGGTTAGGTGGGATCATGAAAGCTAATAATTGACCAGCCTAATAGGATTAAGTCTGGGTCAAGGTCGAATCATATTTAGATGTGACTCGATCAAGTTAAGACCTAATTTGGCTCAGTGGTTAGAGCCTGGATTGTAGGCTAACCCAATTAGTTCTGGTTCGATAATTTGGTGTTTAAGGTAAGTTGGACAGATGCGACCGACTGATTTTTAATTGAGAGCTACTCGACTCGAATGCGTTCTTGTCGAGTTAATGGCATGTCCCTTCCACCGGTCTCACTTACCTGGCCATATATGTCGACCCAGTTCTAATTAGAGGTGGCTAACAATTCAAGCTAACCCATGCCACTAGGTTAGTCATAATTGTTATCACTATGTCAAGCCAAGTTTAATGAGACCTAAATCAAATCTCCCTAAGAAAATATTAAGTCTAAGGTCTTCCACCATTGTGGATGTGCGAGCCCTTCCAAGGGTTGATTATTCTCGCTGGATACAGTGGCTCAGTTGCACCGAAAAGATGCAACCATGTCCATTAGGCATTGGATGCTACGAATTAGAGGATGGGTTGGGCTCAATATTCTGGATACGATGGGGGACCCAATCAGGAATCTAGTTCGTGCAAATGATGGGTTTGACTTAACTAAGGATTGGAGCAATATTTCAGGCACGATGAGCTTCATGAATTAGACATCAAGTTTTGGGTGTACCATGATTAGAGAGTCATTGAACAAGAGTTGTCCACTCATCGGTTGACCCATCACCAATAACTGTTAGGTGAGGTGATGAGCCAGTCGGTGAGACCGCACCACCTACTGGAAATCACTAATCACGGAGATTTTTGCATCTCTACCTAGGGAGTGTAGGGATCTGAGAAAATAGTGAGAGCCTAATTTATTTAAAAATGAAACTCTACAGAAACATGTCTACCTCCAACCCCCTGATCAAAATACTAGACACCCACAGATTGACTGGACCCAATTTCAAAGACTGGTTGAGAAACTACAGAATTATTCTGGATTCCAAAAAATTGACTCATATCTTGGACCAGGATCCACCTTCCATGCCAGCACGTCCGACTGCTGAACAGAGAGCGTCTCTAGAAAAGTGGACAGATGATGATAACAAAGCAAGGTACTACATGTTGGGTGCAATGTCTGATGACTTACAGCGCCAACATGAGAATATTATGACTACCTGCCAAATGTTGGCTCACCTACAAGAGTTGTTTGGTGAACAAAGTCACGCAGCCAAGTATCAAGTCTGTCAAAAACTTTTTAAGGCTAAAATGCATGATGGGCAGTCAGTCCAAGATCATTGTTTGACAATGATCAAGGATCTTGAGGAGCTTGAGAAGCTCGGTGTCATCTTAGACAAAGATTTTTAGACTGATGTGATCCTTCAGTCCTTGTCTGATGCTTATGGTCAGTTCATCAAGAACTTCCATATGCATAAGATGTAGTATACCTTGGTCGAGTTAATGAACATGCTGGTTACGGCTGAGCTTTCTATGAAGGGTTCAAAAGGCTCAGTTTTTACTGTGAAACAAACTTCTTCCAAGAGAAAATCTTTTGGAAAGAAAAAGAAGTCTGTAAAAAAGCAGAAGGTGGATGGAAAGAAGAAGAAGACAGAACCGAAGAAGAAGGCTATTGAAAAGGAAAAATATTTTCATTGCCAATCAGACGGCCATTGGAAGTAGAACTGTCCTCAGTACCTGGCCACCCTGAAGAATAAGAAAGATGGTCCTTCTGGAGGTATGCTTATTTTAGAATCTAATCTTACGGTTTCTTCTGCATCCAGTTGGGTGCTTGACTCTGGTTCTTGTGCTCATTTGTGCACTTCTATGTAGGATCTTGAGGAGAGCAGGAGGCTGAGAGAAGGGGGAGATGATCCTACGCATCGAAAATGGAGCAAGAGTTGCTGCTGTGGCCGTGGAAACCTACCCTCTGCGATTACCATTAGGATTAGATTTAGTTCTTAGAGATTGTTATTATGTGCCTCCAGCAAGCAAGAATTTGATTTCTATTTCATTTTCAGCACAAGAAGGCTATGTGATTAGCTTTCATAAGGACCATTGTAACATATTTTATGAAAATAATAAAGTTGCAAATGGTTTTTTTATTAACGGCCTCTATCAGCTACATATTGATGTATCTATGTTTAATATCTAGCAAAATGTGAATGCCATAGGAATTAAAAGGACTAGAGATAGTCTAAATAATAAGTATCTGTGGCACCTAAGGCTAAGTCATATAGCGGAAGACAGGGTTAACAAATTGGAGAAATTCGGGCTGTTGAGTCTGTTGACTTTCGAGTCATATCCAGTTTGTGAATCATGCCTTCAAGGCAAAATGACCAAACTCTCTTTTGTAGGACATGGAGAAAGGGCCACAGACCTACTTATCCTAGTACATACGGATGTGTGCGGCCCATTCGATGTGCTGGCTAGAGGCAACTATGTCTACTTCGTTATCTTTATCGATGATATGTCTAGGTACGGATATGTATTTCTAATGAAACACAAGTCTGAAGCCTTTGAAAGGTTTAAAAATTTAGACATGAAGTAGAAAAATAAACAGGAAAGCCCATTAAGGTTCTTCGATCAGATAGAGGAGATGAATACCTTAGTCGAGAGTTCCTAGACTATCTTAAGTACAATGGCATAGTCTCTCAATGGACTTCACCTAGAATGCCACAACTCAATGAGATTTCAGAATAAAGAAATCAGACCCTATTAGATATGGTCCGTTCCATGATGAGCTTCACGGATCTTCCTGAGTTTCTTTGGGGACATTGTCTTATGACAGTAATATATGTATTGAATAGGGTTCCATCTAAAACTATTCCTACCACACCATATGAGATCTGGCATGGTAAGAAGCCAAGTCTGAATCAGCTCAGAATTTGGGGTTGCCCAGCCCATGTCAAGAGACAGCAGGGGACAAGTTAGAGTTCAGGTCTTTTAGGCTTGATTCATAGGATATCCTAAAGAGTGATTAGGATACTATTTTTATATTCCGAAAGACCACAATATGATTATGAGTCGAAATGCTATTTTTTTGAAAAATAGTTTATTCAAGATGGTGACATCAGAAGAATATATAAGCTCAAGGAGAATGTCTCCCAAGAGCAACGAGCTTAAGAACCTGAGGAACCCAATCAATTAGAATCAGTCCTAACACAACCTCTTCCACCTCATAGATCGACTAGGGTTTTTTGTCCTTCTGAAAGGTACTTAGGTACTATACAGGAGGATATAGAGAAAATATTCCTCACGGGAAATGGGGCTTATGGTGATGATCCCAAGACCTATGACGAGGCGATATCAGATATCGACTTCGAGAAATGGTTAGAGGTAATGAGATCAAAATTGACTCGATGCACTCAAACCAAGTCTGGATCTTGGTAGATCCACCTGAAGGTATTGTATCTATTGGGTGTAAATGGATCTTCAAGAGAAAGATAGGTGTAGATGAAAATGTAGAGACATTCAAGGCTAGGCTCTTGGCGAAAGGTTATAGTCAGTGCAAAGGCATTGACTATCAGGATACCTTCTCGCCTGTAGCCATGCTAAAATCCATCCGCACATTGCTTGTTGTTGCAGCCTGTTTTGATTATGAAATATGATAGATGGATGTGAAAACGATGTTCTTAAATGGACATCTTAAGGAAGATATCTATATGAAACAGCCACTTGGTTTCACATCCAGTGATGATGATCACAAGGTCTGCAAGCTGCAAAGGTCCATTTATGGACTTAAGCAAGCATCTCGGAGCTGGAATACTCGTTTCAATGATGTGATCAAAATATTTGGTTTCATCAAGAATGAGGAGGAACCATGTGTGTTCAAAAAGATCAGTGGGAGCGCAGTTGTCTTCCTCGTATTGTATATAGATGACATCCTCCTAATTGAGAATGACATTCCCATATTGACCTCAGTCAAAGTATGGTTGTCTAAGGAGTTCTCTATGAAAGATCTAGGAGAGGCATCCTTTATACTGGATATTAAGGTCTATAGAGATAGACCAAATAGGATGCTGGGACTTTCACAGAAGATGTACATAGAGGAGGTGCTAAAAAAATTTAGCATGAAAAACTCCAAAAGAGGTTTAGTACCTTTTAGACATGGCATTCATCTCTCCAAGAAGATGTGCCCTAGCACACCTAAGGAGATTGAACGTATGAGCAAAATTCTTATGCTTCGCAATAGGGAGCCTCATGTATGCCATGATTTGTACACGACCTGATATAGCCTATGCTATGAGTGTCACAAATAGATATTAGTCAAATCCAGACGAAGAGCACTGGACTTCTGTGAAATGTATCTTTAAGTACTTGAGAAGGACTAAGGATATGTTTCTAGTCTTTGGAAATGGAGAACTCTAGATTCAGAGATATACAAACTCAGACTTTATGTCTGATATAGATGATCGAAAGTTGATATTTGAGAGTCTGTTCATTTGCAATGGTGGTGCAGTTAGCTGGAAGAGTTCTAAGCAGACGGTGATTGCAGATTCTACTATAGAGGCAGAGTATATTGCTGCATCGAAAGCTACGAAGGAGGCATTCTGGTAAAAAAGTTTGCCGCAGAGCTTGAAGTGATGCCATCGGATGCCATCCCTCTTTACTGTGACAATAATGGTGCCATAGCCCTAGCTAAGGAGCCAAGTTCTCATCAGAAGTCCAAGCATATCGAGCGGCAATTCCATCTGATCCATGATTACCTCAAAAAAGGTTATGTCGAGGTTAAGAGAGTCGACTCCACAGATAATATGGCAGACCCACTGACAAAGCCATTAGGCCAGCAAAAGATCGAAGCCCACCTTGAGAAGATGGGACTTAGATATGTAGCCAATTGGTATTAGGTCAAGTGGGAGTTTGTTAGATGTGTGCCCTAAATACCAGATTGGCTGACACATTCCTGTACAAATCTAAGGGTAAATTTATAATTTTGACTATAAATAAATAAAAAGATTATTCTTCTATCACATTGTGTACATTGTATCTATGATACATCCTTTGAGTTAGTAGGAATGTCAATTCATATTTTCAAGAGTTAAAAATTTAAGGTATGAATTTAAATAACTAACTCATAAATAGCTCCTGACCATAGGATCATCACGAGGATGGTGATCGATCGAAAGGTTGGTGTACGATCGCTTCTTTAGAGTAGATGTGTCTTGAGTCTATGGTGTGGAGACATCGAAATGAGAGTATAGGTATTCATTGAGAATGAGAGTACTGAGCATGACCACCTGAGCAGTCATAAGGAAGTCTACCTTCTCATCGATGACTAGCTCAATGCTGCAGTTGTGTGTCTAGTTCTTTGACCTGAGGTGCATCGACAGTTCACCTTGAGTGTGTTATAGTTTTACTACATCATAACTCATCTCCTAGCCATTCAGAACCCTGAGATGTATGTTGGCTGTAGCATATTCATTGTAGGAACTAGGTTGCACCAAGATGGGATCTATCAACCTCAGTAGATGAGAGGAGTAGTCCTATGGTGATTGAAAGATCGAGTCCTTAAGCCCATGGCTATGGCAGAGTGAAATAATGGAAAAGAGTTTTTCATTGGAGTTTCACATTAGACTCAGATCGATCGATTGATTCATATGACTGATATTGGGTTTGACGAGTTCACCTTAACCCTAATTCAGTCGGGACTCATGATAGAGGAACTCAATCACACAGGTAGCTGCACCGAGAGATTCATCTTCTGTTTTGATGGGTTGCCACCATATATTGCTAGGTGTCACTAGTGGATTTTGGGAGCAATTAGAATGATCTTGATGATTGATCATTCTAATTGTCTGAATCAGAAGAGTTCTGGTCCATCGAAAGGAGTTTAAATGATGTCGATGATCAGATCATGACATGTCTCATTACCATATAGAATTGAATCTAACTGGGTCACACTAACAAGGGTTAGGATCTGGATGTCATCAATTGGGCTAGCCCAATTGATTTGGATTAGATCCAATTAGGTTCAAGGAAATCGTGCTAGCACATGATTGAGCCTAATTTTCTCCTCATGTAATTTTTTCTATCTCGATTGAGCCAACTGTGATTTGACTCACCCAGAGAATCTTGAGAAGATTTCTCTCAGTCTAAATGAAGCTTGTCCAGTCAAGAAAAGGCTTGTCTTAATTCATGAGAACTATTTAAGACAACATCTTAATTCATGAGAACTATTTAAGACAACACCTGCTAATTCCTGTCACCTGCCAATTTTATTTTAGGACATCAGTTAAAAATTGACATATGGATTTTAAATTGAAGGCCACTTAGCAAGAGTTCATTGGAGGATTTTTATAAAGTATCCGCATACCAAATCAGCATCAAATTAAGCACCATAATCAAATTATGGCGTGAGCCCAATTGGATAAAGAGGGCGTCCCAAGTGGATAAGGATGGAAGTTGATTTGATCAACATGGATTTTTGGCGCCAACATGATTGTGCTTATCCAATGTTGGTGCCAACTCTTGGAGAGAGGCTTGGGTTCTTATCTGATGTGATCAGATAATATCACTCCACTAATCAGAATTTTTTTAGATTTATTAGAATTTTTTGATTGGTCGAATGATGTGGCACTGCGCAGCGCAATAGGTTCTATATAAACCCTGTCTGCGCCTAGAGTTTCTAGTGATTGCACCAAACCCTTCAAAGCTGCCACCCCCTTCCTCTTCTCCACATCCCATCTGAAGTCCTCCCTCCCCTCTTCACGTCCAAGGAGTTGGGCATCCATCTGATGCAAGATCAATGTGTGGTGATGCCTTGAACAGGAAGGCTGCAAGAGTTCTTCGACAAGCTACTGCTCCAACTTCAGGAAGGCTTTTGAAGATCTTTCTAATCAGATTGAGTTTTGATTTTTGGAGTAGAGATTTGCGAGGAAAAGATGATCCAGGTCCTACCCGAGTGGATATTGGTAGAGGCCAGACGATTGCGTGGCTAAATCAGAACCTTAGGCTTGCTGCAATCATCTACAGGGTAATCAGATTACCCTTGAGGTATTTCATATTTTTTCATATTTTTATATTTATTTTAGAATTAATATCAGATAATAAAATTAGATCTAGAGATTTAGATCTAAAATAAATATAGGATAATTTTTTTAAAAAATTATTCTGCCCCAGATTTGATGAAATCTGGAAGATCCTACAAGGAAAAAGATGATTTTTCCTTCAGACTACACCCAAAAACTTTCCATTACTGAATTAGAAACTCAATTAGTCCAACACCAAAATACAGTGAGTTACTTGTAAGTCACCGTAGTGATCTCAGATCGGAGGGACACTTATATCCATACCCTTTGCGAGCTACCCTTGACAGCAGAGTGCTCCATAATTGATCATGTTCAGTGATGATGTACTCTTACATCTCACCTATATGTCATACCAGTGTCTCGATACCATTTGGTTATGAGGACAACCAATGCATATGGTACACAACAACCTACACTTGATATCACTATCATCCTAGTAATAGCGTATCGTTTGGTCATGAACTAATTTAAGGACTACATGATAAATCTTACTTTATCGATCAAAGTAGTCCTAAGGACTTCATCACAGCATAGGAGTTCGTTAAAACATATAACCTTGTGATGAAAAAGATCAAATAATTTTTATTAAATATCAATTTATATATATTTATAATTAGCTCAATCATCAAACATTTAATTTTAGGACATATTTTCCAACATAGAAATCTATATTTATGCTCATACTCAATCATGACTAAAGTCATGAATGGGATGTTCTGGATATGATGGATTATGTATGAAGGTTATGAGTAGATCAACAAGAAATTGATCACTCCGAGTAAGAAGGGATGACATCCCATGTATTCTCATCTCTAGATAACTCAGGAAGTCTTTGACCAAAGCAGTGTGAAGATTAAAAAAGATTTTTAATTCTTTATTAGAGTTATCATTGATTGATGATGAGTCAAATAAGAATATATGTTTGAGTTTGATATAATTTCATACTCATAAACATTATCGAGATGTTGGATGATTGAAGGATTGAATTGCATGGTAACTTGTCATTGAAGGATATTTTGATAATTTTATCAAATTTTACATCATTTGGGTAGGCATGACACATTACTAGACATCAATCATATCTTATAGATTTTCATGAATTAAAGTGATTAATTCATGAGTCAATTAGAAAGAGTTCTAATTTGACAACTCGGGTTGACATGGGTTTGACCTAAATCGATTAGATCGAGTCTAATCTAATTAGGTCAATATATATTCAAACCTATTATTTGCTAGATGTGGAGCCCATAGGATCACATACATTAGAAAATTAACCAAAAATAGATTTTATTTGATCAGTTGGACCAAAGGAATCAACTAGGATTGTCGAGAAACATGCTAGCACATGTGGCACGAACCTTAGCTCCTTAATCAAGCGATTTTATCAAAATCTTATTGATTTGATTAATTAAGCTATTAATTAAATTAGATTAGGTTCTAACTTGGATTAGATTTATTTGAATTTTTAATAGATTTTTTTTTAGTATTTTGGGCGTTATTTATAGAGTCTAAATTGGTTGGGAATTATGTCTCAAAGCCAATCGTCAGCTTGTTGACGGTGTGCTAATCATTATAATTATATATGAGTTATTGAATTAATAAATATTATTTTATTTTCTCATTACTCTGTGTATATCTTATTTAAATTTTTATTTTATGATAAAGTTTTTAGGACTATTTGAATTGATATAGGAGGATATATCGTTTAGTCCTTAAATCTTAGTTCACGATCAAATGATATGCTATTATTAGGATGATAGCTATATCAAGTATAGGTCGTTGTATGCCATGTGTATTGTTATCCTCTTAACCAAGAAATGTGAAGATACTAACATGGTATGCAAGTGAGATGTAAGAGTATATCTCACTGAACGTGATCAACTGCTGAGCATTCAGTTGTCAAGAGTAGCTCGTGAAAGATATGGGTATAAATGTCTCTTCAACTTGAGATCACCATGGTGACTTGCAAACAATTCATTATGCTTTAGTGTCAGACTATCTAAATTTTTAATTCAATGATGAAAGATTTTTGGATACAGTCAAGTACTTGCGAAGTCGATATGTGAGTCAAGATAGAATTGACTCCTTCAAATAAGTAGGAGTTGATATATCAGTGTATTTAAATTCAGTAAAATCTCGATTGGGGTAATCCATGAGATAAATTTAAAATTTAAAATACAATATGGATGATCATATCTAGGTTGATAGTTAAATTCTAGATCACCTTGAGTATTTAGATCAAAGGGATGAATTATACAATAACCATATGTTAATAGGTTCTTGAATGTTGCTTTACAATCTTTCGACCTATCCAGATGTCGGATACCATTGCTAGATGGCCACTTTGATTGATAGAAAAAGATTATTCTTGTACTATCAGCTTAGGTTCGAATCTATGGGGTCACACTCAAAAAAAATTTCTGACTGATCATATGGCTGATCGACGATTAAGAATCATTCTAGGATAAAAGAGTCAATTCGATTGATTATTAACCTTATATAAAAGTTTAATAAATTAATTTACTAATTATTGGTTAATTATAAGAAGATTGATTAGTGATTAGATTGTTGATTAGCTTAATTTGATTGAGCATTGAGGTTTGGATCAAATCTAATTGAATTGGATTCAATTTGGTTTGATCCGATTAGGTTATAAGATGACCTAATTGCTAAGGATATTTGATTCCTGATTTGATCGAAACTTGTGCTCAATTAATTTTTGATTTGATTAGAATTTAATTGAAGCTATTTGCTATCTAATTAGATTAGATTTAGTGGTCTAATTAGGTCTAACCTAATTTGGTTAGGTTAAAAATCTAATTGGATGAGAAATTGAATTCGAATTCAAATGGATTGATCCCCTGCGCCAACTTTCTCTACTCCCTTCTTTTCTTCACATGAGAAAAGTTTTTGCATGAATTTTTTTTCATGCCCATAAAAGGATTAACACCCATTTCTGATCACTTTTGATTAGGATTTGGTTGGTTTAAATTTTGAGTTCAAAACATTTGAATTTGAATTTAAAACTATGAGTCCAAAACTAGTTGGACTTTTCTCTTAATGCCGACCACTCCTCTTACGCACAAATGGGTTTTGCATGATTTTTTTGTGCCATTTTGATGATTGTCATCTACTCTCTGAGTTCCTAAGATAAGAATAAATTTTGGTTTATGTTTGATTCAAATTTGATTTGAATTGATGATAAGGATCAACCATCGTTTGAACTTAAACCAAACTATCCAAATCTTAACCTTATCTTTCGTGGGACACCACCTTAAGAAGTGATGTTTTTTTTTGTGCAACAAATGAGATAGATTTTTGGCATGAGAAACATCAGAGAGGGGGTGTGAAAAATCAGAGAGGAGTTGGGCTTCTTTGCATGAGAAATCGAGGAAGAAATCTTCCTCCTGGGTGTAAGGTCTAGGGTGGGTTCTAGGGTTTCTTTTGGCTCTAATTTTTTGTGTAAGAAAATTATAAGAGAGTCTTGTTCCTTTCTTTCACACCACCTCCTCCTCATAAAGCTCCATCTTTTGATCCAAAAGACTCTGGGTGATCCTATGAAAGGAGCTTGAATCAACCATCCAAAGTCTTCGATGCGAGCCAGCACTCTTGAGAAGGACGATCTGATTAGGACTTCGAGTGGATGACCTGTAGAGGTCGGACGATCTGTGCAATTGCTTGACATCAGGAAGAGCCTCATACCATGCCTATCAGTTGCAAAGATAATCGACCCATGCAAAGATAATGAGTTCTAAACTCAATCGATGAGATCTAATAGTTAGATTTGATTAAGATATCGATATGATCGATGCAATTTTTATTTATATCAGATTTTTGTATGCAAAATTTTTGTATCATAGATCCTTAAAGGTAGTTTAGATTTGATCCAAAGCATGTATAGAAGATTAAAGTATTTAATCTACTATTTTCAACTATAAAAATTTTAAATTACATGCTTTGACCTGTCTGTTTCTCCTTCAATTGGTATCAGAGCTTCATTGCTCTTAACATGAATGTTTTACATATAATCTAATTTTAATCTAATTTTAATTATCTAGATTAGATTAAAATAATTAATTTAAAATTTAAATAGTATAGTAATCGAATTGGATAGATCCTCATAGCCATCTAATCATAGGAGAAAGTAGGATTTTACAGCCCTCTCCTCCTATTCGATGGGGTTCTCCTATGGCGTGTAAGGATGCTGTACGGTCTTTTCCATGAAGATGAACAACAAAAGAGTTAATTTTTTTTTTTATAGATCTGATATAATGTATGTTAGATCTGAAATTAAAGTTTATTTGATTGTATGAGTTTGTGAAAATATTTTACAAAACTTGAAACGATGTTCAAATACCGAACCCTAACCCATGTTAGCCCAAAAACTTAATTGCAAATTAAGTGATCTAGATTTGAGAATCAAAGATCTAAGGTATAAATTTCATAATTCATGGATTTATAGGTTAGCTCGAGTCAAGTCCATTTAACTAGGTTAGACCTAGGATTAGAAATCATAGATAATTGACTATATTAGTAATTGATCAAATCTAATTAATAGTTAATTCTAATTGGGTCAATTTTTTTCTTGATCAATTCTCAATAGTTGTAGCCGGTCAAGTCCATATCTTTGATTAGACTAAGATGGACCTTGATTGTAGCTTCATGATCGAGCCCAAGTCTATAAGTTGATCAAATTGAAACTAACTAACCAGTTGGTGTCTAAGATAAGTATGACAGCTTTGATCGATGGTCATTAATTGGGAGTTACTCACATAGATTAAGACTCTGTGGAGTTAATGGCATATCCCTCTCACCAATCTTACTTATCTAGCCAATGTGGTGGATCATATTTTGATTAGATTACTTATGATTGGGGTTGACCCATGCTAACTAGAAAATCATTATGACTAATTTAGATGCCCCTAGTTCAGCTTGTCTAAAGTCCATTTCATAACCTAGTGAAGTCAATGGGAGGATCTATGACTGATTGGCTGGATCAGCTTATGCCCAGTCTTCTTTAATTTAATTTGATGAAGTCAGTGGGAGGATTAAGATTAATTGGTTAAGTTTTTTTCATCTTTCATTTCATCCAATTAAATTTTTTAAAATTATTAGGTCCCTAAAAATAAAATAGTTATGGTGATAATTAGATCATAGCCTCCCATTAAGTTGGATGATAATGGGTCCAACAGTTTAGATTATCATTGGAGGTGCCATACGTCTGGTGCTCATTTGGCTGTCAGAATTATCATTTATAATATGTTGATTTAGTTGTATCTTTCTGATTGTCAGGTTGGCCGAGCCACACTCAGGTCTGGTCACTCATTTGTCAGATACACTAAATTCTGATATGTTAATAATTGGATCTAATCAGAACTTTCAGTGGAGGTGCCACACACCTGCTGAAGAGGTGTCTGGGGCAAAATTGAGTACTGAAAATTATTTAATGAAACAATTGGTTAAGAACATACCTATAGATATATAGGGGTTGGTGAGCCACACTCAAACCCATGTGCAGCCTATGAGGATTCAGGTACCTACTAGAAAATTAGTGTAATTTCTCAAAATAGAGATAGAGGCTACCAATTTGAATAAAATAGTGAGAAAACCTTTAAACTAAAATCCATATCTTTAGGCTTAATCAATTCATATACTAATTAGATTTTGGTTTTTCTTTTGCAGTTATGGCCACTATCTTATTGCTCCGATCACTATTAGATAGTGATAAATTGATGGGATCAAATTTCGATAGTTGATATCGAAAGCTGAAAATTATCCTGGAGTATGAATGGATCTTGTATGTGTTGACAGATCCGACACCCGAGGAGCTAGCTCCGAATGCCAGAAGTACGGTTTGAGATACTTATCAGAAGTGGCTCAATGATCAAACTATGGTTCATTGCATTATGCTGGCAGTGATGAATGATGAGTTCAACTGTTGATTCAAAAATGCTTAATCTCAGGATATGTTACAAATATTGAACAAATCCTTTGGCATGCTCGATGATATAGAGAGGCATAGACAAGTTGTGCCATCTTCAACGCTCGAATGAGGGAAGGAGCATCAGTTATTGATCATGTATTGTACATGATTGAGATGATTGAGCACTCGAGCAAGCTCGACTTTCTCCTGCATGAATAGCTGGGGAAGGATGCCATTTTGAACTCTTTGTCCAAATCCTACCTTTTTTTTTTACTCATTATTGAATGATAAAGCCTGCAATCAACTACCACAGTTTGTTGGGATTGCTGTAGAACTTTAAGAAGGATCACCAGCTCCATAAAGAGTCGGTGAATGTGGTAGGAGTATCTTCTTCTATGCGTCGATCCTTTAAGAAAGGGAAGAAGAACAAGAAGAATAAGAAAAAAGTGCAAAGTGTGTAGGGTTTCAGGTTGGACATGCACAGTGGAAGTATAATGGATTTCAAAATTTAAATTATAAAATCTTAAATATTAAATCTATAAACTAATATCTTCTTGATGATTAACAATCATATATAATATATATTCAAAATTAAATTCAAGCTATAGAAGAATACCTGCAGTGCTTAATCCAAATTCTGATAGAACCTCCACCAAGCGCCCAAGTGTTCACCCTCCAACGGTGATCCACATAGGGCTATGACTAGGATACCAACTTCTTGAGTTGATTTCTCCTTCAAAATTCTCACTCTGAGAATTTTTTTGGGCACCAGGACCTCAAGACCCTCTTCCTCTTCTCCTAGCCTTCCATCCCTACCTTTCTTATCTCTTTGTCTTCCTTAATTCTCTTTCTAGGCTCTTATCCTAAAATCAAACTTGTTCTTACTATTTTTGGACTTATCCTAATAAGAGAAGGAAGATACTAATTGGACAATAGGGAGAGTGTGTAAGAAAGAAGAGATAAGAGTAATTTTCTGAATGAATCAAATCTCCGATGCAGCCCCCTTTAAATAGTTAGCGACGGGGCGCCTTCGGGAATGATTCGCTCCCCCTCCATGCGCCATCTCGCATCCATCAAAAAATCTTATGCCCCCTGATGAATTCTCACACCCATCTGGAAGGTTTTGACACATGGCAATCATCAAGAAAAAATCCAAGAGATGCTTCGCGTAGAAGGACTCTTCGAAATATTTTTCTCGATGATTCTCCAATGCGTCGCATAGCTTCATATGGAGCAATTTTTCTCCACCACCCATCAGCAACTTTTGTCCACCCAATGGCTCAAAATTGAGGTTCTAACTTGCTGATGGCATAAAAAAAATCTAAAAATAAGATGAGGTATGACACATAGATTAGAGTCCATCACAAGTTGAACTCTTGGTCAGGCGCATGAATCAGATTGGCAAGGTTTCCAACTTCAACCAATTTCCATGATTAAACCAGAAGGTGTTTTAACTTTAGAAAAAAAATTTCATTCAAAATTAAGTTAAAAATTACAAAAAAATTTATTTCATCATGAAACATTAGATAAGCTCGAGGAAGGGGAATCCCATCTCATGGGATGCGAAACCTATTTCTGCGCACAAAGACTGCACCCACACATAAGAAAAATTTTTGACACATAGAGACCTAGTTTCTTGGCTCCAAATTTTTGATACATATAGCCAAGGGCTGTTTTAACTCAAATCCAAAATTGGTTTGAATTAATTTTACTTTAATTAGTCCAATCTAGAATCAATTTTAAACCTGATTTGAAACAAGGAGCTAGTTTTTGCAACATGTGCTAGCATATCTATTTTGCAAACATGATCTAATCTAATTAGACCCCAGATCAATTTTTTTGTATGTGACCCATTGAGTTCCACATCTAATCAGTAGTGTTCCTGATTGTAAGTCAATCTGATTTGATTAGAATTTAATCTAATCAATTTAGATCCAATCGAGCTAACCCAATTTCAGCAATCAGAACTCTTTCTAATTGATAATTGAATTAAACTCTTTAATTTAATCAAACCTACAAGACAAGATTAATATTTAGCAACGTATCATGTCTACTTAAAAGATATAAAATTTTGATAAAAATATCAAAAATATCCTTTAGTGGAAAGTTGCCGTGCAATTCGATCCTGCAATCTCTCTGCACCCCGAATATGACTTTGGATATGGAATGATGTCAAATCTAATATCATATTCATATCTCTCTTAATATTTAATGATAATTTGATTAATAAAATATTAGAAACTCTTTCTAATTTTTATTATACTTTGATCAAAGATTTTTGAATCATCAATCGATCAGAGCAAGTAGAATACAATCTCCTCTTACCAAGAGTGATCGATTTCATATTGACCTACTCACAACCTCCATACACATTCCACCATATCCATAACACCCCGTATATGACTAAATCATGAATGAGTATGAACCAAAATATGGATTCATGTATACAAGATTCTATGGTAGTCTTAGGTCAAAAGATTACATGCACAACTCCCACTATAAGAAAATATCTTTTGATGGATAAGTAAATTCCATAAGATATTTCTTTAGTCGGATCAATTCAGTGAACTCATTCTCTAATGAGCACCTACTTCCTTGTATTAGTATCTCATACAAGTGACTTATGAGATCAACCATCCTCTCCATCGAGCATATATAGGAAGTGCTAGTCTATCCAAAATATTGATCTCCTACTCAATGCTCATATGACTAGGAATATTTTAAATCAAAATTTTTAAGATTTTTTGGTCTCATAAGTATGATCTTATCATAACCTTAAATCCATTGCCCTAATTTATGGAGTTTATCATAATCATTACAAAAATAAGATGCAGTATCTGATGAAAAATATCTTTTATTTATAAAAAGTCAATACATTAGTCTAGAAGATTACAAAGAAAATCCATCTAAATACAAATTTTGATTGGTTTGTAGGACATATTCCTTTTAATCTCTTACTTGCACTAAAGCCAATCATCCTTATATTTTATCTCCATACATTCGAGGTGGCGATCGAATTGCTATTGTGATAGAGCCTTAGTAAATGGGTCTGCTATGTTGTTCTTTATTTCTACTCGTTCAATGACAACATCTTATCTTTCGATTATTTCATGAACGAGATGGAAGCGTCTTAGAATATGTTTGGATTTATGATGAGACCTTGATTCCTTTGCTTGAGCAACTACTCCAGTATTATCATAGTAAAGTGGTATTAGATTTTCAATCTCAAAAATAATACCCAATTTAGTGATGAACTTCTTCATCCAAATACCTTTCTTAACAGCTTCACTTGTAGCTATGTACTCTGTCTCAGTGGTGGAGTCAGCTACAGTCTATTATTTGAAACTTTTTTAACTAACAGCTCCATCATTAAGAGTAAAGATATATCCTAAAGTGGACTTGCTATCATCAGGGTCTGATTAGAAATTAGAGTCAGAATAACCTTCTAGTTCTAGATCAGATCCTCCATATAGCAGAAAAATATCTTTAGTCCTTCTCAAGTACTTAAGAATATTTTTACTATTTTCTAATGATCCTCTTCTGAATTAGTCTGAAATCTACTAACTATGCTTAAGGCATAGGCAACATCAAGCCTGGTATATACCATAGCATGCATGATCGACCCTACCACCAAAATATAGGGAATAGAACTAATTCTATTTCTCTCTTCCAATGTTTTAGGAGACATCCTTTTAGAGAGATGTATGCCTTGACTCATGAGTAAGTAACCTCTTTTACTCCCATCCATGTTAAATCTTTTTAGCACTAAGTCTATGTATCTGGATTGGGATAAGCCTAACATCCTCTTAGATCTATCTTTATAGATTTTATACCTAGTATATAGGATGCTTCGCCCAAATCCTTCATGAAAAACTTACTTGATAGTCATGTCTTGATCGATTATAATGTTGGGATATCATTCTCAATAAGAAGTATATCATCTATATATAAAACTAAGAAGATAATGGTACTCCCACTAGTCTTCTTTGATACACAAGGTTCATCCATATTTTTGATAAAGTCAAATTCTTTGATTGTAACATTAAAGCAGATGTTCCAACTCCTTAAGACCTGCTTTACTTCATAAATAGATTTTTTAAGCCTACATACCTGATTTGCTCTCTCTTTTGAGACAAATCTTTCTGACTGAGACATGTAAACCTCTTTCTCAAGATAATCATTAAGGAAGGTGGTCTTTACATCTATTTACCAAATCTCATAATCATGGTATGCTGCTATTGCAAGCATAATCCATATAGATTTGAGCATGGTAACAGATAAAAATATTTCATCATAATCAATACCCTATTTTTGCTTGAAATCTTTAGCTATCAATTTGGCTTTGTAGGTTTCAACTTGGCCATCTACTCCAATCTTTTTCATATAGACCCATTTGCACCCAATAGAGGTCACACCCTCTGGTGCATCAACTAAAGTCAATATTTGGTTGGAGTACATGGAGCCCATTTTGAATTTCATAGCTTCTAGCCATTTGTCTGAGTCCCTATTCATGATGGCTTCCGTATAGGTCAAAGGTTCATCATTCTCAATGATGTGGGCTTCATTATTCTTAATAACGAACCCATAACTTATAGGTGCATTCCGCACTTTATCCGACCTTTGAATAGAAGGTGTATTTTGTGGTTGTACTTCATTAATGGATATTTCTAATTGAGGATCATCTTGTGCTTGCATTTGTAGATCTTGAACTTCTTCAAGTTTATTTTTCTTTCTACTACATCTTTTTAGGATAAACTCTTTTTCCATAAAAGTGGTATATTTATTGACAAAAATCTTTTATTCAAGAAGATGATAAAAGAGGTATCCTATACTCTCTTTAGGATAACCTACAAACAAGCATTTATCTACCCTAGCACTCAGCTTATATCCAAAGTTTCTTTTAACATTAGCTGGACAGCCTCATATCTTAAGATACTTAAGATTAGGTTTCTTTCCTCTCCATATCTCATATGGAGTGTTTGACATAGATTTTGAAGGTACTCTGTGAAGGAAAAACTGCCTTTTTCCTTATAGGATCTTCCAGATTTCATCAAATCTGGGATGAAATAATTTAAAAAAAATTTATTCTATGTTTATTTTAGATCTAAATCTTTAGATCTAATTTTATTATTTTATATTAATTCTAAAATAAATCTAAAATCATAAAAAAATATTAAATACCTCAAGGGTAATCTGATTATCCTATAGATGATCGCAGCAAGCCTGAGGTTCTGATTTAGCCACGCAATCGTCTGGCCTCTACCAGTATCCACTCAGGCAGGACTTGAATCATCTTCTCCTCATAAATCTTTGCTCCAAAAATTAGAACTAAATCTGATTAGGAAGATCTTCAAAAGTCTTCCTGAAGTTAGAATAGCAGCCTGTCGAAGAAGTCCTGCAGCCTTCCTGTTCAAGGCGTCACCACGCCTTAGACCTTTGCCAGATGGATGTCCAACTCCTTGGACATGAAGAGGAGAGGGAGACCTACAGATGGGATGTGGATAAAAGAAATGAGGGTGGCACCTTTGATGGGTTTGGCACAATTTTCTAAACCCTAGGCACAGACAGGGTTTATATAGACCCTGCTGCGCTGCACAGTGCCACATCATTCGACCAATCAAAAAATTTTAATAAATCCAAAAAAATTTTGATTGATAGAGTGATGTCATATGATCATATCAGATAAGAATCCCCACTCTCTCTCCTATGTTGGCACCATCTTTGGATAAGCACAAGGGTTGGCGCCAAAGAGTCCATGTTGATCAAGACTCCTCTTGATCTTTATCCACTTGGGGTGCCCACTTAATCCAATTGGGCTCACATCATAATTTGATTATGGCACCCAATTTAATGTGGATTTGGCATGTGAACACTCCAAAAAATCTTTCAATGAGCTCTTGCCAAGGGGCCTTCAGTTTAAGACCCATATGTCAACATTTGACAGATGTCTTAAAATAAAAATGGTAGGTGACAGGAATTAGCAGGTGTTGTCTTAAATTCATCTCATGAATTAAGACAAGACTTTTTTGAATTGGACAAGCTTCATTTAGACTGAGAAAAATCTTCTCAAGATTCTCTGGGTGAGTCAAATCACATTTGGCTCAGTCGAGATAGAAAAGATTACATGAGGAGAAAGTTAGGCTCAATCGTGTGCTAGCATGATTTTCTTGAACCTAATTGGATCTAATCCAAATCAATTGGGCTAGCCCAATTGATGACATCCAAATCCTAACCCTTGTTAGTGTGACCCAGTTAGGTTCAATTCTGTATGGTAATGAGATATGTCGTGATCTCATCATCGACATCATCGAAGCTCCTTTCGATGGACCAAAACTCTTCTGATTCAGATAATTAGAATGATTGATCATCAAGATCATTCTAATTGCTCCCAAAATCCATCAGCGACACTAGCAGTATATGGTGGCAATCCATTAGAACTGAAGATGAACCTCTCGATGCAGCTACCTGTGTGATTGAGTTCCTCTATCATGAGTCCCGACTGAATTAGGGTTAAGATGAACTCGTCAAACCCAACATCAGTCATATGAATTAGTCGATCGATCCGAGTCCGATGTGAAATTCTAATGGAAAACTCTTTTTCCATTATTTTACTCTGCCATGGCCATGGGCTTAAGGACTCAATCTTTCGATCATCATAGGACTACTCCTCTCATCTACCGAGGTTGATAGATCCCATCTTGGTGTGATCTGGTTTTACAATGAATATGCTACAGCTAACATACACCTCAGAATTTTGAATGGCTAGGAGATCGAGTTATGATGTAGTCAAACTATAACACACTCAAGGTGAACCATCGATGCACCTCAGGTCAAAGAACTAGACACACAACTGCAGCAACGAGCTAGTCATCATGAGAAGGTAGACTTCCTTATGACTGCTCGATATGGTCACGCTCAGTACTCTCGTTCTCAATGAATACCTGTACTCTCGCTCTGGTGTCTCCACACTATAGACTCAAGACACATCTATCCTAAGAAAGCGATCGTACACCAACCTTCCAGATCGATCACAATCCTAGTGATGATCCTATGATCAGGAGCTGTTTATGAGTTAGTTATGTAAATTCATGTCTTAAATTTTCAACTCTTAAAAATATGAATTGACATTCCTACTAACTCAAAGGATGTATCACAGACACAATGTACACAATGTGAAAGAAGAATAACCCATTTATTGATTTATAATCAAAATTATAAATTTGCCCTTAGATTTATACAGGAATGTGTCAGCCAATCTGGCATCTAGGGCACACATCTAACACTCTGTTCAAAATATAGACTGTAGTTTCTAGGGCATATCTCTAGAAGAAAATAGGCAAGTCTGTAAGGCACATCATGGATCGCACCATATCTAATAAAGTATGATTTCTCCTTTCTGCTACATCATTTAGTTATGGTGTATAGGGAGGGGTCTATTCTGAGAGAATTTTATTTTTTTAAAATGATCTAGAAATTCATTGGATAGGTATTCTCCTCATCGATCAGATCAAAAGATTTTAATATTTTTTTCAGTTTGTTTCTCGACTATACTTTGATACTCTTTAAATTTATCAAAGATCTCAGATTTATATTTCATAAGATACACATATCCAAATCTAGATAAATCATCAATGAATGTTATAAAATAAGAGTATCCTCCTCTGACTTCTATTGTCATTGGACCACATACATCAGTATGCACAAGTCCTAATAACTCACTTGTCCTTTCTTATGTCTACTAAATGGAGTCTTAGTCATTTTTTTTATAAGACAAGATTCATAAGTACCTAATGATTCATAATCATAGGGATCAAAGAACTCTTCTTTGTATAGCTTGTTAGTCTTTGTCTCACTTATATGACCAAGTCGACAATGTCAAAGTAAAGTATTATTCATCTCTTCCCTCTTTCACTTTTTGCTTTCATCAATATGAAAAATATTATCATTAGATAGAATTAGAAGACCATTATTAATAATGCCATGATAAAAAATTTTATTAGAAAAGGAAATTGAGCAACTATTGTTCTTTTCATTTATTTCATAACCTCATTTTAATAGCAACGGTACAGAAATAATATTTCTAATGATCTTAGACATATAATAACAGTTTTCTAGCTCTAAGATCTTTCCAGAAGGTAACTTAACATGTATGTCCCTACAGCCTCTACTTGGATGGACTCTCCTCCAGCATCGTAGAGCTCGAAGTTACCTTTCTTCAGCACTCTAATGTTCTGCAGTCCCTACAAGGACTTGCAGATATGAGAATCGTAGGCAGTATGCAATACCCAAGAGTCTGAATTGGAAGAACTTAATGATAAAATTGTATGTATCTCATACATACCTTTTAGTGCGTCGCTTGCACCAACCTTTATAGTTGCAAGATATAACTTGCAATTCTTTTTCCAATGTCCTGCCTTGCCGTAGTGAAAGTAGGTACCCTGTTTGGAGATTTTCTTTCCCTTCTTCTTTATCTTGCTACCCTTAGAGTTCAGAGCTTTCTTTGAACTCTTAAAATCTGACTTCTTCTTAGAGATTTTATCCACAAGAAGAAGTGGAGCTTTTTCTTTCTTTATGTGGCTCTCAACTATTTTCAGCATATTTAACAACTCAGGCAAGGAGGTATTCAGTTTGTTCATGTGATAATTCATGACAAACTGAGCGAACGACTTGAGGAGAGATTGCAGGATCAAATTTGACTTAATTTTTCATCCATCACAAAACTTAGTTGACCCAATCTGGTGATCAGATCAATGATCTTCAGGACATGGTCATGCACGGATGACCTCTCAGTTATTCTAGCATGAAATAACTGCTTAGATATCTCATATCTAGCAGTCCTACTCTGTTCTCCATATAATTTTTTAAGATTGAGGAATATGGATTAAGTATCCATACTCTCATGATGCCTCTACAATTCATTGCTCATAGAGGCCAATATGATGCACTTGACAATCAAACTATCATTCTTCCACATCCTGTATGTGGATACCTCCTCCTCTATGGCATCATCCTCAATCTCTTGTGGTTTGGAGACACCAAGAATATAGGAGAGTTTCTCCTGAGTGAGTAAGATTTTAAATTTCTCA
Source organism: Elaeis guineensis (assembly GCF_000442705.2). Lineage (NCBI taxonomy): Eukaryota > Viridiplantae > Streptophyta > Magnoliopsida > Arecales > Arecaceae > Elaeis > Elaeis guineensis. The sequence continues at coordinate 111,112,762 of NC_025996.2, forward strand.
ATCAGTCCACATAATTGGGATCGGTCAACTTGTTGGAATCTAAATTCCGCACAATGATAGTGAAGACATCATTTATAGAATTTAATCTACAATAATTAAAGAACATTACATAAGCAAACAACTCATGTTGACTCACCAATTAAATAAGATCTTTAGATTTAATTATGCCTCTCATTATTTTGTCGAACATCATAACCCTCTATTATGATGAACGAGATATATTACATATTTATCTTAGTGGGATTGATATCCTAATCCCTCATAATGATCTTGTGTTAACACAACAAACCCTTATGAGTTCATAGGTAGAAAACTCTTTTCAATTGCATCTCATGCAATTTTCAATATTATATCTTGGCCTCTAAAATATTATTAACCTTGTATTAACACAACAAACTATAATATTTTAGTTAAGTAAGACCCTTTATTTCAATACAATCAAATTCGAATATAACTGCTCTTGTGTTAACATAATAAAGCAGTACATCCAAAATTATTGTAAGCATCTTCTATGCATCAGAATTATGTTATATCAATCCTTATGACAAGTCTTGTGGTAACACAACAAACTAGCCATAGTTCATGATGTAACACTAACCTAATATGAAGGAAGGCCCCTAGTAATGTTTTCAACATTAGGGTTTTTCAATATCAAGATTGCTTAATCAAATTGGCCCGGTAAGTAAGATGGGGGTCCCCCCATTGCTTTCATTATACACTAATAAATTAGTCAGATCAGATAATGGAACCAATTAAAGAACCACCTGTAGCACTTTTCTAGACACCAATTGATTAAGCCCTAGTTACATATCACTACAACTTAATATAATTTTTAATGAGGGCTTTTATTTGGTCTTATATATATTTTAAGTATATAATGCTAATTTATGCTAATATATATCAGTATTAAAATATTCTATATATGCATGTGTAACATATGGACTTTCATCGTCCTAGGACAATCTTGCAACATAACCCCATTATGCTAGGACAACCTTATGTCAGGATGATGAAATGATGAATCATATACATCATTTCAATAATTATATGAAAGTATAATTATATAGCATAATTCATCTTATAGCATAAATCATAATATATATCACATAAACATTATGTATATATGATTGAACCAAATAAGGCAGGCTCTGAAACCACTGTAGGGTTTCAGGGTGGACATGCACGGTGGAAGCATAATAAATTTTAAAATTTAAATTATAAAATTTTAAATATTTAACTCATAAACTAGCATCTTCTTGATGATTAACAATCATATATAACATATATTCAAAATTAAATTCAAGCTATAGAACAATACCTGCAGCGCTTAATCCAAATTTTAGTAGAACCTCCACCAGGTACCTAAGTGTTCACCCTCCAACGGTGATCCACACAGGGCTATGACCAGGACACCAACTCTTTGAGATAATTTCTCCTCTAAGATTCTCACTCTAAAAATTTTCTTGAGCACCAGTACTTCAAAACCCTCTTCCTCTTCTCCTAGGCTTCCTATCCCTACCTTTCTTCTATCCTTGTCTTCCTTAATTCTCTTCCCAGGCTCTTGTCCTAAAATCAGACTTGTCCTTACTATTTTTGGACTTATTCTAATAAGAGAAGGAAGAGGCTAATTGGATAATAGAGAGAGTGTATGATAAAGAAGAGATAAGAATAATTTTTTGAATGAATCAAATCTCCAATGCAGCCCCCATTAAAAAGTTAGCGACAGGGTGCCTTTGGGAATGATTCGACCCCCCTCCACGCACCATCTCGCATCTATCAAAAAATTTCATACCCCCTGATGAATTCTTATTCCCATCTAGAAGGTTTTGATACATGGCAATCATCCAGAAAAAATCTAAGAGATGCTTCACGGAGAAGGACTCTTCAAAATATTTTTCTCAATGATTCACCAATGCATCGCACAGCTTCCCATGGAGCAATTTTTCTTCTCCACCCATCAGTGACTTTTGTCCATCCAATGGCCCAAAATTGAGGAACTAACTTGCTGATGGCATGAAAAAATCTAAAAATAAGATGAGGCGTGACACATAGATTAGAGTCCTTCACAAGTTGGACTCTTGGTCAAGCGCATAGATCAGATTGGCAGGATTTTTAATGTCAACCAATTTCCATGATTAAAGTAGAAGGTATTTTAACTTTAGAAAGATTCCTTGTACTCACAATTAAGTTAGGAATTATGAAAAAAAATTTCATCATGAAACATTAGATAAGCTCGAGGAAGGGGCATCCCATCTCATGTGATGCGAAATCTGTTTCTGTGCACAAAGACTGCACCCATACATAAGAAAAATTCTTGATGTGTGGGGATCTAGTTTCTGAAAGGAAGTGTGGTGGGTAATGTACATGCAATTTTAAAATTTTATAATGAAATATATATAGATTAAATAATTTAATCTATAATGCATGCAAAGATCAAATCTAAGTCACCATACAGGATCTATGACATAAACTAATATGCATGTATGTACATCTGAAATCTAAAATTCAACAAGTACAGGACATATCTAATCTATATCTAGATCATATCTAAATATTGATTGAATATAAAACTTCATACTTGAGTGTTGGGTATAAAATACCCACAGCTGAAACCTTCGGTGGAACCGACATCAGCACAGCTCCGCCCGGACTCCTACGGGAGCCGGGCTCCACCGCCGACATCAGAACAGCTCCGCCCAGACTCCCACGGAGCCGGCCTCCACCGCCGACATCAGCACAGCTCCGCCCGGACTCCTACGGGAGCCGGGCTCCACCGCCGACATCAGCACAGCTCCGCCCGGACTCCTACGGGAGCCGGGCTCCACCGCCGACATCAGAACAGCTCCGCCCGGACTCCCACGGGAGCCGGGCTCCACCGTCGACATCAGAACAGCTCCGCCCGGACTCCCACGGGAGCCGGGCTCCACCGCCGACATCAGCACAGCTCCGCCCGACTCCTACGGGAGCCGGGCTCCACCGCCGACATCAGCACAGCTCGCCCGGACTCCTACAGGAGCCGGGCTCCACCGCCGACATCAGAACAGCTCCGCCTGAACTCCCACGGGAGCGGCTCCACCGCCGACATCAGCACAGCTCCGCCCGGACTCCTACGGGAGCCGGGCTCCACCGTCGACATCAGAACAGCTCCGCCCGGACTCCCACGGGAGCCGGGCTCCACCGCCGACATCAGCACAGCTCCGCCCGGACTCCTACGGGAGCCGGGCTCCACCGCCGACATCAGAACAGCTCCGCCCGGACTCCCACGGAGCCGGGCTCCACCGCCGACATCAGAACAGCTCCGCCCGGACTCCCACGGGAGCCGGGCTCCACCACCGACATCAGGATAGCTCCGCCTAGACTCCTACGGGAGCCGGGCTCCACCGCCGACATCAGAATAGCTCCGCCCGGACTCCTACGGGAGCCGGGCTCCGCCTCCGACATGAACTGCGGGTAAGCTTCGACCGGACTCCTACGAGAGCCGGACTTCACTTCTAATTTTGATTGTAGCACAGCTCCGCCCGGACTCCTACGGGAGCCGGGCTCCACCGCCGACATCAGAATAGCTCCGCCCGGACTCCCACGGGAGCCGGGCTCCACCGCCGACATCAGAACAGCTCCGCCCGGACTCCCACGGGAGCCGGGCTCCACCATTGACATCAGAATAGCTCCGTCCGGACTCCTACGGGAGCCGGACTCCACCTCCGACTTCAATCGCAGCGCAGCTCCGCCCGGACTCCTACGGGAGCCGGCTCCGCCTCCGACATCAATTGCGGGTAAGCACCGACCGGACTCCTACGGGAGTCGGGCTCCGCCTCCGGCAACAGCACAGCTCCGACTGGGCTCTTAAGGGAGCCAGGCTACGTCCTCGACGCCAACGACTGCAGCCGCAAGCAAACTTCACCCAGACTCCTACGAGAGCCGAGCTCCGCCCCCAACTTCAGCTCCGAGGGGGGTTCCGCCCGGACTCCCCCAGAAGTCGGGCTCCACCCACGACCCTGCTCCACTTCCTGCGGCGGACTCCGCGCAGTCCCATCATTCCCTGACAGGCCGCAGTAGCCATCGCCGCCCTGCTCCACTTCTTGTGGCAGACTCCGCACAGCTCCACTACCCCCTGGCAGGCCGCAATAACGCCACGAACCTGCTCCACCTCCTGCGACGGATTCCGCACGATTCTCCCATCTGCTGGCGAGTCACGACAACGGACGCTGCTCCACTCCGCGTAACAAATTCCACGTGGCAAGCCACGGCGGTGGCCACGCACCTACTCCACTATCCTTTGCAATCAATTTCCCTGACCATGGGTGGCCCACTACTAGACGGTTACAAACGTCGCCATCAATTCATCGCCTCCTCCGCCTATAAAAGGGGGACCCAGATACGTTATTCTCTAAGCTCTTTTTCCTATCTCAAAACTCTACTAAATTCTCCGTTCGAACACTCCTTTCTTGTTGAGGCAGAGTACTGACTTGAGCGTCGGAGGGTCTTGCCGGAGCAACCCCACCTCCGGTTTAGACTTCCCTTGCAGGTCCCGCGGCGACCGCGGCTTCCTCGACTCCAGCTTCTCCGGCGCAAGCAGATTTTTGCACCAACAGGATTGGCGCTAGAGGAAGGGGCTGAACCTTCGCAGCACCCTTGTTCTTAAAGGAGTGTTCAGCGGAGCCGTCTCCGACCGTCTCTCCGTCACACACTCCCAATCTTCCCCCGCGAGATCAGCATTCGATGCCTCCGCGCAGGGCGTCCACCCGGCGCTCTACGGCCTCCGCGGCCAGATCTCAGGCTCCGGCTTCCCCTCCAGTTTCTCAGCCTCTCCTCCTCCCCCTCCGACGGCGGCGGTCGGCACGGAGCAATTCGACTTGCTGGCGCAGTAGGTCAAGGGACTCATCGAAGCCGTACAAGCGATGCAGCAGCAGCAACCGCAGGCGTCGGCGCATCCGGAGGGGGCATCTCCAGAAGGCCAGAACCCGGCGGCGGGGCGGGCCACCTGGGCCAGCCGCCCCGTCCTTCCCGGGAAGGCGAATCCGAGAGTGGAGAGCCCTCCGTCGGATCACGACTCCACCCCTGGAAGATCCCTGCCCCCGCTCTGCCAAAGGACCCTCGAGACTCGAAGTCGAGAGGATTTTCTGGACCGGAGGCTCCAGGAGATGAACCGGCGGATCGAAGAACTCCGCCACGCGCCTCCCGCTTATGGTGAGGATATTTGCACTGACCCTCCTTTCTCCCAAATGATTATGCAGGAACCGATCCGTCGAACTTCAAGCTTCCCCAGTTCGAAAGCTACGATGGGATGTCGGACCCGGTTGATCATCTGGAGGCCTTCCGAACGATGATGCTGCTTCACGGCGCTCCGGACGCCATCTTGTGCCGGGCTTTCCCGTCTACTTTGAAGGGAGCGGCCAGGAACTGGTACTCTGCTCTGAAGCTGGGTACCATATTTTCCTTCGATCAAATGAGCCACCAATTTGTGGCCCATTTTGTCAGCAGTCGGCATCCCCGGAAGGGTTCGGAGTCCCTCATCAACATCAAGCAGAGGGAAGGGGAGTCCATACGGGCCTACATCAACCGCTTCAACATCGCGGTGCTGGAGGTCCGGAATTTGGACCAGTCAGTTGCCATCGCCGCCCTGAAGGGCGGCCTTCAGAAGAATGATCTTTTGTACTCCCTGGAGAAGAAGTACCCCAGGGATTTTGCCGATTTATTGGCTCGGGCTGAAGGATATGCCCGAGCGGAAGAAGCCTTCAAGATGAAGGACGAAGAGACTGCAAGGGAGCGTCAGGCGGGAGATTCTGGTAAGCAAGCAGTTGAGAAGAGGCCAAAGGAAGCCCGGCCTCGCTCCCGATCCCCTCCAGGGCATAAGCGCGTCCACACTCCACCCGGGCACGCGGCAGAGAAGCCCGGACAACAGGTTTCGACGGGGTTCCCCACCAGGGAAATTCCGCAGCTACGCCCCTCTCAACGCTTCGAAGGCCCAGGTACTGATGGAGGTCAGGGAGCTGCTCCCTAGGCCGGAGAGGATGCGCACACACCTCGGGAAGCGCAACCCCAACAAGTTCTGCCTCTACCACCGCGACCACGGCCACGACACGGAGGAATGCATCCAGCTCCAGGACGAGATCGAGGAGCTCATCCGGCGAGGTCGACTCGACAGATTCATCCACCGTAGGCCTGAGGGTAGAGGAGACCGGCCAAGAGCCCTCCCGCCGCCTGAACCGCAGAAAAGGGAGGAGCAGCCCGAAGACCGGCCTCCCATCGGGACCATCGACTCCATCGCTGGAGGGCCTTAAGGAGGAGCAGGAAAGCTATAAATGTATCATTTACTGTTTCGTCCTGAATCTACTTTTCTTTTTTAGCTAACATGTCCCTCCCACCTAGCGTGGATGTATTCTGATTGGGTAGGATCCCGCCAAAAAATGCTGCCATGCCAGGAACAGGAGGAGAACCTCGTTCTGGCATGAGCAAAGTCGAAGGCCCGGTTCTTTTAGACCGGATGGGGGGAGAGGCCTTACAACGCCCTAATGTGCCCCCACAGCCCTGTTAGGGACAGGAGGAAAACCTCGCCCTAACTTGAGCAAAGTCGAAGGCCCGGTTCTTTTAGACCGGATGGGGGAGAGGCCTTACAACGCCCTAATGTGCCCCCACAGCCCTGTTAGGGACAGGAGGAAAACCTCGCCCTAACTTGAGCAAAGTCGAAGGTCCGGTTCTTTTAGATCGGATGGGGGGAGAGGCCTTACAACGCCCTAATGTGCCTCCACAGCCATGTCAGGAACAGGAGGAGAACCTCGTCCTGATATGAGCAAAGTTGAAGGCCCGGTTCTTTTAGACCGGAAGGGGGAGAGGCCTTACAGCGCCCTAACGTGCCCCCACAATCCAGGCCGGTAACGAGAGGAGAACCTCGCACTGACTCAAGCAAAATGGAAGGTCCGGACTCCTATGGGAGCCGGGTTTCGCCGCCAAGAAAGGTTTCGCCCGGACTCCTACGAGAGCCGGGTTCCGCCGCCGAGAAAGATTTCGCCCGGACTCCTACGGGAGCCGGGTTCCGCCGCCAAGAAAGATTTTGCCCGGACTCCTACGAGAGCTGGGTTCTGCTGCCAAGAAAGATTTCGCCCAGATTCCTACGGGAGCCGGGTTCCGCTGCCAAGATAGATTTCGCCCGGACTCCTACGGGAGCCGGGTTCCACTGCCAAGAAAGATTTCGCCCGGACTCCTACGGGAGCCGGGTTCCGCCGCCAAGAAAGATTTCGCCCGGACTCCTACGGGAGCCGGGTTCCGCTGCCAAGAAAGATTTCGCCCGGACTCCTACGGGAGCCGGGTTCCGCCGCCAAGAAAGATTTCGCCCGGACTCCTACGGGAGCCGGGTTCCGCTGCCAAGAAAGATTTCACCCGGACTCCTACGGAAGTCGGGTTCCACTGCCAGGAAAGACTTCATCCGGACTCCTACGGGAGCCGGACTCCAATCGCCACTTCAGCAGCAAGGGTCAACGATGGTGGCGAAACTCGGCCGCATAACAAGATCGGATGAAAGAAAAGAGCCCCCCCCCCACGGCGACATCTACGTCAAACAAGCCAAACGACAAGAAAGGTCCAACAAACGACAATATCAGTGCTACGCATGAACAAGGTAACACAAAATGCTCCTTTTTCCATTTTCGATATATGCACTACAAGGCCAGAACGGCCAGAGAAAGAAGGACAAAACGACAAAAAAGAAAAAAAAAACTACATAAAGATAAAGGGGCTCTAAGGAGGCCCTGCTTCCTCTGATCTAGAGTTGCCACCTCCATCCCTCAACCAGGACTGCCTCAGGCTCTCCACCGTTTCCTCCAGTTCTTTCTTCTTTCGCAGCGCATCCTGGAGCGCCTGACAAAGTCGCCGGCTCTCAACCTCCGCTTCCCGATGCTACTTCCGCAAAACTTCGGACTCTGCTTCTGCATCCACGATGGCCTTCCGCTCAAGCCCCAGTTGAATTTTTACTTGTTGCAGCTCGGCTGTCTTCTCCCCAAGGGAGACAGAAATCCCCTCGACGGTGCCTCTCAGGGCTTGGAGCTCTTCGGTATCTTGGGCGTTAGTAAGCTGCGCCCTGGTAACCAGCTGCCTCTGGAGACGAAGGACCTCGTCCGCCGCCTGTCGGAATCTCCTTTGGTACTCTTCCACTTGCCAGCACCAACTGGCCCGCTGCATGTCATGGCTCATCTCAGCATCTTGAAGCTGCTTCTGGAGGACGGAGACCTTCTGCGACCATTTTTGTTCATCATCAACCCGCACCAGGGCCCGGGATGAGTTTCCTTCCAGCTGGCCGATCCTCCTCTTCGTAGCTGACAGCTCCACCTTAAGGGTGCTGATCCTGGCTTCTTGAGCCCAAGTTTGGTCGCTGGCGCTCTTCGTGCATTCCTCAAGCTCCTTCGTGAAGTTCGCCTTCCTTCGGCTGTAGTCCATGATTGCCTTCACTTGGAGACTCCTGAAGTGGGCGGCCTCAGCGGCGGCCTCGGAATAGCATTTTTTCGCCTGGTGGAGCTCTCCCTCCGACTTCTTCAACCTCTTCGTCAGGTGGAGGACCTCCTTTTTCAGCCGTTGGATAGTTGACTTCAGAGGGACCCCCAGGGGCAAGGGGAGTGCTTCGGTGGGGCGCTGCCATCGGAAGATGCAAACGTCAGAGAACGACTCATTACAAGAAGAAAGGCCGAAAAGGAGGGGCAGAGGGAAGAAAAACCCATCCACAATAAGAAATTCGACTTTATTGATTGATTTTGGATACAAACGGAAAGGAAGTATGGCGACAAAAGAAAGATACAAGATCGGAGGTCTCAGACCTCGGGGGCAGGGGGTGGAGAGCTCGGCGCAGGGGGTGCGACTGCGACTGCAGTGAACGAAGGGGCGGCCTCATCGTCGGACTCCTCCAAAAAATCGAGATCAAGGTCGGGGTATCTGCTGGCCACCCTCTCTCGGCTGAGCTCGAACCCCTTGGTGAATGCCTCCAGGCCGAACTGGACGTTCAGCTCCCTCATCTCCGCAGAGGCCTTGAACTCCTCCACCGCAAGGGTCCTGGCCTCCGAGACCAGAACCGAAGTTTGCTCGGCCAGATGGGCGACCTCGGCCTCCGCCTTCCTCGCCGACTCCTCCAAGCTTCGTCTCTCCTCCTCCCGGGCTTGTCTTTCCTCTTCCCGATCTTGCCTCTCTCTCTCCAGGGCCTCCCGGAGGGCGGCCACCTCGGCCGTCTTCGCTTGAAGATGGGCAACCTCGTCCTGGCAGCGCTCCTTCGCTCGAAGAAGGTCCCTCCTCATGCGGCCCGACGCCTCGACATAGGTGAAGAGCTGGTGCCCGACCTGCAAGGTCGGATAGAGAATTACCACAAAGACCAAGCAACCATGCAAATAAACATCCGCTTACCTCGAGAAAGGACCCCAAAGTGTCCCAGGCCCGCTGCTCAAGATCGGCGCGGTCGATCCTCTCCACTACATCGGACAGAATGCAGCCGTCGGGTAGCCGCCTGATCAGAGCCTTGTCGTTGAAGGGGTTCTCCGATTCCCCCCAGAACAGACAGACTCGTCTGCAGTGGCTCGGTGGCTACTCACCCTGCGGGCCACCGATTTCCTCTTCTTCCCCACGGTGGGTGCATCCGTGGGGCGGACCTCCGGGATAGGGACCTCAGTCGGCGGGCTCCTTGAGGGAGCCCGGGGGGCCGCTGGCTCGGCATCCGAAGGAATGTCGATGGCCGGGGTCGCCTGGACGGGCGCAGCCAAGCTCGTCTCCTCCGCCCTGGCCCTCTTCACCGAACCGGAGGTCGTCGCGCCCTTCCTCTTCTGGGCTCTCATAGCCTGGGCGAGCATCCGTGTGGCTTCGGCGTCCATTGCTAAAAAAAAAAAAAAAAAAAAAAAAAAAAAAAGAAGAAAAGGAGAAAAGAAGAAGAAGAAGCGACACCGATCAGTCCAGAGTAAAATAAAAAAAAAAAGAGAAAAAAAAAAAGAAAAGAGAGAGAAAGAAAGAGGAAGAAAAGAGAGGAAAGGAAAGAAATAAAGAGAAGAAGAAGAAGGCAAGAAAAGAAAGATAAATACTTGCTGGATCCTGGGGGCTCAGGCCGATGTTGAAAAGAAGCTGCTCTCTCAGAAGGTTAGGAAGGGAAGGAGCGGGATAACTTAGAAGCTTCTGGGCGGCCTGGAGATCGTCCTCTCCCAGGCTGGGAGCTCGGCGAATGGAGTCCCTCAGAGACCCCCAAAGGGGCAGACCCAGTTCCAGGGTCGGGCAGTAGACGAAGAGAAATTTCTCCTTTCAATTGTGAATCGAAGAAGGGGCGCCCTTCAACAACCCCTTCTTGCCGAACTGGGGGAGAAGTACCACCAATCCTTCGCTGAAGGATGGCGTTTGAAAGTGTAAAAGTGCCTGAACAAGGAAAGGGATGGTTGGACCTCGGCTATGTGGCAGAGAGACAGAAACCCTATCAGGAACCTAAAGGAATTCGGGGCCACCGAGGCGAGAGAAATGTCTAAGAAACGGAAGAGGGCGGCGACGAAGGCAGGAAGCGGAAGCCGGAGTTCGGTGCGGAATGCCTCCTGATACAGACAGAAGCGACCAGGAGGGGGAGCGCTGGCCCGGTCTGAGGGGCCAGGAAGCTCCAGGTCGTACTCCGGAGGAACCCCATACCGAACTCTTATCAGAAGGAGTTCGTCCGGAGTCGACGAGCAGGGAATTGCGCCCGGTGTGAAAACCGGGCGAGACCCAGCCCCAGACACGGGCTCATCCGCAGAGACGGGAGCCTGAGGGTTTGAAGTGGCGGAACTCTCGGAACTGCCGGGAGCAGAAGAATCAGAGGACATTCTGAACAGTTTCGAGGGGAGAGCCTAAGGGACCCTAAAAAGACAAGACCGAAAGGGGAGCAAGACGCCGAAGGCTAACTCAGAGGGGAGCACGAAAGCAACGAAGAGAGGAGAAGCCCCTGGACGGAGAGAAGAAGGTTGGCACTAACCTATGTTGCTCTGGGCGACCTGGGGGGCGAGGAACGGGAGGCACCTACAGCTCGAGAGAACGTTCGCTAGAGCAAGACTCTCGAGGGGAAGGCAGACACCAGCGAAAACTCAAAAATGGAATAGGGTGCCTGGAAGGAAGAGGACGGGTTTAAATAGACCCTGGGATCCGACGCCATAATGATCGCAAATCCCCCTGGTCAATCCACATCCAACACGTGTCCCACTCCCCCTCACAGGCGGCTAAAAGCGGCTGGCGGTTGGCAGGGCCATAATTGTGCCGTACCTAGGCCAGCGTACCTACAAGATTCTCGAAGCATCCCCTCGTACCGCTCCAACTCGAAAAGACTCCGGCACGTGCTCATTTAATGCCAAAATATCTGGGGGCGGCAGGGCGCAGGATTCGAAGGGACGGTTTCAGCTGTGTGTCTCTCTCTCTGTACTTCCTCCATTTGAAATTCAAACTCGGAAGTAGGGGGACTGGTGTTGGGTATAAAATACCCACAGCTGAAACCTTCGGCGGAACCGACATCAGCACAGCTCCGCCCGGACTCCTACGGGAGTCGGGCTCCATCACCGACATCAGAACAGCTCCGCCCGGACTCCCACGGGAGCCGGGCTCCACCGCCGACATCAGCACAGCTCCGCCCGGACTCCTACGGGAGCCGGGCTCCACCGCCGACATCAGCACAGCTCCGCCCGGACTCCTACGAGAGCCGGGCTCCACCGCCGACATCAGAACAGCTCCGCCCGGACTCCCACGGGAGCCGGGCTCCACCGCCGACATCAGAACAGCTCCGCCCGGACTCCCACGGGAGTCGGGCTCCACCGCCGACATCAGCACAGCTCCGCTCGGACTCCTACGGGAGCCGGGCTCCACCGCCGACATCAGCACAGCTCCGCCCGGACTCCTACGGGAGTCGGGCTCCACCGTCGACATCAGAATAGCTCCGCCCGGACTCCCATGGGAGCCGGGCTCCACCGCTGACATCAGCACAGCTCCGCCCGGACTCCTACGGGAGCCAGGCTCCACCGCCGACATCAGAACAGCTCCGCCCGGACTCCCACGGGAGCCGGGCTCCACCGCCGACATCAGCACAGCTCCGCCCGGACTCCTACGGGAGCCGGGCTCCACCACCGACATCAGAACAGCTCCGCCCGGACTCCCACGGGAGCCGGGCTCCACCGCCGACATTAGCACAGCTCCGCCCGGACTCCTACGGGAGCCGGCTCCACCGCCGACATCAGAACAGCTCCGCCCGGACTCCCACGGGAGCCGGGCTCCACCGCCGACATCAGAACAGCTCCGCCCGGACTCCCACGGGAGCCGGGCTCCACCACCACATCAGGATAGCTCCGCCTGGACTCCTACGGGAGCCGGGCTCCACCGCCGACATCAGAATAGCTCCGCCCGGACTCCTACGGGAGTCGGGCTCCACCTCCGATATGAACTGCGGGTAAGCTTCGACCGGACTCCTACGGGAGCCGGACTTCACTTCTAATTTTGATTGTAGCACAGCTCCGCCCGGACTCCTACGGGAGCCAGGCTCCACCGCCGACATCAGAATAGCTCCGCCCGGACTCCACGGGAGCGGGCTCCACCGCCGACATCAGAACAGCTCCGCCCGGACTCCCACGGGAGCCGGGCTCCACCTTGACATCAGAATAGCTCCGCCCGGACTCCTACGGGAGTCGGACTCCACCTCCGACTTCAATCGCAGCGCAGCTCCGCCCGGACTCCTACGGGAGCCAGGCTCCGCCTCCGACATCAATTGCGGGTAAGCACCGACCGGACTCCTACGGGAGTCGGGCTCCGCCTCCGGCAACAGCACAGCTCCGACCGGGCTCTTAAGGGAGCCAGGCTACGTCCTCGACCCAATGACTGCAGCCGCAAGAAGACTTCGCCCGGACTCCTACGAGAGCTGAGCTCCGCCCCCAACTTCAGCTCCGAGGGGGGTTCCGCCCGGACTCCCCCAGAAGTCGGGCTCCACCCACGACCCTGCTCCACTTCCTGCGGCAGACTCCGCGCAGTCCCATCATTCCCTGACAGGCCGCAGTAGCCATCGCCGCCCTGCTCCACTTCTCGTGGCAGACTCCGCACAGCTCCACTACCCCCTGGCAGGCCGCAATAACGGCCACGAACCTGCTCCACCTCCTGCGACGGATTCCGCACGATTCTCCCATCTGCTGGCAAGTCACGACAACAGACGCTGCTCCACTCCGCGTAACAGATTCCACATGGCAAGCCACGGCGGTGGCCACGCGCCTACTCCACTATCCTTTGCAATCAATTTCCCTGACCATGGGCGGCCCACTACCAGACGGTTACAAACGTCGCCATCAATCCATCGCCTCCTCCGCCTATAAAAGGGGGACCCAGATACGTTATTCTCTAAGCTCTTTTTCCTATCTCAAAACTCTGCTAAATTCTCCGTTCGAACACTCCATTCTTGTTGAGGCAGAGTACTGACTTGAGCGTCGGAGGGTCTTGCCGGAGCAACCCCACCTCCGGTTTAGACTTCCCTTGCAGGTCCCGACGGCGACCGCGGCTTCCCCGACTCCAGCTTCTCCGGCGCAAGCAGATTTTTGCACCAACATTGAGTATTGGTAGCAGATCACCACATCTGAAATCCATGGTAGATGGTTCTTCATGATGCTTGGCAGCTGCATACGCATCCGACCTCACGGGTATCCACACGAAGTCCTGGTGCTGATCGATCTCCTTAGGAGTGCTAGCTCATGAAGACACCATTCATTGGCTGATTTAAAAAGAATATGATAGAATTGAAGAATAAGGAGACCCTCTCTTTTTTTTTCTGGATCCATGCATCTGATCTCTACAATAGAGATCAAGAGAAGAACCCTTTCTTCTCAATTTCTCATGCACAAGAGAGAACATTTCTCTCTTCTTTTCACACCCTTAAGAAGAACTTTTTTCTCTAATTTTTTATGCTAAAAATTAGATCTAATCTAATTTTTTATAATAAAAATTATATAAAATCTTGAGATCTAAAAAAATCTAAAAGAGAGATCCAAGAGAATAATCATTCTTCTCTCTTCTTCTCCCATTTTCTTCTTGATTTAGAACTCAAGGAAGCCCTAAATGCCTAACCAAAATTTTTTTATATTTTTTCTCTAAATTTTTATATTAAAAATTATATTTAATCTAATTTTTATTTTAAAAAAATTAGAAAAAAAATTTAGAAGAAGAACTCCTTCTTCTTCAAGGCTGCGCACAAGAAAGAAGACACATCTTCTTCTTTGATCTAAAACTTCAAGAATCTCCAAACCCAAATCAGATTTTTTTTGATATTTATTCTTTAAATCCATATATTAAAAATCAGATCTAATCTAATTTTTATCTTAAAAAAAATAAAAAAAATTAAAAGAAGAACTCCTTCTTCTTCAAGGCTGCATGCAAGAAATAAGACCCTTCTTCTTCCTTGATCTTTCTCTCCTTGAAAAAAAATTTTCTTCTCCAATTTTCTATTGTATAACCAGCAAAAAAAACTTTCTTTGATGCCCAAAACTCAATAAGAAAAGATCAAGAAAATATATCAAAAAGAAGAGGAGAAAGTGGATGTTGCGAGAGGAATCTTGGGGTGTCCAACTCTTAGATGCCCCCTCCTTGTTTTGCGCGACAAGAAAAGAAGGGGAGATGCCCTTCTTTCTTACAGAAGAAATAAGGAGGCACACACAAAAGAAAGGGTGTGGGATCTCACGTTAAAAAAAAAAGTGGGCATAGAGAATAAAGATCACATGGGGTTGGGTTTAGTCTTATTCCAAATAGGATTCAAAATCTTGATCAAATTCTAACTAATTCTTGAACCCAATCCTAACCAATTTAGAAATTAGTTATAACAAACTAACTAATTGAATCCTAGCCTAATTATGAATCTAATTAGGCTCCAATTCAATTGAAAATTAGTTAGATTAAAAACCTCATTGATCCAGGGATGGAGATCTTAATGATTTTAGGGAAGCTATTTGATAATAGGGCTTGATCCAATCAAGCCTATTATCCAATAGAATTTGATCCAATCAAAATATATATAAAATAATTTTATATTTATGCATCCTTGAGATCAATTGGAATAAGTCCTGTTATTCAATAGGGCTACATCCAATTAATCCAAAGCCAATCTAATTGAATCCAATTCAATTAGATCTAATCCAATCTCCATTGCTCAATCAAATTGAGTCAATTAATAATTATATTATTAATTAATTATTTTTTTAATTTATTAATCATTAGTAAATAATTTATTATAATCTTTACATAGGATTAATCATCAATTAAATTGATAATTAAACCCTTCAACGATTCATAATCATCGATCAGCCATTTGATCAGACAGATACTTTTATGTGTATGACCCCATAGGTTCAAATCTAAGCTAGTAATATAAGAATAATTTCTATATTAATCGATGTAACCATCTAGCAATAGGATTCGACGTCCAGATAGGCTGAGTGTATGCCCAGCAATACTCTAGAACCCATGTGGATATAGTTACTATATAATTCATCCCTTTGACACTTGATGCTCAAAGATGATTTTAGGTTAAACTGTCAACCCAAGAAGAGCGGTCCACATTGTTTCTCAACCTCAAAAATTCTATGACTCCTCACTAGGACTACTTTGGCCAAAGTTTTGCTGAATTGAAACACAATAATGTATCATCTTCAATTTTACTTGGAGCGATCAATCTCATCTTGACTCACACTCAGACTTTACAAGTACTTGACTATACCCAAAAATCTTCCATCATCGAATTAAAAATTTGGATAGTCCGACACCAAAGCACAGTGAGTTGCTTGTAAATTATCGAGATAGCCTCAAGTCCGAGGGACACATATACCCATATCCTATCAGAGCAATCTTTGACAGCAGAGTACTCCAAAAGTGATCATGCTCAGTGAAATGTACTCCTACATATCATCTGTATGCCATATTCGTGTTACCACACATCTTGGTTAACAGGACAACCAACTAATATAGCACACAATGACTTACACTTGATACAATTATCATCCTTATAATAATTGTATCATTTAGTCACGAGCAAGATTTAAGAATTATATGATAAATCTTTCTTTATCATTTTAGAAGTAGTTCTAAGGACTTCATCATAACATATGAGTTCTATTTTAGAAGATGTATTCTTATGATAAATTTGCCAGATAATATTTATCATTTTATAATTCGTATACTTGTATGAAACACAATCATCTACAACCTAGATGATTAGCTTTACGATATTTTTCCAATAGTTTCTTTGCTCCAAATTTTTGATATATGCAGCCAAGGGCTGACCCAACTCAAACCCAAAATTGGTTTGAATTAATTTTACTTTAATTAGCCTAATCTAGAATCAATTTCAAACTCAATTCGAAACAAGGAGCTAATTTTTGTAACATATGCTAGCATATCTATTTTGCAAATATGATCTAATCCAATTAGACCCCTGATCAATTCTCTTTATGTTTGACCCATTAGATTCCACATCTAGCCAGCAGTGGGCCCGAGTGCAAGTCAATCTGATTTGATTAAAATTTAATCTAATAGATCTAGATCCAATCGGGCTAATCCGATTTCAGTAGTTAGAACTCTTTCTAATTGGCGGTCGAATTAAACTCTTTAATTTGATCAAACCATAAGATAAGATTAATGTCTAGCAATGTATCATGTCTACCTGAAAGATATAAAATTTGATAAAAATATCAAAAATATCCTGCAGTGAAAAGTTACCGTGTAATTCGATCCTGCAATCTTCCTACACCCCGAATATGACTCTGGATATGAAATGATGTCAAATTTAATATTATATTCATACCTCTGTTAATCTTTAATATTGATTCGATTAATGAAACATTAAAAACCCTCTCTAATTTTTATTCCACTTTGATCAAAGGCTTTCTGGATCATCAATCGATCAGAGCAAGTAGGATGCGATCTCCTCTTACTAGAAGTGATCGATTCCATATTGACCTACTCACAATATCCATATACATTCCACCATATCCAGAACACCCCATACATAACTAAGTCATGAATGAATATGAACCAAAATATGAATTAATGTATACAAGATTCTAT
The DNA here is from genome assembly GCF_000442705.2 of Elaeis guineensis. Lineage (NCBI taxonomy): Eukaryota > Viridiplantae > Streptophyta > Magnoliopsida > Arecales > Arecaceae > Elaeis > Elaeis guineensis. Next base: position 111,129,814 of record NC_025996.2, read on the forward strand.
GGTAGTCTCAGATCAAAGGATTATATGTACAACTCCCACTATAAAAAAATATCTTTTGATGGATAAGTAAATTTCATAAGATATTTCTTAAGTCGGATCAATTCAGTGAACTCATTCTCTAATGAGCCTCCACTTCTTTGGATTGGTGTTTCACACAAGTGGCTTATGAGATCAGCCGTCCTCTCTATCGAGTATACATAGGAAGTGCTAGTCTATCTAGAATATTGATCCTCTACTCAATGCTCCTATGACTAGGAATATTCTAAATCAAGATTTTTAAGATTTTAGATCTCATAGATATGATCTTATCATAACTCCAAATCCATTGCCTTGATTTATGGAGTTCATCATAATCATTACAAAAGTATGATGCAGCATATGATGAAAAATATTTTTTATTTATAAAAAGACAATACATGAGTCTAAAAGATTATAAAAAAAATCCATCAAAATATAAATTTTGATTGGCTTGTAAGGCATATTCCTTTCAAAGTACTGGGGCACCCTTTAAGCATGAGACTGATCTCTCCAAAAAGATGTGTTCTGACATATTTGAGGAGATTCAGCACAAAGCTAGAACCCTTATGCTTTGGCTAAAGGGAGCCTCATGTATATCATGCTATGCACACAATCCGATATTGACCTTGCTATGAATGTCACGAGCAAATATTGATGGAATCCATACTGAGAATACTAGATAACTGTGAAGAATATTTTCTAAGTACTTCAAAAGCACTTCGGATATGGTCATGGTCTTTAGGAGGAGAAGAAAAATTAAGGATAAAAAGATTCATAGTTCAAACTTTTAAGTCTGATGAGGATGGTAGAGAGTCTGCATCAGGATGTATTTTCTTATGCAATGAAATTTAGTAAATTAAAAGAGTTTCAAACAATCGATCATTACAGATTGTAGAAGCTGAGTATATTGCTGCTTATGAGGTAGCTAAGGAGATATTCTGATTTATTGCAGAACTAGGTGTAATGTCATGAGATGACACAATACTATTCTTCGATAATAATGGTGCCATAGCTCTAGCTAAGGAGTGAAAATTTACTAGAGTTCTTAGCACATAAGAGTGATGATTCGCAACTATTCTAAGAAGTAAGTCTTCGAGGATCAAAGTAGACCCCACAGAGACATGATGGGTCCACTGACTAAACAATTTAGCTTGCCAAGATCAAAGCACATCTTAGAAAGATGAAGCTTAGGTTTGTGGCAGATTGGCTTTAGTGCAAGTAAGAGATTGTTAGATGTATGCCCTAGAAGCCATCGGATCGACATATTAATTCTTTCTAGGACATAATTTTATACTTGACCTAATTAATTAGAATAATTAATTTCATTCATGTAGTGCATATGTCCATGAATCATTCAGAGAATTAATAAAATGATGACACATATTCTTAAGAGTTGAGAATTTAAGGCATATAATGTTAATGGTTAATTCTCAAATTGCTCCCGATTGAAGGATTATCAGGGGGATGGTGATTGATCTGGTAAGATTGATGCACAGATTATTTTTTTTAGAATAGATGAGTCTCGAGTCTATAGTATGGGGACACTAGAATAGAGTACAGATAGTTGTTAGAGAATAATTGTACTAAGCATGATCAATATGAGAAGTCACTTGGATATTTACTCACTCATCAATGACTTTCTCGATGCCGTAGTAGTGTGACTAATTTTTTAAACTGTGATGCCTTGGCTGTTCACAATGAGGTTGCTGTAGTTTGACTGCACCATAGCTCGATCTCCAAGCCATATAGAGCCTTGAGGTATATGTTGGCTGCAGTAGGTTCATTATAGGAATAGGATATGCACCTAGATGGGATCTATCGATCTTAGTAGAAAGGAGTAGTCTTATGTGATTTATGAGATTGAGTTCGAAAGATCTTGATCAGGATAGTGTGAATGATGGAAAGAAGTTTTCATCAAATTTATCAATGAACTCAAGTCAAATAAATCTTACATATGATAGACAATGGATTTTGATGAATTTTTCATGATCTCCATCTTGTCGGAACTCACAATAGAAGAACTGAAACACACGATAACTACACCTAGAGGTTCATCCTTTTATTCTGTTGGGTTGTCACTATATACTGCTAGACATTACTGATGGATTGTGAGATCAATGAGAATTATTTTGATGGTCAATAATTCTCGATTGGTGAGTTAAAATTGTTCCAATCTATTAAAAAGAGTTTCAATGATATTTTGACAGAGATAAAAATATTTCTCACTACTAGATAGAATGGAACCTATGAGATCACACATAAAAAAGATCTTGATAGATCGAAAAGAGTCTCACTAGATTGGAACTCTGTCAAATCACAAGTGGTCTTAATTATCAATTTAATTGATGATTAGATTTAAATATAAAAATTATATTGAGAACTTACTAAGAGTTAGTAAGTTATAGGAGGACTAAATTATAATTATTGCAAATTATTTAATTTGATCAAATAAGTGGATTGGATCCTAATCAAATTAAATCAGAATTAATTTGATTAGTTTTGATTTGAATTTGACTCAAATTAGGTTTCATAAGTCTAATGAGATTAGACCTAATGAATACTTGATCCAAACCTATTTAAATTAGGTTTGACCTAATATTTATCAATGTTTGATTTGGATTAGGTATTAATTATTTTAAATCAGATTTAATTTGATTAGATCTGATTTTAATTGATTTGGATTGGGTTTTATAAGTCTAATGGGATTGGACTTAACCTAATCTAGATTGGATTCCAAATACCACTTGGACTTGGACCTAGACCTTGACCAAATCAAACTAGGATTTCAAACCCTTAAAACCCCATGCCCCAAGAGGTTACATGCCACTTGTTTTCACATTGAAAGGGTTTTCATGTTAAGAAAGTACGTGGAGAAATAGGTGGGCGCATAAGAGGGAATGGCAGCACTTATCTCCAAGAGTCCAAGTGCTCTTGGACTCCTAACAAACCCTAGCCGCTTAAGATTTAAACAAAGGGGATTAGTTGGGATGCCTAAGATCAAATGAGATCTATCTTTGGATGCCCCTTTAAGGATGATTTGCATGGAGAAAATGATATGACGCCCAAGGCTTGGGCATGAGGGGCTTCTTCAACGTTGGTAGGCGCCTTCTCCTCTTCTTTCTTATAATGACCAAGAGTTGGATTTTAAAAATCTCCTCCTCTCTCCTTTTTCAAAAGCTGGATATGTCTTCCTCTTCCTCTCTCCCAAATATGTCTAAGTGTTGGACATGATTAAATCAGATTTAATCAGATTTAATTTCTTGATCCATGAGATGGACGGTTCTCCTCTTCCTCTCCTCAAATCTAGTCCAAGGGTTGGACAAGAAGAAAGAATAAGAGATCTAATCTCTTGTCTTCTTCTATAGATCTTTATTTTCTTTTGAGAAAAGAAAAGTAAAAAAAAAATCAAATTTGATCTGATTTCAAGTTTCTCCTATAGATTTATTTGATTTACTTGAGAAGAGAATCAAAGATCAAGCTGATTCGATAATCTAGGGAGCGATCTCTGCAAGAGAGCTAGCATCCCAACAAAATCAAGTCCTTCTGATCAGATCAATATTTGATTCACTTGAGAAGAGTGTTGCTCCTAGATTGATTTTGATGATTACAAAGCAGATTGAAGGGATACAAATATTTTAAATTAAAAAAGTCCTTATGCTCTTCAAGGGCAAAATCATAATTTCACTAAAATCCTGATTTGATAGTACCATTTGGTAGAACAAATGATTTGAAATCTATTGGTGAAAATTTCATTGTGTTTGGACTTATATTTTTGAAGTTATGAAGGTTTGAAGTGCATGAGTCGACTCATGAGTCAACTCATGGCACTATGAGCTGATTAGCACGCAAAAATTACACATGGCACACTAGTTTTCTAGCTTGGCACGACCTGTGAGTCGACTCATGAGTCGACCCACAAGGCATGAGTCGACTCATGAGTCGACCCCTGCTGATTTGAGTCAAGAATTTCCAGAAATGCATTCTCTGATCTTTGCAACAGAAGTCGACCCATGAGTCGACCCCTGAAGCATGAGTCGACTCATGAGTCGACCCCTGCGACGGAAAATATCAGCAACGGCTATTTTTTTGTCCATTTTAATTGCCTTTTATGCTTCCTAAAATTGCTCTAACGGCTCTTTATCTGCCTAAATTATTTTCTCTTGCTTCTAATGCAATAAAATGCTTCAAATGGTGAAAGAAATTGCAGATTAAATAGCAGATCAAACGTGAGATCAAATAGAAGAGAGAGGATCCGAAATCTGCATGAAAAAGCCTGAGATCAATGAGATATTTGAGAGAAAAAGAAAAGAGGATCCAAAATCCACACGTGAGATTGTGAAAGAGACTCAAGAGTTTTCAAAGAGAGGATTTGTCACGCCTACTGTTTCAACTTTGATCTAGAGATCGTTCAAAGCTTTCAAGAGATCTTCAATCAACGATCATCCTCTTCTCAAGTGTTCATTCAAGCGTTCATCCACCTTGAGAAAATTCAAAAAGGGTTTCTTCATTTGAGTAAAGTTTTTATTGTTATATTCGCTCATTTAAGGAGCTGTTATTGTATTAATCTGTGCTCTAAATTATCTTACTCTTGTAAGTAATTGTTCTTGTTTTTGGAGGATTTCCAAAACAAGGAAAGGTTGATCCGAACCTGAAATCGGAGTGTTTTGGGTTTACTTGTACCCGAAAATAAGTGATCTAGCTTGGGATAGCTAGTGTCGGAGTTTTCGACGTTTTGTATTCAGGTTGAATACAAGCATAGTGGATTGAAATTCCCAAGTAGGAGCTTGGGGAGTGGATGTAGGTGCAAGGTTGGCACCGAACCACTATAAATCCTTGTGTTTGTGGTGTGCTTTATCGTTTTACCTTATTTCTTTATTATATCCTTGTAATTCTGCTTCAGGTAATTAATATTGAATTAAAATCATTGTCTTGTTCATCATAAGTTATTAATTAAGTCTAATTTTTTTTTAAACCCAATTCACCCCCCCTTTTGGGTTGCATAGCTGGGCAACAAGTGGTATTAGAGCCCGGTGCTCTAGCCCTTCTTTGATCTAACAATCAAAGAGCCAAAGATCTATGGCAACCCATGTTGGTACTTCTCTAGCCGAGGGGCAATCAACAAACCGACCTCCACTTTTCAATGGGTCTAATTACACCTATTGGAAAGCTCGGATGAAGATTTTTATACAAGCACTCGACTATGATATGTGGAGTATCATAGTGAACGGTCCTCACACACCCACCAAGATTATAGATGGTGAGGAGTCAACCAAACCCGAAAAAGAATGGGATGAGGTTGACAAGAAATTGGCACAATTAAATGCCAAAGCCATGAATGTTCTTTATTGTGCACTAGATGCAAGTGAATTTAATCGCATTTCTACTTGTGCATCTGCTAAAGAAATATGGGATAGGTTAGAAGTAACCCATGAGGGAACAAATCAAGTAAAAGAGTCTAAAATAAACATGCTTGTACATAAATATGAATTGTTCAAAATAGAGCATGATGAATCCATAATTTCTATGTATACTCGTTTTACTGATATAATTAATGGTTTGAAGAGTTTTGGCAAATCTTATACTAACAGTGAACTTGTAAGAAAGATTCTCAGGTCACTGCCAAGAACTTGGGAAGCCAAGGTGACTGCCATCCAAGAAGCAAAGGACTTGAACACTCTACCTCTAGAAGAGCTTCTCGGATCCTTGATGACTCATGAACTCAGCATGAAGCAACATCAAGAGGATGAAGTCAAAAAGAAAAGAACCATTGCCCTCAAATCCACAACTTCGCCTGATTATGAAGCGGATGACTCTGAAGATGAAGAACAGGATGAAGAGATGGCACTCATCACCCGAAAATTTGAGAAGTTCCTAAGAAAAAGGAACAGGGGATGAGAAAGAAGTTCACAAAAGGGGAACAAAGCAAAGAGAAAGAGAAAGATCAACCCCTTATATGCTACGAGTGCAAGAAGCCGGGACATTTCAGATCCGAATGTCCACAACTGAAGAAAGGTCCAAAGAAGTTCAAAAAGAAGGCAATGATGGCGACTTGGAGTGCAAGTGATGACTCAAGCTCCGACGAGGAAACCTCAACAGAACAAGCCAACCTGTGCCTGATGGCACACGAAAATGAGGTAACTTCTGAATCCACTAGTGAATTTACTTTTGAAGAATTGCATGAAGCATTCTATGATTCAATTGATGAATTAAAGAAACTAGGGAAGAAAAACAAAGAACTGAAATTGGAAAATCAGTCCTTAGTAAAACAAGCTGAAAACCTTTCAATTGAAAAATTCATATTGATTCAAGAAAATCAAAACTTTAAGGATGAAATTAACAAGCTGAAATCTATAGTAGATAAGTTCACCTTAAGTTCAAACAAACTAAATATGATCCTTGATAATCAGAAAGCTATATATGATAAGGCTGGACTTGGCTATAAACCTCTGAAGAAACAAAAATTTCTGAAGGATATTTATGTAAATTATTCAAGTAACAAGTCGACAAATATTACCTGTTTCAAGTGTGGAAGAATAGGATATAAATCGTACACTTGTCTTAGTAACAAATATGCAAACACAAAGAAAATATGGGTTCCAAAAGGAACCATTTTGACTAACCAAAAAGGACCCAAGAAAGCTTGGGTACCTAAGACAGAAACTTGACCTTTGCTTGCAGGTGTGTCTAGCATCCCAAAAAGGAAACAGAAAATGGTATCTTGACAGTGGATGCTCGAGACACATGACTGGTGATGAATCACAATTCATCACGCTTGATGCTAAGGATGGAGGGATGGTCACCTTTGGAGATAATGGCAAAGAAAAGATCATCGGGATAGATAACATTGGTATCACTCCCTCCAAATACATTGAGAATGTTTTATTAGTTAAAGGTTTAAAGCATAACTTACTTAGCATTAGTCAATTCTGTGATAAAGGGTATAAAGTAGTTTTTGAATCATCTGTTTGCATTGTGACCAGTCCCATTAACGATGGCATTAAATTTATAGGACATAGGCATGGCAATGTTTATATGATAGATTTGAATGATTTAGCCAAATTAGTCATGAAATGCCTAGTATCCTTGAATGCTAAAGTTAATGAAACTAGTTGGCTGTGGCATCGTAGACTTGCACATATTAGCATGCATTCTCTTTCAAAATTAATTAAGAAAGATTTAGTTCTCGATTTGCCAAAGCTGAATTTTGAAAAGGATAGAATTTGTGATGCATGCCAATTAGGAAAACAAACTAAGTTTCATTTAAAATCCAAAAATACTGTTTCAACTTCTAGACCTTTAGAGCTCTTACATATGGACTTATTTGGACCAACAAGAACCACCAATCTAGGAGGAAAATGATATGGATTTGTAATAATAGATGATTACTCTCATTTTACTTGGGTTTTCTTTTTGACTCACAAAAATGAAACTTTTCATATTTTCACTAAATTTCATCGAAAAGTCTCTAATAAAAAAGGGTTTTCAATTCAAAATATTAGAAGTGATCATGGAACTGACTTTGAAAATCAAGATTTTGAAAATTTTTGTGATGAAAATGGAATTGGCCATAACTTCTCTGCTCCTAGGACACCCCAACAGAATGGGGTAGTTGAAAGGAAAAACAGAACCTTAGAAGAAATGGCCCGTACCATACTTTGTGAAAGCAACCTTCCAAGATATTTTTGGGTGGAAGCTATTAACACAGCATGTTACATTTTAAATCGTGCCTCAACTAGACAATTTTTTAAGAAAACCCCCTATGAATTTTGGAAAGGAAGAAAACCAAATATTGCATATTTTCATATTTTTGGTTGCCGATGTTTTGTATTAAATAATGGCAAAGAAAAACTTGGTAAATTTGATGCAAAATCAGATGAAGCAATCTTTCTAGGTTACTCCTCCACTAGTAAAGCATTTAGAGTGTTCAACAAAAGAACTTTAGTAGTTGAGGAGTCCATACATGTTGTCTTTGATGAATCTAACGATCTTCCTTCAAGGAAGAATGAGGGTGTTGATGATGCAGATCCACTAATAGAAGGTTTGAAGGAGATCACTCTGAAAGATTCAGCAACTCCAGAAGACAAGGATCAAGAAGACGAACAAAATGAAAAAGGTGAAGAAATTCAAGAACAACCTCAAGGTACAAATGACCTACCCAAGGAATGGAGGTATGTTCACAACCACCCTAAGGAGTTAATAATTGGTGATCCTATGCATGGGGTAAAAACCCGTTCTTCACTTAGAGATGTAGTTAATCATTGTGCTTTTGTATCTCATCTTGAACCTAAAACTTTTGAAGAAGCTGAAAATGATCATAATTGGATTAATGCAATGCAAGAGAACATAATCAATTTGAAAGAAATAATGTTTGGACCCTAGTATCAAGACCTAAAAATTATTCAATAATTGGAACAAAATGTGTCTTTAGAAATAAATTAGATGAGCATGGAAATGTAATTAAAAATAAAGCAAGACTGGTTGCTAAGGGATATAATCAAGAAGAAGAATTGATTTTGATGAAACCTTTGCACCTGTTGCTAGATTAGAAGCTATTAGACTTCTACTTGCATATGCTTGCTTTATGAAATTCAAGTTATTTCAAATGGATGTTAAAAGTGCATTTTTAAATGGATATATTGCTGAAGAAGTATATGTAGAACAACCCCCTGGATTTGAAAATCATACTTTTCCTAATCATGTCTTTAGATTAAATAAAGCTTTATATGGATTAAAACAAGCACCTAGAGCATGGTATGAAAGGCTAAGCAAATTTCTACTAAATAATGGTTTTTCAAGAGGTAATGTAGATACAACCTTATTTATTAAAAAAATCAAAATGATATGCTAGTTATACAAATTTATGTTGATGACATAATTTTTGGGTCTACTAATGAATCCTTTGTCAAGACTTTGCTAAGCTTATGCAGGGAGAGTTCGAGATGAGCATGATGGGAGAACTCACCTTTTTCTTCGGACTCCAAATCAAACAATCAAAAGAGGAATCTCCATCACCCAAAGTAAGTACACCAAGAAAATACTCAAAAGATTTGGAATGGAGAACTGCAAACCAATTGGCACACCAATGAGTCCCTCAAGTAAGCTTGACAAGGATGATGAAGGTAAAAGTGTAGACTTAAAATACTATAGAGGTATGATTGGCTCATTATTATATTTAACTGCAAGTAGGCCTGATATCATGTTTAGTGTTTGCTTATGTGCTAGATATCAATCTAATCCTAAAGAATCTCATTTGAATGCTGTTAAAAGAATCTTTAGATACTTAAATGGTACTCAAACTCTAGGGTTATGGTACTCTAAGGACTCACAAATTGAATTATTAGGATATTCAGATGCTGATTTTGCTAGATGTAAATTAGATAGAAAAAGCACAAGTGGAACTTGCCAATTTCTTGGAGTTAACCTAATCTCATGGTTTAGCAAGAAACAAAATTCGGTGGCACTGTCTACGGCTGAGGCCGAATACATTGCAGTCGAAAGTTGTTGTGCTCAAATCTTGTGGATTAAGCAACAACTCGAAGACTTTGAAATCAAACTTAATGAAACACCAATAAGATGTGACAACACAAGTGCCATAAATCTATCTAAAAATCCAATTCAACACTCAAGATCCAAACATATTGAAATAAGACATCATTTCATAAGAGAACATGTTCAAAACAAAAATATAATTCTTGAATATGTTTGCACTAAAAATCAATTAGCTGATATCTTTACAAAGGCCCTTAGTGAGGATAGATTCTATGAAATTAGGAGAAATCTAGGAATTCTAGATCTATATGCCTAATTTTTTCTCTCAATTTCCAAGAATTGATATTCTTAGAGCTCAATTTCCAACATCTATCCTGGTCCCAAAAGCTCAAATTTATCATTCTAAAAACTTATCATTAAGCAAAATCCTTCTCCCAAAAGTTCGAATTTTTCTGGAATTTATTCGTATTTTTTTCTGAATTTCTGAACTTCATGAGTCGACCCCCATGAGTCGACTCAATGGCAAACTTGTAAATCCCACCAACTTCCATCGGGTTCATTTTTTTTTTATACTGAATCCCTGTTCGTGAGACGACCCATCCGATCATCTTCCCTCCAAAAGCCATCCTCTCCACTTCCTTTTTTTCTCCAAATCCAAGGATCAATTTCGAGGCAATTCTCCCTCCTTCTCTCCACCAAAAATCGCCTCCTTGGAAAAGGATTTTCTGTGCTTTCTCACATTGCTTTGCGCCGTTGGAACGTGCCCTAGCACTTTACCGATCTTCCAAAATCCACTTCTTTTCTCCACCAAAATCCTTCTTCACTCTCTTGTGATCCCTCCTCCACTCAATTCAAATCTCCTTGCATGCTACTATAGTAAATATGGCTCCAAAGATGAAGCTTCCCCAAAGAAGAAAGTCAATCCGTGAGCCTGAAGAAATTGGCAGAAAGAAAAGGCAAGCTGGTCAGTCTTCCAGTGCTCCCACTCCAGTTTCAGTACCTGCTCAAGGTCCCCCTCAATCCTCAATAAGCCCCAACTCCAGTTTCAGTACCTGCTCAAGGTCCCCCTCAATCCTCAATAAGCCCCAGTAAGAACCCTCTTTCTGATAGAAAAGTAGAAATCGGGAAGAATATAGATTTTCGGTTCTTTGAGAAAGAAGGCTTTACTTTTGCAAGTAAAATTAAAAACCAAGGATGGGAACTCTACTGCTCCCTTAAGGAAGTCACCTATGTTGACCTAGTTAGAGAATTCTACCAGAACCTACATTATGGAAATGGGTCAGTGACTTCAACAGTCAAGGGAATTGATATCTGCTTGGATTCTAGGATATTGGGAGAAATACTTCAGTTGCCTAGTGAAGGATACTCATATATGGAACTCCCAATTAAAGAAGAGGGGATCAGAATTATTTTAGGAGAAACCTATTCAGAAGTTTAAACAAATTGGAAGCAAAGATTCTATCCATTGAGATGAGGGTCCTGCATCAGATGGTAACAAAGCTATTTTTTCCTAGGAGTGGTAGACATGATTTACTGTCTGGCAGAGATGTATGTATCATGTTTCATGTCATCACTCAGACCCCCCTGAATCTCCGTGCACTTATGATAGAGGCCATGAGAGAAACTTTGAACAGATCCAAGGCACACTTGCCTTATGGTATGGCCCTTACTAGAGTATTTAGGAGGTTTGGAGTTAGCTGTGAGGGGGAGGCACCTACCAAGCTATCTCATGTGGATACTTTCAACCAACACAGCCTGCACCGAATGGGAATTACAAAAACTGATGGTGGGGATCTGAGGAAAGAGATGGGGAAAGAGCTGAAGAAAGAGTTGAAGAAAGAGATAGAGCTGAAGACAGAACTGAAGGCAGAGTAGAAGAAGAAGGTCCATCTTCTCCTGTACATGATTTCAGGACAGTATCACCAGATACCCAGTTCATTCCTGATACAGAGGCTGGCCCTTCAGAGTTTACTAGGATGCCCACACCAGTGTATCAGCCAGAGACCAGAGCACATCCATCAGAGTTCAGACTGGCTGACGATCAGATAGAGCATATATCACAGCGTGTGGCTGCCTTGCTATCTAGTCAGTGGAGTAGTACTTCTTTTGCACCAGGAGCTACTTCTTCTGATCAGACCATTACTCCCCACATCTCCACTGTGATTCAGATGATATCAGATCAGTCCATTCGGATCCAGCAGCTTGAGGACACAATCTGGAGATTGACTGGCAGAGTTCTAGACTTGCAGGGGCAAGTTCTTGCTTTGGCCCATCCCAAGCCACAGGAGTCTACTATTGAGGTCACAGACCTCACTGCAGAAGCTGGAAGGCTCAGAGGAGCACTAGAGGGAGGATATGAGTTACTGAGGAAAGAGATCCGAGGATCGAGTGAGCATGCTACAACTCAGTTCACTGCTCTACTTCAATCTGTTTCCAGAGTATTGAACGTACTTGATTCCATCAGACTCACCCTTTCTGTTCAGTCCTTAGCATCTCAGCGTACTCAGCCACCCAGTTCTTCTCGCTCTCCTGCTCGTGCCAGAGGCAGACGGGGGAGAGGACGCACTACTGATCCATCAGCTTCTCATACCATATCTGATGACTCCGATCATTGACTTGTCTTGATCATTACTAGACCCTAGGTGTTAGTATCTTGTTCTAGGATCTGTACCTTAGGGCCATGTATTGACAATTAGCTGGTTGATTTTTATAATATGAACTATGTATTGAAACAATTATGATATTAATGGAATCATCTTTTACCTATATTTTTATCTTTTGTAATGATGTTGATCATATTTTGGTTATATATATTCTCCTTGTTGAAATATTGTCTTCTCTTTGTTGTTGTTTGCTGTTAATAATTGCTGTATTAAGGGGGAGCAAACATCTGTGATTAACTCTAAAGGAAGAGAAATTAAAGATTTTTTTCAGAAAAAGGAGAAGTTAACCATGTCTGATGATGTCAAAAAGGGGAGAAAGTAAACAATTAAACAAAAAGCAACTCATCAAAAGCAAAACCTTAATTAAACAAAAAGCAAGCAACTCATTAAAAGCAAAACCCTAAATTATGAAAGAAAAAGGGGGAGAAATTAAACAAAAAGCAACTCATCAAAGGCAAAATCCCAAAAGCAAAATTATAAATTATGAGAAATTAATTGAAGAATTTAAATAACAATATCTAAAGTACAATGCTAAGTACAATGCAATTATGTAACTTTTAAACTACTTCTTTACATATACTCTGATTTACTTTAAAAAATTTTAAATATGCTCTGATATACTTCAAAATTCCAACTTACTCTGATACATCTTAAAATTTTTTTTAACTTGCTCTGATACATCATAGAATTTGTTCTGGTACATTATAAAATTTTCTCTGACACATTGTAAAATTATTTTTCTTGCTCCGATACATTGCAATATTTATTTTTGCTCTGATATATCTTAAACACAAAATGAGCTAATACACTTTCAAAATCAAACATGCTTTGGCACACATAATTATTTTTCAAAAGTAATTAAAGCACATAATTAATTTTTGCTCTGATGCTAAAACTAAAATCAAATGAAAATAGGTAAATTTTCAAAATACAACTTGCTCTGATCACAAAAATAAGTTTTAAGCTCTAAACACCAAATTCACATATTCCAATGAGCATATCTTCAAATCTTTAAGAAGATGGACAAACTATTTTTGTATATGATCATTTATATTACATGCTGAAAGAATCTTACTCTTTTCAAACATATAAATGTATAATGCATTCTTTTGAAATTATTGATTCACATAAATGCTTTTGTTCAAATATTTTGTCATCATCAAAAAGAGGGAGATTGTTGCTCCTAGATTGATTTTGATGATTACAAAGCAGATTGAAGGGATACAAATATTTTAAATTAAAAAAGTCCTTATGCTCTTCAAGGGCAAAATCATAATTTCACTAAAATCCTGATTTGATGGTACCATTTGGTAGAACAAATGATTTGAAATCTATTGGTGAAAATTTCATTGTGTTTGGACTTATATTTTTGAAGTTATGAAGGTTTGAAGTGCATGAGTCGACTCATGAGTCAACTCATGGCACTATGAGCTGATTAGCACGCAAAAATTACACATGGCACGCTAGTTTTCTGGCTTGGCACGACCTGTGAGTCGACTCATGAGTCGACCCAGAAGGCATGAGTCGACTCATGAGTCGACCCCTGCTGATTTGAGCCAAGAATTTCCAGAAACGCATTCTCTGATCTTTGCAACAGAAGTCGACCCATGAGTCGACCCCTGAAGCATGAGTCGACTCATGAGTCGACCCCTGCGATAAAAAATGTCAGCAACGGCTATTTTTTTGTCCATTTTAATTGCCTTTTATGCTTCTTAAAATTGCTCTAACGGCTCTTTATCTGCCTAAATTATTTTCTCTTGCTTCTAATGCAATAAAATACTTCAAATGGTGAAAGAAATTGCAGATTAAATAGCAGATCAAACGTGAGATCAAATAGAAGAGAGAGGATCCGAAATCTGCACGAAAAAGCCTGAGATCAACGAGATATTTGAGAGAAAAAGAAAAGAGGATCCAAAATCCACATGTGAGATTGTGAAAGAGACTCAAGAGTTTTCAAAGAGAGGATTTATCACGCCTACTGTTTCAACTTTGATCTAGAGATCGTTCAAAGCTTTCAAGAGATCTTCAATCAACGATCATCCTCTTCTCAAGTGTTCATTCAAGCGTTCATCCACCTTGAGAAAATCCAAAAAGGGTTTCTTCATTTGAGTAAAGTTTTTATTGTTATATTTGTTCATTTAAGGAGCTGTTATTGTATTAATCTGTGCTCTAAATTATCTTACTCTTGTAAGTAATTGTTCTTATTTTTGGAGGATTTCCAAAACAAGGAAAGGTTGATCCGAACCTGAAATCGGAGTGTTTTGGGTTTACTTGTACCCAAAAAACAAGTGATCTAGCTTGGGATAGCTAGTGTCGGAGTTTTCGACGTTTTGTATTCAGGTTGAATACAAGCATAGTGGATTGAAATTCCTAAGTAGGAGCTTGGGGAGTGGATGTAGGTGCAAGGTTGGCACCGAACCACTATAAATCCTTGTGTTTGTGATGTACTTTATCGCTTTACCTTATTTCTTTATTATATCCTTGCAATTCTGCTTCAGGTAATTAATATTGAATTAAAATCATTATCTTGTTCATCATAAGTTATTAATTAAGTCTAATTTTTTTTTAAACCCAATTCACCCCCCCCTCTTGGGTTGCATAGCTGGGCAACAAAGAGAATCAAAGATCAAGCTGATTCGATAATCTAGGGAGCGATCTCTACAAGGACCTAGCATCCCAATGAGATTAAGTCCTTCTGATCAGATCAGTCTTAATGGATATCTGTAGAGGTCGAACGGATATATGACTTTGCAGGAATCTCACTAGATTACCACGGATCATCGAATCATGGTGAAGATCTATCCACATAAAGGTAAATGTTTAAATCTGATTTTTTATTTTTCAGCATCTTAATTTCAGCATGTGAATTTTTCTAGCATAAGTAGATTAAATCTATTTTTTATGCATGTTAGATTTAAAGTAGTTTTAAATCTTGATCAGTTTCAATTTTTACTGCATTCATGATTTTTAAAAGTTAAAAATCTGCATGTTCTGATCTCTGCATGCATATCCCAAATATGCGACATTCTTCAGACGGAACCTGCAAGAAAAGCCCTAACCGGAGGTGGTTCCGATGGAAACCCTCTGACACTCAAGTCTGTATCTCGTTCAATAGTAGGAGCGTGAGAGGCAGAGTGATGGCTTATCTTGGGATCCTCTTTTTTGTATTTTCTTATAGACAAAGTCCGTAGGTTGTTAGGCCTGTGCCCATAGGCCATTAGGATAGGTTGCTTGCTATCCACCCACTAACTAGATTGTTAGTCATGGATGTCTGTTGCATCACATGGCCACATTCTAAAGGCTTGTCAGGGTATCCTCCTGCACATTCCGAAATTTTGTTGGGTTATTCTATTAGATCGCTCAAGGGATCTAATTGGTTAGCATGTTTAAATCAACTAGGTAGGCTTGAGGCCATGTCAGCGGCATTCAGGGGGCCACTGGCAGTGGTCGATCGGTGGAGGGGTGTTGCCAGCTTCTTGGAAAAAGGGGGCAGTCCTTGGTTAAGAGCCAGGTCGGTTGCTAGGCATGAGGTTTGGTCATCGTCGATGATTGCTCGGTAAGGAACCACCAGCTACGAACAGATGCTCAGTCGGTCTCCACCATTTGCAGATATCCTTGAGAGTTGATAGTAGCAAGTAGTTCACCAGAGGGCCCTCGATGACTCCAAATAAGTCTCATCAATTTTAGTCGATGAGTCCTCAACATCAGTCTCTACTTAGGTTGTATCGATCGAAGGTCAGCGGTCACTTAAGTGGATGCCGACCCCCGATCGATACAACCTAAGTAGAGACTGATGCCGAGGACTCATTCACTAAAATCGACGAGCCTTATTCAGAGTCATCGAGGGTGCTCTAGTGAACTACTCGCTACTGCCAACTCCCAGGGATACCTGCAAATGGCATAGACTGACTGAGCATCTGTTCATAGCCGATGGTTCCTTATCGAGCAATCATCGACAGCGACCAAACCTCATGCCTAGCGACCAATTAGGCTGTCAACCAAGGGCTCCCCCCTTTTTCCAAGAAGCTGCCAATGCCCCTCCATCGATCAATTGCTGCCAGTGGCCCCCTGAATGCCGCTGACACGACCTCGGGCCTACCTAGTCAATTTAAACATACTGACCAACTAGATCACCTACACGATCTGATAGAATATCCAAACAAACTTTCAGAATGTGGCGAACAGGATACCCTTATAAGCCTCTAGAACACGGCCATGTGGCACAACAGACACCCATGACTAACAATCTGATTAGTGGGTGGATAGTAGGCAGCCTATCTTGATGGCTTACGGGCACAGGCCTAATGACCTTCAAACTCCGTCTATAAGAAGATGTGAAAAAGGAGACCTCAAGATAAGCCATCACTCTACCTATCACACTCCTCCTACTATTGAATGAGATACTGACTTGAGTATCGGAGTGTCCCCATTAGAGCCACGTCTAATCAGGGCTTTTCTTAAAGGTTCCACCCCTGAGAGATCGATCTCGACCGTCCACTCTAGCTTCTCCGGCACTGGCTGATATCTCGCACCAACAGATTGATGCTAGAGGAACGGCCTTTGTCCCAACTTGGAGGAATGCAAATCAAGGCAAAGCACCCATGGTGCCCAAAAGAACATCATCCCACTGCACCAACACCATGCTACAGCAAGAATAGAGCCAGGTCAACCATGCAGCTCCGTCGGTGGCTGTGGGAGACCCTTCACCTTCACAATCGATGATGGTGATGGTAGAGCAATTCAATCTGCTTTTCCAATAGGTTTAAATCCAGATGGCCACCATCAAGTCAATCCAAGCTGCTCCGACACCCCTATCGATGGCACCATCGCCCCATCAGAATGCTCTGGTTCAACCACCCATAGCTCTGCAACCAAATTCGGTGCCACAGGTGGTGGCATCATCATCGCCTAATCAACCGCAGGATGCTTCTCAAACTCCTAAGAGGAGACAAACCCACCAAAACCATCCCAGGAGTTTGGAACCTAGGCGGCAGCGATCTCCAAGTCCCCAATCGGGGTACAACTCTACCCCCTGTCGGCAATCCCCCCAGCAATGGGAGCCTACACAGCTCGAGATCCTGATGTCTAGTGGTGTTTTCGAGACTTGAATCAACGGATCGATGCAATCTACCACTATGAGCCGACATCATACGACGGGTTCAGCAACGACCTGCCTTTCATCCCCCGGAGCATGCAGGAGCCTCTACCTCACCACTTCAACGTCCCTATGAAGGAATTACTACATGCTTCATCGATTAGATCAGGATACAGTAGACTTCAAAAATTTTTCTCGATCCGATGTGCGATCAGATCTCGATCATGGCCAGATCAATCATGCATCTAACATTAAAAATATAAAATCAGAGATTTAAACTATTTTAAATTAGATGGTAATCATATCACCTTGTCGCAGCTAGACGAACTCTGCAATCCGATGATATATGGATTTTCAAGGTTTGCTGTTGAGCCGCACATGTGCCGAGCCACTATAGGTATCCACTCAAGCTCAAACTAGGATACTTTCTCTTTGATCAATCTACTTACTCCTAGATGGATCTGCAAGTTCCTTGATCTGCTTTCAATCTGATCTTCGACAGATTTTCGATCAGCCTTCGATCGCAGCCTTCTTGCTTCTTCGTACAGATCGACGATTTTTAATGCTTCGAACCCACCAGATGGCATACCCAAAACTCTTAGACATGGAAGAAGTCTGAGATCAGAAAGAGGAGAGGGAGGAGGCAAGGATAGGAGAGGAGGAGGCATGGGAATTTTCTATTTTATGAAAATCTATTTTGCCGATCAAAAGGGGACCCTTTATATAGGCATTTGATTAGATCAGATGCTTTAAAGCAGAAGGACTCTACTAAGGCACCATCCACCACAAATTTTTTCTCATTTTGTCACATAAAATCATCGAGAAACATTAGATGGCATGGAGATAAGATAAGGTGGTTGTCGCCCCATTCAATTTTCTCAGTTTCAAATTCGAACAGTTCAAATTTGAATCCAAATTCAGATAGAGCTTTATCTTTTATCCTCTAATCAAATTTGAACTCTTCAAATTTAAATGGGGATGAAGCTCTTATCCTCTCACTCTTATCCATAAGTGGTGCCACCCCTTGGATCTTATCCATATGGGGCACCACTCCATCTGCAAACAAAACACATGATGAAAAATGTGGGGTGCCAACCTCCCTATCTCTTAATTCTTACATGGAAGGCTTGCTTCAGGGTCTCCAACTCTTGGTATCTAAAATGAGCTTGCTATAATTTGGTTTGGCCCTATCTAATAGGAAACCCAAATTAGGTTGAAAAAAATGGGTTTAACCATGTGCTGGCATGGCTTCCCTAAATCCAAAGCTAGGACTCAATTGATCCCAACCCAATCAGACTACACTTAGCCTAATTGTGCAATCCTAGACCAATACCCTTATTTGTGTGATCTTACAGGTTAATTCTATTAGTAGTGAGATATGTTATGATCTCCATCAGCAACATTATCAAAACTCTTTTCAATGGATTGAAACTCTTTCTAATTCAGTCAATTAGGAATCATTGATCATCAAAATGATTCTAATTGATTTCATAATCTATTAGTGAGACCTAACAGTATGTAGTGGCAATCCAACACAATTGAATGATGAACCTCTAAGTACAGTTATTGTATGATTCGGTTCCTCTATCGTGAGTCCCGACAAGATATAGGTTAAGGATAACTCATCAAACCTGATTCTTATCATATTTAGAATCAATTGACTCAAGTCCGATGTGAAATCCAATAGAACCATCTTTCTATTTTTACATTGCCATGCTGTGGACTTTAGGATTCAGGCTCATGGTCTATATAGGACTACTCCTCATCTACCGAGATCGACAGATCCCATCTTGGTGCGTACTCTATTCCTACAATGAGTCTGCTACAGCCAATTATACCTCAAAGGCTCTGTATGGCGAGGAGACTGAGTTATGGTGTAGTCAAACTATAGCAACTTCATTATAAACATCAGGTACGCAGGTCAAAAAACTAATCATAGTACTGTAGTATCAAGTTTGTATTTGATGAGTAGGTAGATATCTAATGACTACTCGTATTTGGTCACATTCAGTACCTTTGTTCTTAACAAGCATTTGCACTCTCGCTCCGGTATCTCCACACCGTAGATTCTAAACTCATCTACTCCAAGAAAGTGATTGTGCACTAGTCTCTCTGGATCAAACACTGTCCCTGTGATGATCCTATGATGAGGAGTAATTTATAA